>NC_045130.1:20897174-21197174 GCF_007655135.1 Punica granatum | reverse complement strand
GCACGCGCTCGGTGAATTAGGAGGCGTTGGACCTCGTGTTCGGTGGTTTGGGGCATTTGGACCCCGTGTAACACGTAACCTATGGGCTCGGGCCCGAATCGCGACAAATCAGCAAAAAGCAAGAATAAAACAGAAGAAAACTGATAAAACTGACATGATACAGACAATAACTGACAACTATCAGTGAATACAGACAAGTGATGTATTAAGTCGAGTGTACGTGATTTAATCAATTATTAACCGGGGTTGATTAGCAAACAATGTATCTAACCTAGGCAAACATAGATGGTGGATTAGAATAGGGTTCTAAGCCAATTATATGTGTGCGTCTGTTTTATGACTTTTATTCAGTTAAGTGTCACTGCAACTTCACCGAATTAACCAAACTCATGTCTTGACTCTGGATTGGAATCTAACATTCCGCCTATCCATTATCTAGCGTTTGATTAGGTCGGATGTATGATTAGTCCGGTTCTTTGTGTTTTGTAACTGAAACGACATGCTCCCCACCGAATCTACGATAGGAAGATAGAAACACCGAAAGTGGACGGGATGGGCCGTGTGAATGAGACTCGTACCCGGACGGGTAGCCCTTTTCCGTCCATAGATCGAGGCGTTTCCGACTCCCTAGCGCCTAGGATATCGGTGAATCACGGAATGACGATTATGCCCTTGTATAAAATTGCGACGTTCGTATGTAAATTGGAGATCACGTCACATGAAGAAATCTAAGGAGGACTCGCGCGTCTTGACTCGAGCCTCCTCAAATCGGGCCCGGACTCGAGTCCTAGCACGCGAGTACTCGTTAGACATCAAATCTATTCGTGTTACGTGTCTCGGTGTTTTGAAATTATGGTCTTTTAAGGAAAATGACATTCCCGCCGTTCCGTGAACCATCGATGCGTTTATGAATTAAGGATCGATTAACCCAATTATTTAGTCCAAGTGATGATTTAGCCGAACGATGCGTTTCGTTTGCCCATTTGTGAGGCTCTTTCAGTGATTATCATTCCACATTGCGGTTGCGATTTTAACGGGAAGTATCCGGGTCTAGCATATCTAATGAACGATGAACGTATAGGCAACAAATGAAAGGGGACATAATTACGAACAATTCCAAGGATCGATTTTGGAACAACGAAGAGACCAAGCGAAACTCCAAGGAGGTCATGGATGATTCGGCCACCTCTCGAGGATAAATGGCCGAATACTCCTTGACCCGCCTCGAGTTTCGGTGGGTCTTTCACGTCATTCCTAATCAGCCCTTGCATGCAACGGATGACGTACGCATAAAGACGACATATGTTTCATTAGGTCGGCGTTATCATGACACCAATTTACGCAAATGAACACACAAGACATTCAAGGACATCGTATTCACAAAATCAACAAACAATTTTATCCAATTTCACGATAAGATCAAGGGTGTGTACGGGAATCGTACGACCTCGAAGAGAGGAGAGCTCGGAGGCTTTGGGCACACCAAGGAGCCTCACGGCCCCCATCGCAAAGGGGATGGCCGCGGGTTCCTTGGCGTGGCCGAGCCCTTCTCAAGCTCTTCTCCCTTGATCCCGTATTATTCCCCCCATTTAATCACGTTTAGCCATGGTCATGATCGTATGAAATTATACACGACACACGAACGACATGTTTGAATGGAAACAACGGCGCAACATCGACTCGACTAATGACACAAAGGAGGAAAACACGGGAATCGGCCCAACTCAAGGTGGAAGAAGACTTTCCGGACTCGTATGGTCCAAGGAAGCTCTCGGCTATGTTCCTTCAAGGAATGCCGTGAGTTTCCATGGCCCACGCGGGTCGGGAGAGTTTCTTAGGCCCCGATTCGGGTCTTTTCCCGTCGTGCCATCGTGCTACATGCAACTTAACGGTAAAGAGATGTGGGAATCGACCCTTTTCGGGAAAAGAGAGAACCCCCTAGCCCCGGACGAGCCATGGGAGCTCACGGGTCTCTCCCTAGAGACTAAGCCGTGACTCCCGTGGCTCAACCGTGGCCGAAGGGACCTCACCCGTCCGGAACCGAGCCCCTTCCCACCATGGCACACAAGTTCGCACTTCATGTGGACATGGCACGATCATACAAATAGATATAACATGCGTACGTTGCATGAAAATGCATGGGAGGTGTGCGCACCCGAATTTGATCTCGTCGGGGCACGCATGCGCGCTTTTGGATCGCGCGGCTTGGGAATGTCCACCTTCCCGTGGGGATGCGCGACGGACACACGTGAGAAGGAGTCGCCACTTACTGTTTACGACCCGTAGGTCGAGGGCCGTTGAGTCGCCCGGGTCTAGGGGTACGGGGTACACCTAAATGCTAAGGCAATGATCTGTGCGGAACCGGAAAATCTGTGTTCGGGGGTTCATGTTACGTGCGGGCCTATATCCCGCACGCCCTTTCGGTACTATGGTTTGCTAGGCTTGCATGTTTTATGATTTACCGCATGAATTAAGCTGCACTCGGCTCGCACGTTTTGACACCGAAGATTCGGTGAATTAAACGATGTCGGTTGAGAAGCCGAGAGAGAAGTAAACCCGTATGTCGGGGAGTTGGTTCACAATCTTGCGTTACAGTTCATCGAACCATGGAGGTTGAATCCCTGCGTGAACCAAAACCGCGAGATCTTGGATTTACTTGTGTCTGGGCAAGCATTAGACCGATTCGATTAATTCGACTCTCAGACCGTTCGCTCACCGACTGGAATTCTTACAGAACAAATGTACAAAATAAAAGTCCTTACAATGCTCTCGAAAACAATAAATACAAATTACAAAAAGGGTCGAATTCCAGTCGTTTCGCGTTCGGTTATTATTCCATTCTAACTCGCCGTGAGTTTAGGGAAAATGACCGAAGAACTGAAATTCAATGGACGCTCTCACTGAATAGGGCGTTGGACCCTGTGAGTGTTGATTAGGGCGTTGAACCCTGTGCTCGATGATTAGGGCGTTGAACCCTAATATTATTCGGCCTAGGGATCAGGCTCGACCCGCATGGCAAACAGGTGCGGAAAGATAACACGCAACATGTAAATAACAGACAAGGTGTTTGTTATTATCGAGTGTACGTGTTTTAACAAGTTGTTAATCCGGGGTATTTTGGCATGCAAATCCTACCCTAGACAAACAAGCACGTGCCAATGTTTTAGCATTCGGCTTTGTTTTGAGAACTTGACAAAGAGAGTCAAATCTCATGTGTGTGGATTGCTTTTACAGTTATTCTGTATTGTGACACTGAATTTCCACTGAATTAGCCAAACTCATGTTTCGACTCTAGATTTGGAATCTAGAATTCCTCCTAACCATTATCTAGTGTTTGGTTAAGTCGAGTGAAAGGTTAATCAGCATTTTGCATGTTTTCTGACAGAGATAACCGTTCTAGTTACCCGAGTCTATGTTAGGATGACAGAAACTCATCAGTTAGATAAGAAAGGGCTATGCAGATGAACCTGCACCTGAACAGGTAGCCTGTTCTTGTCCCATACTGTAGTGTTTCTGTCATGCTAACCCTAAGAGTGTCGCTGAATTGTGAAAAGACGATTTTGCCCTTTATTTGAAAATTGTTTTCAGAAAAGGGGAAACATCGCAGTGCGGGCCACCTCGGCCTGTAGCCGGTGTCGACCAATTCCCTGGGTCGTCCAGGGTTGTGCAAGAACCCCGAAAAAGCCAAAGAACCGGTCGATCTGCCCGGAAGTGATCTAGAAAAATCTTCTGTATCCTGACCTGAGCTACCTGGAATCAGGTAAACATTCAAGTTGAGACACAGAAACCCTTTTCAGACATCCATGCTACATCGGACCGCGCGTTTCGGGTTTTGAAATTGATAAGTTTGAAACGGGCACCAACGTCATTTGACAACTCATCGACGCGAGTTATCAGTTAATGGCCAATTCGTGTAAACCTTATCAGTGTGAAGTGGGTTTAATCATGTGAGCGTCCCGATTAACCTGTTTGTGGAATTAATGCTTAAGGGTTGTGCCGAATGCATTAATTGTAAAAACGATTCGTGACTCGGCGACCAAGACGGGTCAAGAAAGACCGAGGAAGATTTGGCCAACGATGGCCGAAACACCCTTTGGTCCTAATAGGCCCGAAAGGGTCTCCGAATTGTGAATCCATGCATATTTTGGTTTGGAAAGACATTTCATGTGAAATTCTCGATGTAATTGAACTTGCAAATTACACGAAATCCGAGAACGGATTTAAAACGGGAAGAGGAAGCCTCATGGAACCCGAATAACTCCATGAGACTCTCGGCCTATTCTCCTTGGATAAAGCCGAGAGGTCTCATGGCTTGTATTTGGTTTCACGAGTTTTCCCCGTCTTGTTTTGAATCGTTTCTCGCATGCTCAAACATTAAACATGTTAAATAACACGATTAAACGAAAGTCGGTATTATCATGATTTAAATAACTCATTCAAACATGCAAACATGCACAAACATATTATTAAAGGAATCGATAAAACAATACTGACTTCATGGATGTGAGAAAAACGATAAAACTCAGGAAACAATTTAAATCGGGGCAAAGGAATCCGGTCTTGACCCAAAAAGGTCAAGAAAGCTCTAGGTTACCTCATGGAGAGGTTAACCCGAATGATCTCGGCTTTTCCGGGTCGGGATAGTTTCCTCGACTTCGATTTAAATATTTCCCGACATGCTAGCAAGTTAAACGATGATAAACATGCATGGTGTAATAAGGAAATTGCATAATATTAAAGTTCGGAATTAAAATCATGCTTAAAACCCCTCAAAACTCCATAAACACAACAATAATGTAAAAGTCCTAGCTCCTCTAAGTCGGGAATGGTCATACCTAGTCCCGAGATGCGGGATGGTACCTTCAAGAGTCGGGTTGGACCGTTGATGGGTCGGGTTTGGGCTGTTTTCCGTTGAACAGACCCAGATGGCACCAAACAGACCCGAATGGAAGGGTGGACAGACCCGACTGGCACAAGTCGGGTCGGACGTCACCACGGAGGTTCCCGATGGAATTTTGAGGCAAGGTCGGCGGCCTTGGATAGCCAAGGGACTCCTCTAGGTGACCGTGGTGGTCGTTTGTTCCCAGAGTTGTCGGGTCGACCCGTACAGTCCCGTAAAAATCACCCAAAACAGAGCACGTCTGGAAACTGGCCCGACTGGGCAGTTTTCGGGTCGGAATTCATAACGATGGATTCCGATGGAAGTTTTGAGCAAGGCCAACGTCTCCTGACTCCTAACTGACCCCTGGAGGTGGTAGAAGTGGTCGTTCATCGAAAAGGGTCACGGATCGACCCGACATGCAAGAAAACCGAACAGACAGTCAGAAACGCCGGCCCGACTGAGCAGTTTTCGGGTCGGAATTCATAACGGTGGATTCCGATGGAATGTTTGAGCATGGTCGGTGGCTCCCGACTCCTAACGAACCCCCGGAGGTGTTTGATGGGTTTGGAAAGTTCAGACCGACTCGAGAAGGTGAGAAAACAGGGTTGGAAGTTTTGACCCGGCTGGGCCAAAACTGTGCTCGGTTCTGTACTGAGCTGATTCTCTAACTTAGAGGCTTCAAACTTGAAATCTAAGCTTGGAAATGGATAGAGGGGGTCAAAAACGTGTAGGATATGAAGTTTGGTGAAGTTTGGATTTAAGTCGGGATGGATTCCGACTTAAGTCTTGAGTGTTTTGCTTGGTTTTTGGGTGGTTCTTGCTTGCTGCGATTTTGCTGAAGTTCTTGGGAGGTTGAGAGCATTTGTTTGAGTGAGAAATGCTAGAGAGGGAGTGCAAGATGAGTGAGTTTAAGTTAATGACCAAATGGACTTATAAATGCAAGCTTAATGACAAGATTGAGTGAAGTTAAATGCAATTAAATGGTGCTTAGGGCATCCGAATTTCTTAAGAGGGATTAGGGAGTGATGGGTGTGATAGGATGTGATAGGAAGTGATGGATGGATGGAGGGAGGTGATGGATGGGAGGGAAATTCAAATGTGTGGTGGGGGTGTGTTGCAGCCGACGGTGGGAGGGGCTTGAGCCGCGGCTTGGGCTGTCCAATCCGAGCCGAGGGTTGAGCCGTGGCTTGGGGTTGAGCCGCGGCTCAATGGCTTGGCTTGGCTAGGCTGTGGGTCCCATCCGAGTAGGAGAAAAGCCGGCAAACGCTTGAGACTTGATTGAGCTCGCGTCCGACCTCCGATATCCGATTAATTTGAAGATTTGGAAAGCTTGAAAGACGAAGATTTGGATGAATCTAATATCGCCATGCGTCGCGTGAACGGACGTTCGGGCGATTCGGCGTCTCGAGAGTTGGTTTTGCCCTGTTCGGACGTTCGGAGTGGAGTTTAGCGTCCCTTGATCCCCGATTGATCTTTGTGCATTCTCGCATTCGTTTCGGCGACCCTTTTGCCCCGCGGGTGATTGTTGGCTCGTCGTCCTCGGTCGGGGACCGTTGGCCCGGGAAGACCTAGGGACTTTGACCGGGATTTTCTCAGTGTGCCCTGAATGCTTTGAGGTGCTCGGGGATTATTGTGGTCTCTGTTTTCCGTGGAAGTGCCCCGGAAGTTCGCCGGGAGACGTTCGTGACTACTGGAACGTACTTCGGGAAACCGAACCGACTTCCGGAAGGTTGTCTGAAGCTTGTTCCCCGGCCCTGGTGGTCCCTGGGCGCCTGTAGACCCGTTTTGAGGGGCCGTTTGTTTGTCAGTGGAGCGAACCCCGGGAGCTCTGTCAGAAAAGGCGTCCGGGAGGGATCGGGGTGTCCCGGCTTAAGCAATATGCCCCGGAAATGCACCCGGACGTGTCATTGGTTGCTTTGGCACTGAGAGGGATTTTTGAAGCCCCATATTGGGCACCTTTCGGTGCTTCGGTGACTCGGTGATGAATAGTGCCACAGTGCCAGCTCCGTGGTTTTTTGGGGTTCTTTGTCCGTTTATTCTTCTGACCGCTCTCTTCCGTCTTTCTCAGTGGACTAGCTTTTCTCCCGTCGTTTATGACTCCGTGCCCGCATATTGGCCCCTGATTACCGGGCGATGAATAGTATCCCGGGCTTCAGTCGGGAATCCTCGTGTGGGAAGCCGGTGGGCCAAAATGGGGTGCTGATAGGAGGCATGGATCCAAAAGAAAAATGGGAACTTTCATGTATTCCGAACCTTTAAATCATCTAAACACTTCATGCAAGCAAAGATTAAAGGTTCTAACGTATCTAGATTGTAGATCAACGTTACCTAGCCTCGTTGCACGAGGAAAAGAGTCGGGGAAGTGGCCGTGGGAGTCGCTAGACTCGGTTTGAAGCTACGGGTGTGTGACCCGAGAAGGAGACCGCCGCGGCAACTCGGGAAGAACGGGGTCGGCACGCTTGCTCCGGTCACGGCACGGTGCAAGATTGGGCTCGTTGGACTCCTAAGAGGTGGATCTAGATGACCATGGGCAGACCCAAGCGTGCCAAGGCCTGAGCAAACCCGAAAACGTGAGAGAAAGTTCGGTAAAGTGAGAATAACTCGGTAAGAGAAAAACGGGTGAATGATGGTTGTGCGCGATTGGTCGGCCCTCGGACCGTGACCACCTCTTCACGGGGGAGGGTGAGGGTTGCGAGAAATCCTTTGAACGCGATGGCACGACTCGCCGAAGTCGTGGGAGGAAATGGCACA
This sequence comes from Punica granatum, assembly GCF_007655135.1. Classification (NCBI taxonomy): domain Eukaryota; kingdom Viridiplantae; phylum Streptophyta; class Magnoliopsida; order Myrtales; family Lythraceae; genus Punica; species Punica granatum. The sequence continues at coordinate 21,189,541 of NC_045130.1, read as the reverse complement.
CGTGAAGGGCTCCGGTGCGCGCGGCTAGGGGTCTCGGGACCCGATTGTGTTTACGGCTGGAACGGGGTGTTGGGGGCCTCAAATGGAAAATCTAAGCCCGGAAATGGACTTAGGGGGTGGAAAATATGTAGGCTAGGGAGTTTGGTGATTTTTGGTTTAAGTCGGGTCGGGTGGTCACCGGAATACCGGGTGGTTTTCCGATGATTTTGGCCGGTTTCGGCCTTGGCTTGGGACGGACGAATGAATGGGAATGGGCTGGAGTTTGAGAGGATTTTAGAGGGAGATTGGCTTGAGAGAGAAGGAGAATGAAGAAGTGATTAAAATTAATGGTGTAAGGGCTTATAAAGGGGAGCTTAATGGGACAATTAGAGAAAGTTAAGTGTGCTTAGGAGGGGCTTAGTGGGCTGCCGAAATTGGAGGGAAGATTAGGGAGGGATTTGTGTCTTGTAGAATATAGAGGAAGCAAGAGGGAAGTGATGGAGTGATGGATGGGTGATGGGAGTTGATGGATGGATGTAAGTGTGTAAGAAGAATTTGAAATGGGTGGTGGAGGGAAGCTTGGAGCCGCCGGTGGGAGGGAGGAGCCGCGGCTTGGGGCTGTCATGTCGGAGCCGAGGGTTTGAGCCACGGCTTGGGGTTGAGCCGTGGCTTGATGGCTCGGCTTGGCGGAGCTGTGGGCCCCGTTCGATTGAGAGAAAAGTCGGAAAATGCTTGAAACTTGATTGAGCTTGCATCCGATCTCCGATGTCCAATTAATTTATAGATTTGGAATGCTTGAATGACGAGGATTTGAATGAGCCTAATATCGCCATGCGTCGTGTGAACGAACGTTCGGGCTACTCAGCGCCTCGAGAGTCGGTTTTGCCCTGTTTGGACATTCGGAGTGGAGTTTAGTGTCCCTCGGTCCCCGATTGCTCTTTGTGCATCCTAACATACGTTTTGGCGATCCTTTTGCCCCGTGGGGGATCGTTGGCTCGTCGCCCTCGGTCGGGGACCGTTGGCCCGGGAAGACCTAGGGACTTCGACCGGGGTTTTCTCAGTGTTCTCTGAATGTCTTGAGGTGCTCAGGGGTCGTTGTGATCTCTGTTCTTCGTGGACGTGCCTCGAAGGCTCGCCAGGAGACGTTCGTGACCACTGAAACGTCCCCCGGGAAACCGAGTCGAGTTCCAGAAGGTCATCTGAAGCTTGTTCCCCGACCCTGGTGGTCCCTGGGTGCCTATAGACCCGTTTTGGGGGGCCGTCTGCTTGTCAGTGGAGCGGGCCCCGGGAGCTCTGTTAGAAAAGGGGTCCGTGAGAGATCGGGGTGTCCCGGCTCATGTGGTTTGCCCCGGAAATGCGTCCGGACATGTCATTGGTCACTTTGGCACTGAGAGGGATTTTTGGAGTCCCATATTGGGCACCTTTCGATGCTTCGGTGACTTAGTGATGAATAGTGCCACAGTGCCAGCTCTGTCGTTTTCGGGATTCCTTGTCCGTTCGTTCTTCTGATTGCTCTCTTCCGCCTTTCTCAGTAGACCGTGCTCTTCTCCTATTGCCCATGACCCCGTGCTCGCCTATTTGCCTCTGATTGCCGGGTGATGAATAGCGTCCCGGGCTTCGGTCGGAAATCCTCGTGTGGGAAGCCGGTGGGCCAAAATGGGGTGCTGACAGCTTGCCCCTCTTTGGTTGCATGCTCGGTTAGAGGATGTAGCCAAAGACCATGAGAGGCACCCTTTTGGTCCTGGCGGCTGCTTCTATCGTCGTTTTCTGTGGTAGCTCGCCCCCCTGTCAAGAAATAGTAGTGTGAGCGGGATTTGGAGAACGTGAAGCGGTAGGTGAAGGGCCGAAGCTCGCAGAAAGCAGTAAAATGGATGAGAGGTCCGGAAAGCAGTAAATGTGGACGCGGAGTCCAGAAAGCGGTAAAGTGGACGCGAAGTCCGGAAAGCAATAAAATGGACGCGAAGTCCGAGGACGCGAAGTCCGGAAAGCAGTAAAATGGACGCGAAGTCCGAGAACGCGAAGTCATGAAAGCAATGAACCGGACGCAAAGTCCGGGGACGCGAAGTCCTGAAAGCAGTAAACCAGAAGCGAAGTCCGGGGACGCGAAGTCCTGAAAGCACTGAACCGGACGCAAAGTCCGGGAACATGAAGTCCTGAAAGCGATGAATCGGACGCAAAGTCCGGGGACGCGAAGTCCTGAAAGCAATGAACCGGACGCAAAGTCCGGGGACGCGAAGTCCTGAAAGCAGTAAACCGGACGCAAAGTCCGGGGACGCGAAGTCTTGAAAGCGATGAACCGGACGCAAAGTCCGAGGACGCGAAGTCCTAAAAGCGATGAACCGGACGCAAAGTCTGGGGACGCGAAGTCCTGAAAGCGATGAACCGGACGCGAAGTCCTGAAAGCGATGAACCGGACGCGAAGTCCTGAAAGTAATGAACCGGACGCGAAGTCCTGAAAGCGGTAACCGAACCCGAAGTCCGGGGACGTGAAGTCCTGAAAGCAGTAAACCGGACGCGAAGTCCGGGGACGCAAAGTCCTGAAAGCAGTAAACCGGACGCGAAGTCCTGAAAGCAGTAAACCGGACGCAAAGTCCGGGGACGCGAAGTCTTGAAAGCGATGAACCGGACGCAAAGTCCGAGGACGCGAAGTCCTGAAAGCGATGAACCGGACGCAAAGTCCGAGGACGCGAAGTCCTGAAAGCGATGAACCGGACGCAAAGTCCGGGGACGCGAAGTCCTGAAAGCAGTAAACCGGACGCAAAGTCCGGGGACGCGAAGTCTTGAAAGCGATGAACCGGACGCAAAGTCCGAGGACGCGAAGTCCTAAAAGCGATGAACCGGACGCAAAGTCTGGGGACGCGAAGTCCTGAAAGCGATGAACCGGACGCGAAGTCCTGAAAGCAATGAACCGGACGCGAAGTCCTGAAAGCAGTAACCGAACCCGAAGTCCGGGGACGTGAAGTCCTGAAAGCAGTAAACCGGACGCGAAGTCCGGGGACGCAAAGTCCTGAAAGCAGTAAACCGGACGCGAAGTCCGGGGACGCGAAGTCCTGAAAGCAATGAACCGGACGCGAAGTCCTGAAAGAAATGAACCGGATGCAAAGTCCGGGGAAGCGGAGTCCTGAAAGCAGTAAACCGGAAGCGAAGTCCGGGGACGCGAAGTCTTGAAAGCAATGAACCGGACGCAAAGTCCGGGGACGCGAAGTCTGGGGACGCGAAGTCCTGAAAGCAGTAAACCGGACGCGAAGTCCGGGGACGCGAAGTCCTGAAAGCAGTAAACCGGACGCGAAGTCCGGGGACGCGAAGTCCTGAAAGCAGTAAACCGGACGCGAAGTCCTGGAAGCAATGAACCGGACGCAAAGTCCTGAAAGCAATAAAGTGTGCAGAGTGTAAGGGAAGGTAAAGGTGGAGATGGATGCTAGGCGGTATGTCGGGGACGTCGGCGGAGGCAGATTGTCCCATTCCCATTCAAGCTTGTTATTTGTTGTTTCCTTGAGCTAGGGTCAAGAGGATTCTTTATCATGCCCTCCATTCGGTCCGAAGCCCCGATTTGTCGCGCAAGCCAACCGCGTGTTCGTCAAGAAGGAGATGCCCCTTGGGATTCCCAATCACACCTGTGCACGGAGACAGGGGAACCTACAAAGGATGTCAGTTGCGCCTAATCGGCGAGACGGGGTATATGTAAGAGGAGTCTATGTAAAGATGTGTAGGGGATTTGATATCGGTGACCATTGCAGGGTGGTCGTGTCCTTATCAGAGAATGGCTTTTTCTGAAACGGGTAGCCCGTAAAATATGTGCGTAAAGGTAAAAGGAGGGATCTTATGGGATCCTCCAAGTCAAGGATACGTTGATTCGACCCCCATTTCGAAGCGAGTCTCGAGCCTGGAGAGTCGAAGAGAGTTTGCTTGCGTCGGAGAGTGTCGAACCCCTACTCGGTGTAGCTTCACAGGGAAAGTGTCGCTTTTCTTTCGTGGTCGAGCCGACATTGTCCCCTAACTTTTACCTAGGCCACGGGATGCGCAACAGCCTAGCGGGATATTTTATTTGATTTTTCTCACGAGAATGCTCACCTTTTGCTACGATCCCCCATGTTTGGGTGGGACCGCACCCCTCGGGTCCCTTAACTTTTGCCTAGGCCGCCTCAAAGAGGTTTTCGACCTAGCGAGGAAGTGACTTGTGCTCTCCTTTTGCCGCGACCCCCTTTGCGGGATTTTCAGTCGTGCCACTCGTTCCCTAGCTTTTGCCTAGGCTGCCTCGAAGAGGTTTTCGACCTAGCGGGAAAATTTATTTTTTTCTCTCAAGACAGCTTAGTATTGGGCAGATTGTGGGAATTGAAGCTCGTCCACGGAAATAGAAATGTCTTACAATGAAAGGGGCACGGAGCCCGGAGAATAAAGAATATACAAGTGCTCACGAATAATACTTCTTAATGGCGTCAGCGTTGACGGGAAGGGCATTTTCAGTGCCGTCCATGTCGCTCAAGATGACCGCTCCTCCGGAGAAAACCTCTTTGACGACGAAGGGGCCGTCGTATTTGTACGAGAACTTCCCTCGAGAGTCAGGCGTGACGTGTAGGACTTTCCTCAAAACGAGGTCGCCAGGGTTGAAATCGCGGTGGCGGACTCTTGCGTTGAAGGCTCGAGCCATTCTTTGTTGATAGCACTGTCCGTGGCATAGCGCTTTCAGCCTCTTCTCATCAATGAAATTCAACTGTTCGTACCGCTGCTTTGCCCATTCTGCTTCTTCAAGTTCGGCCTCGGCAAGAATCCTCATGGAAGGGATCTCCACTTCAATTGGGAGGACGGCCTCCATGCCATAGACTAGTGAGTACGGGGTTGCCCCGGTTGAGGTCCGTATGGAAGTACGGTACGCCAAGAGTGCATAGGGGAACATCTCGTGCCAATCCTTGTAGTTCACCGTTATTTTTTCGATGATCTTTTTGATGTTCTTATTCGCCGCTTCCACCGCACCGTTCATTTGGGGACGGTACGGGGTGGAGTTGCGGTGTCGGATTTTGAATTGTGCACAGAGCTCATCGATGACCTTGTTGTTCAGGTTCTTGGCGTTGTCTGTGATGATTGTCGTAGGGACCCCGTACCGGGCGATGACGTCGCGTCTGAGAAAACGGGCCACGGCTTTTGCGGTGACTGACGCAAGAGTGACGGCTTCGATCCATTTGGTGAAGTAGTCGATCGCCACCAAAATGAACATGTGTCCGTTAGACGCTTTGGAGTTGATCAGGCCGATTACATCCATCCCCCACATCGAAAAAGGCCATGGTGCCGTCATGGGGCGCAGTTCGTTGGGCGGCGCTTTGATCTGATCGGCGTAAACCTGACATCGGTGACAATGCCTGACATGTTTCACACAATCAGTCTCCATGGTGGACCAATAATAGCCCAGGCGCATGATCTTCTTAGCGAGCATGAGACCGTTCATATGGGGTCCGCAGTTTCCCCCGTGTACTTCCTCCATGAGACGTCGCGATTCGTGTTCATCGATGCACCGGAGGAGTGTGGAGTCGAAGGAGCGACGGTAGAGTATCTCGCCGCTCAAAAAATAATGTATCGCGAGGCATCTGAGAGTCTTCCGATCACGGCGATCGGCGAATGGGGGGTATTGGCCGGTTCGCAGAAGGCTCTTGATGTCTTCGTACCACGGCTTTGCCTCGGATGCTTCAATTGAGTTGCAGTGTGCCGGTCCTTCGGCTATCTCAATCTCGAGGGGCTCGATAAGGTTTTCCTTCGTGATGCTTAGCATGGAGGCGAGTGTTGCAAGCGCGTCCGCGAATTGATTTGCCATGCGTGGAGTATAGGTGAACGAGATGTCCTCGAAGTTCTCGGTTAACTTCTCGAGGTACTCGTGATATGGCACTAGTTTTGCGTCCTTTGTCTTCCATTGCCCCAATGTTGGGAAGATAGTGAGCATAGAGTCGCCGAACACTTCGAGCTCTTTTACCTTGAAATCAATCGCCGCTTGTAGGCCGAGAATACATGCCTCGTACTCGGCCACATTATTGGTGCACGGGAAGTCGATCTTTGCCGCTACCGGGTAATAGTGTCCGTCCGGGGATACCAGCACTGCGCCGATGCCTGATCCCGTGGAATTGACGGCACCGTCAAAGTACATCTTCCACCCCGATTTCTCTCGCTTGTCGTCTACTTGGAGAATCCCTTCATCCGGGAAGTCGGGATTAATCGGTGTGTGGTCTTCGATTGGGAATTCTGCCAAATGATCCGCGATCGCTTGCTTCTTGACTGAAGTGCGGGACACGTACTCGATATCATATTCCGTCAATTGACATCGCCATTTGGCAAGGTTCTGTGTGGAGGAGGGACTGTCGAGTAAATATTTCAGGGGGTCTGCAAGCGGACCGTGTGATAAAGCGTGTATTGTCGGAGCCTTTGCATGACCCACACCAACGCACAACACATCTTCTCGATTTCCGGATAATTGGACTCTCCATCGGTGAACTTTTTGCTCAGATAGTAGATCGCGCGCTCCGTATGTGTGGACTCCTCCTCCTGTCCCAGCATGCATCCTAATGATTGGCGGCGCACCGTTAAGTAAAGTACGAGGGGATGGCCCGGTGTAGGCAGGACCAATACCGGCGGTTGGACCAGATACGCCTTGATGGCGTCGAAGGCCTTCTGACATTCTTCATCCCATTCGATCGCCGCGTTCTTGCGGAGCAAGCGAAAAAGTGGTTGGCATTTGTCTGTCAGGTTTGCAATGAATCGTGCGATGTAATTCAACCGCCCTAGGAAACCTCGTACTTCGTGGACCGAAGACGGCGGAGGAAGCTCCTTGATTGCCTTGACTTTATCGGGATCTACTTCGATGCCGCGCTCGCTGACCACGAATTCTAGTAGTTTTCCCGATCGAGCGCCGAACGTGCATTTTGCCGGATTAAGCAGAAGTTTGTACTCTCTTAAGCGGTCGAAAAGACGCTTCAGATTAACAAGGTGATCTTCTCCTTCTTTGGACTTGGCAATCATGTCGTCGACATAGACCTCGACCTCCTTGTGCATCATGTCGTGGAACAACGTGACCATAGCCCTCTGATAAGTTGCCCCGGCGTTCTTGAGACCGAAAGGCATGACGCGGTAACAAAAGGTTCCCTACATGGTAGTGAACGTTGTCTTGATCTTGTCTTCCTCAGCCATCCGAATTTGGTTGTATCCGGAGAAGCCATCCATGAAAGAAAACTGGGCGTGACGCGCCGTGTTATCGACTAGTATGTCGATGTGGGGCAAGGGAAAATTGTCCTTGGGGCTGGCCTTATTGAGGTCTCGATAGTCGACGCAGACTCGAACCCTTCCATCTTTCGTCTCCTCCGGCACAATGTTTGCCGCCCACTCGGAATAGTTGCAGACCTCGAGAAAGCCCGCGTTGATCTGCTTGACAACCTCCTCCTTGATGCGGAGAAGGAGGCTTGCCCGTTGCCGTCGCAATTGTTGCCGCTTGGGCGGGAACTTTTCAGCGCTAGCGGGAGGAAGTGCTTTACTATCGACGGGTCTAGCCCCGGCATGTCGGCGTAGGACCAGGCAAAGACTTCTTGATACCTTGTCAGGAAATCGATCATTCGGACCCGTTGTGTTGGGTCAAGGCTCGTACCGATCTTCAGGACGCGGGGCTCCTCTTGAGTGCCCACGTTGATCTCTTATGTTGGCTCGAGCGAGGTGAGTTGGCGATCCTCGAGGCGGCGCAAACTCTCTTCTATCTTAGGCACTGACTGTCTTCATCGAGCCCTTCCCCGAAGTATATGGGTCCAGGCTCTCCGAGACAATCTTCGGATGGGTTCGAACCGACGCGTCGAAGATTTGGATTCGAGTGGAGCCTGGAGAATTGAAAGAATCATCTTAGAAAATTTAGAATGGTATGAACAAAAGAGTAGGGGAGAGAGAATGGAATAGACAAGGATTCAAAAATTGCATATAAGGAATTCATTGATAGTATGGATCATGAAACCATAACAGAGTTCCCTCTTCCGTCGTGTGGCCTACGGCTACGCCGACACGCGGGACACATCTCATACATAGATAAATCTTACACATCGGCAATCACAGCCGAATAGTGCAGGACTGAGGTCCAGTTGTTAAGCTCCTCGTTTTCCTGCGCCGGGCGGATGTGAACCCCTGAAGGAATCTCCTCGGTGACTGTCAGCACCCCATTCCGGCCCACCGGCTCCCCACACGAGGATTTCCGACCGAAGCCCGGGGCACAATTCATCATCCGGCAATCAAAGGCGAACGCGCGGTCACGGAACCACGAGCAATAGGAGAAGAGCATGGTCCACCGAGAAAAGCGAAGGAGAGCCATCAGAAGAACGAATGAACGAGGAATCCCGAAAACAACGGAGTTGGCGCTGTGGCACCATTCATCACTGAGTCACCGAAGCACCGAAAGGTGCCCAATATGGGACTCCAAAAATTCCTCTCAGTGCCAAAGCGACCAATGACACGTCCGGGCGCATTTCCGGGACATCCTGCTTAAGCAGGGACACCTCGATCCAGCAGGGACACCCCGATCCCCCACGGACGCCTTTTCTGACAGAGCTCCCGGGGTTCGCTCCACTGACAAGCAAACGGCCCCTCAAAGCGGGCCTACAGGCACCCAGGGACCATCAAAGTCGGGGAACAAGCTTCAGATGACCTTTCGGAACCCGACTCGGCCTCTCGAGGGACGCCTCAGTGGTCATGAACGTCTCCCGGCGAGCCTTCGGGAATTTCCACGGAAAACAGAGACCACAACGATCTCTGAGCGCCTCACAATAACCCCGAGCACCTCAAGGCATTCAAGGCACACTGAGAAAATCCCGGTCAAAGTCCCTAGGTCTTCCCGGGCCTACGGTCCCTGACCAAGGACAACGAGCCAATGATCACCGACGGGGCAAACGGATCGTCAAAACAAATGCAAGGATGCACAAAGGTCAATCGGGGTCGAGGGGCGCTAAATTCCACTCTGAACGTCTAAACGGGGCGAAACCGATTCCCGAGGCGCCGAGTCGCCCGAACGTTCGTCCACGCGACGCATGGCGATATTGGGCTCGCTCAAATCCTCGTAGTCCAAGCATTCCAAATCTTCAAATTAATTGGACATCGGAGGCCGGACACGAGCTCAATCAAATCTCAAGCGTTTGCCGGCTTTTCTCCTAATCGGATGGGACCCACAGCCTAGCCAAGCCAAGCCATCAAGCCGCGGCTCAACCCAAGCCACGGCTCAACCCTCGGCTCGGATTGGACAGCCCAAGCCGCGGCTCAAGCCTCTTCTACCGTCGGCTCCAACTCACCCCCACCACACATTTGAATTTCCCTCCCATCCATCACCTCCCTCCATCCATCCATCACTTCCTATCACATCCTATCACACCCATCACTCCTTCCTTTCCTTTCCCCACACTCTACAAGACATCTACCCCTCCCTAATCCCCCATTGAAAATTCGGCAGCCCTAGGTTAGCCCACTAAACCACACTTAACTTCACTTAATCAAGTCATTAGCCTTCCCTTTATAAGCCCTTTTACCATTAGACTTAATGACTTCTTCAATTTCACTCTCTCAAGCCAATCTCTCTCAAGAACTCTCTCAAACCTCAGCCCATCCCCTCACTTCCGTCCACCCTTTGCCAAGGCCGAAACCGGCCAAAACCGACGGAAAACCACCCGGTATTCCGGTAACCACCCGACCCGACTTAACCCAAAAATTCTCAAACTTCATAGCCTACATATTTCCTACCCCCTAAGTCCATTTCCGGACTTGGATTTTCGATTTGAGGTCCCCAAGACCCCGTTCCAGCCGAAATTGCAATCGGGTCCCGAGACTCTCACCGCGCGCACCGAACACTAACGGCGTGCCATTTCATCCCACGACCTCGGAGAGTCGTGCCATCACATTTAAAGGGTTCCTCACAACCCTCACCCTCCCCAGTGAAGAGGTGGTCACGATCCGAGGGCCGACCCACCGTGCACGACCTCCGTTTTGCCCATTTTTACTAACCGGGTTTTTGTGTTTTCACTGAAACTTCTCTCATCATTTCCGACTTATTCAGGGTTCGGCACGCTCGGAGCTTTCCGTGCCCACCTAGATCTGCCTCTTAGGAGTCCAACGAGCCCGACCTTGCACCGTTCCGTGGTCGGAGCGAGCGTGCCAAGCCGTTTTCCCGCGGTTGCCGCAGCCGCGCCTACCCGGGTCGCCTACTGCCCTTCGCACTAACCGAGTCTTCCGACTCTCAAAGACCACTTCCCCGACTCTTTCCCTCTTGCAACGAGGCTAGGTAACATCCCTTTACAACTTAGAAGAGTTAGGACTTTCTATCTTTACTTGTATGAAGTGTTTATACGTTTTTAAAAGTCGGTATGCATGCAAGATTTCATTTTTCTTTTAGATCCGAACTTGCCATGCATCCTCATGCAACGTACGTGTTCCATCTTGTTATTCTACGTCTATATGATCGTGTAAACATGCATGTATACGTGATGTGGTCCGAATCTAGGGGAATGAAACGGATATAGACTCGAGAGAGCCACGGAACCTCCCGGCCGAGCCTCATAGGTGATGGGCCGTGAGCCTCCTTGGCTCCTTCGAGTCCACAACCGCTTCATTCTCTCGGATTAGACCATCTCCACGTTCGGGAAGGTCCTAACCGTGGCTAAGAGGTGTCTAACGAAGGGAATGGCTCGGAATCTAGGAGGGAGAGCCCTTAGATGGTTCGGTTATGTCAAAGGGGCTCACGGCCATACCCTTGCGATGGGTGACCCGTGAGGCTCCTTGGCCTAACCGAACCCCTAGGGCTCTTCTTTCTCCTTGATGCCGTGTATTTCCCATGTAATATCACTAAGACCACCATGAAATAAATTAAGTTCATTCGTTAATTCCATAAATATGACTCGTTGTATGCTTTGTGTGTTTATTCATGTAAACCGTGATCGTGTTAGTCCCGATTTAGGGAAATATACATCGTTCTCATGTGCGGATTGTTTGATGCATGCAATGATCGGCTAGGAATGACACGAAAGACCCATCGAGATTCGAACCGGGCCAAGGAGTGTTCGGCCGACCACATTTGGGGATGGCCGAGCCCTCCTTCCACTCCTTGGAGCCTCGTTTGGTCTTTCCGTCCTTCCGAAGACGACCCTTGGAATTGTTTTTTTATCATATTCCCCTTTAATCATATTCTACATGATTATTATTTATTAGGCTTGCTAGATCCGGACGTCGCACGTCGGAACCGTAATTGCAACGTGAATCAATAATCACTGAAGGATTTCACAAATGGGAAAACGGGATGCGCATCATTCGGTTAACTAAGTCACATGGACTAAATAATCGGGTTAATTGATCCTTAATTGGTAAAACGCATCGATGATTTACGGAACGGCGTGAATGCCCTTTTCCAATAAAATTCACAATTTCAAAATACCGAGATGCGTAACACGAATAGAATTGATGTCTAGGGAATACTCACGTGCCGTGACTCGAGTCCGGGCCCAATTTGAGGCGGCCCGAGTCGGGGCACGAGAGTCCTCCTTAGACACCTTCGTGAAACACGATCTCCAATTTGTATACGAACACCACGATTTTATCATCCAAGGGCATAATCGTCATTCCGTGATTCACCGATACCTTAGGTTTAGGGAGTTGGAAACACCTAGAACTATGAATGAAAAAGGGCAACCCGTTCGGGTACGAGTTTCATTCGTGTGGCCCATTTCGTTCGTCTTCGGTGTTTCCTTCTTCCTATTGTAGGTTCAGTGGGGATCATTTTATTTCAGTTACAAAACACGAACAACCGGATCAATCATGCATTTGGCCTAATCAAACACTAGATAATGAATAGGCGGAATGGTAGATTCCAATCTAGAGTCAAAACACGAGTTTGGCTAATTCGGTGAAGCCACAGTGACACTTAACTGAATAAGAGTCATAAAACAAACACACATATGTAATTGGCTTAGAACCTTATCCTAGCCCGCCCTCTATGCTTGCCTAGGATAGATACATTGTTTGTTAATCAACCCCGGCTAATAACTGATTAAATCACGTACATTCGGCTTAATACACAATTCGTTTGTATTCACTGACACTTATCAGTTGTTGTCAGTTGCTTCCTGTATCGTGTCAGTTATATCAGTTTTCTTCTGTTTTGTTCTTGCTTTTGATGATTTATTGCGATTCGGGCCTGAACCCATAGGTCACGTGTTGTACGGGGTCCAACGCCCCTAACCCCCGAACACGAGGTCCAACGCCTCTTGACTCACCGAGTGCGTGCAACCCGAGTGCGGAATGGGATCTAGCCTCGATTCACCGTCACACTCCGAATACGGCCTATGTGGAGGGCGGATTCGGATTGAGCGCATGAAACGTGTTTAGATATCACCCGGGAGCTCGATTGGTCCGACGGTTACAGTGGGAACTAATTGGTTCTCCTGCAAACCACCGGTTCAATCGGACCCGACCCCCGGCTCTTTGAGCCCGCGTTGCCTTAATTTGTTTATCGGTTATTCAAAACATACGGCGAGCCGGAGTGGAATATTGGCCCAATGCAAACCGATCGGGATCCATTTATTTCATTCGGTTGTATTCTGTAATTATTCGAGTGTACGTTGCGAGGATCTTATTTGTACATTTATTCATATACTTGTAAGGATCCCCGATCGGTGAGCAAGAGGTCCGAGTGTCGAATCGGTTAAGTCGGTCTATCGTCACCAAGAGATGAGTAGGCTCGAATAATCATGGTCTTGGTTCGCGCAGGGAATCGACCGTCACGGTTCGAAGAACTGTAACGCTAAGATAGCGAACCGATTCCTTGACTCACAAGCCTACTCATCTTTCGGATTCTTGGCCCAACTCAATCGATTCATCGATTTTACGGTGTCAAAACGGGCTAGTCAAGTGCGACCCTAAATCACGCGGTGAATAAACAAAATGGCAAGCCTAGCAAGCTAGAGTACCGAAAGGGCGTGCGGGATATAGGCCCGTACGTAATAGAACCCCCAAATTCGGAATTTTCGGTTCCGTACGACCATTGCCTTAGCATTTAGGTGTACCCCGTACCCCTAGACCCGGGTAACTTGCCGGCCCTCGACCTTCGGGTCGTAAAATGGCAAGTGGCGACTCCTTCTCACGTGCGTCCGTCACGCGTCCCCGGGAAGGTGGACACTCCCAAGCCGCGTTTGCTTAGGCGCGCGCATGCGTGCCCCGACGAGATGAAATTCGGGTGCGCACAGTGACGGCATACACGGTTGGCAAAGCGTCGGTCGTGTCGTCGAAGTCCGAGGGAGGGCCGTCAGAGGTGCTCCCGATGATGAGTGGAGGCCCGGGGAAGAAATGTGATAGCGGGGGGACTGGAATGCCCCTGTTGAGCCTACCATAGTGCGTGGCGAGGCGGTGGAGATGGTTGCCCCAGCGGGCCTCAATATTTTCATGGCAGGAGGGGCGAAAGCCAAGTCCCCTCCTATGCTTGTACACTTCAACTTCAATGGGGCGGTTGATTCCTTGCCCGCGTGCCCCAAGGCCGGTACCGGGAATGTAATTGTGGCGCAAAAGGACATTCCCTATCATGCGGTCGGCGCGGGACGGCCCGACCTTTCCGTAATCCCGTATAACGGAGATGGTCTCGAAGGAGTGGAAGGGCAGGTTTTCGTCGTCTCCGACGCTGATGTAGGGAACCGCCGTCTCCTTGTAGATGGCGTAATCCTCCTCCCCCTTGACCGTGATGATCTTTTCCTCGACAATGAATTTCACCTTCTGATGAAGCGAGGACGGAATGGCGCCGGCCGAGTGGATCCAAGGCCTTCCAAGGAGTAGGCTGAAGGCGTTTGGGATATCCAACACTTGGAATGTGACGCTGAAGGAGCATGGGCCGATATCTATGAGGAGGTCGATTTCATCGTTCACCTCTCTCCTCGAACCATCGAAGGCTCGGACCGCTGTTTTGCTAGGACGGATGCGGTTGAGATCCACATTCATCTGCTTCAAGCTGGTCACCGGGCATACGTTGAGCGCGGAATCGTTGTCGATCATGACTCGGCCAACAATATGGTTGTTGCTCTTGCAGACAATGTGCAGTGCCCGGAAATGCGCGCATCCTTCAAAAGGGAGCTCGTCGTCCGAAAACGAGATGGTATTGGAGAAGATAGAGTTGATGGTTTCCTCTATCCGGTCCGGGGGCGTCCCTTTGGGGACTTGCGCAGCCGTCAGGACCCGCATGAGGGCCTCCCTGTGAGGTTCCGAGTTGAGTAGAAGGGCGAGCAATGAGATGTGGGCCGGAGATTTGGCCATATGCTCCACCACCTTATACTCGCTCGCTTTGATGACTTTCATGAAGGCTTCGGCTTCTTCTTCTGTCATTTTCTTGGACGGAGTAGGCAGGGTCCTAGGCCTCGTCTCCTCTTCGGTAGCGGGCGCCTTCCCTTTGTCGGTGGTCGCCGGATTCTCGTATAGCCGCCCTGAGCGGGTTATGCCCATGACACCGAATTGCTGCTCCAGGTTCCCGACACCTCCCTCATAGGTCCAGGGGACCCTATCATCCGAGTATGTTTCCCGGGCGGGAACGTTTATGACAAGCGGGGCATGAGGTGCGTCAATCCCGGCGAACCCGACTGCGACTTCTGCTGGTACGTATTCAATCACAAAGGGGGAAGGCCAACCTTGCTCGTCTTCGCCCTCGCTTGACGTGCACACGGTGATCGTGTTGATGGAGGGCCCCTGAGCCGGTCCATGGTCGGGGAGGGGATTGGCCTGCACGTTCGGAGACCTCACAGCGTTGAACACGAGCTCCTTTGCATCTATCATCTCTTGGATCTTCTCCCTTAACTTCCAGCAGTTGTCTATGGTGTGTCCTGGTGCCCCTTGATGGTACTCGCATCGCTTGCTCTAATCTTGGATGGTTGGATCAAAGCTTGGGTTGGGCGCTGTTGTCCCGACCTTGTCACGAATTTGCCGATAGATGTGGGAAAGTGGGACCGACAGGGCCGGGTACTGTCTGCGGGGTCGTGGTTGCGCTGTGTCGCCCTGTTGACCTTGCGGGTGCGAGGCCCGTTGTGTTGGCTGAGAAGTCCTAGGGGCCGGAGGTTGGTATTGAGGGGCTTGAGATGGAGCAGGAGCATAATGGTGGACGACGGGCGACGACACCGTAGGTAGGGATGGAGGCGGTAGTGCGGAATAGTAGATTGGTTGGGTAGGGGTTTGAGGCCGATATTGAGGCGCATGCGGGGCGTAGGAGGGAGCTACGGGAGGCGTCGCCGTGTAGTTCATCGAATATTGCTGAGGGGCCTGTTGGGTCGTGTTGACGGTATTCACCGTAACTTCCTTTCCCCTTCTCCCGCTTGAAGACGATGATGTCGCGGGGACCTTCTTTGACGACTCATCTCCTTTGCTGGTGGGGTCCTCCATCCTTCCGAGCTTGATGCCCAAATCCAACTTCTTCCCGGCCTCGATGAGGTCGGAGAATGACGAAGTCTCTGCCAATAGGTGCAAATAGTACACTCCTCTCAATGTGGAGTGGAACAATTGGATCTGTTGCGCCTCGCTGATCGGGGGAATGTGCTTTGCGGCTTGGGCACGCCACTTGGCGGCATACTCCTCAAAGTTTTGGCCCCGCGCCATTTCTTTCGTGCTCAGCTCCAAGAGGGTGGGAGGCGTCTCCGCGCAATAGCGGTATTGGTCGGTGAACTTCCGAGAAAGATCCTCCCACGTCGGGATGTCCTCAGCCTTCAGTGACATGAACCAATCGAGGGTCGATCCCGACAGGCTGTCTTGGAAGGAGTGGATGACAAACTCCTCGTATTCCCAATATTGCAGCATCTTCCCTCGGTAATGGCGGAGGTGATAGCGCGGATCTGTCGTGCCCTCGTAAGTCTTGAATTCCAGGATCTTGAACTTCGGGGGCAACCGCATATCCGGGAATAGGCTACCGTCGCCGTGGTGCGCGTCGGGACGAGCATCACCCGCTTGCAAGGCCCGTATCGTTTCTTCCATCCTTTTGAGCCTTCGCTCCTGTTCGG
Organism: Punica granatum; assembly: GCF_007655135.1. NCBI lineage: Eukaryota > Viridiplantae > Streptophyta > Magnoliopsida > Myrtales > Lythraceae > Punica > Punica granatum. The sequence continues at coordinate 21,173,555 of NC_045130.1, read as the reverse complement.
CGTCGGCCTCGGGGAAGAAATGCGTCGGCGAGGCGAACTGGGCTGCATGAGTCGGCGTGCCCGGTTCGTGGAAGGTGGTGTTTATGGGGGGCGGTGCCTGGTAGGAGAGACCGGCATGAGGCTGTAGAGACGGATAGGGAGGAAGCTCCGTGGCTTGAAGGTGAATCGGAGCAGGTGCAGTGGACGCCGGGAAAACCATCGGTGGAGGTACCGAGTAGGCCATAGCCGGGACCGGTATGGAAACGGCGGAGGTGCGGACAGGACGTGCTCCGAGGATAGGAAGGTAGCCGGTGGAAAAGGGACTACCGAGGGGACCGGCGGCGGCGGAAGTTGAGTGGTGAAGGGGTGGACCGTGGATGTATACAGCGTCGGCGGTGCGGGGGCCTCAACGTATTCCGGGGCTTGGGTCGATGGAGCCCACAGGGTTGGATCGACTGTTGGCCCCGGTCCCGGCGGAGGTGTGGAACTCGAGGAGGCCCGGTTAGGTCCTCTGAGCAAGGCGAGCAGCTCTGCCATGTTAGTGGCCATTTGGTTGACCGTGCCCTCGAGGGCCGCAATGCGGGCTTGGTCATTGGTAACAGCGGAAGTTGGTGAGGCCGGTGGCAGGGGTGCCCCCGAAGATGCCGGGGGCGGGAGATGTGTTGGAAGGGCGCCGGAATACGCCGGGAGTACGCTTGCAGGAGTGAGAGGCGGCGGAGCGTGTGTCTGCGGTGGTTGAGAGAGGGTTGGGACCGAAGGGTTGACTTCCTCGGAAACATCGACATGATCCCCTTCCGCCATCCTAAGACGCTGACGAGTCGGGTAGCGGTGTGACGCCAGTTGTGATCACCTAGATTCCAAGAATCTGTAAGGACAAACACCGATATCTCAAATGATAAGTGCGGAATAAATAGAATGACAAGACGTGTGAGATGCATGAGTTTTCAAAACGCTAATGTCATTACATTGATCAGCTTCAAGTTCCATAATTTTACAAAATCGAACATACGACGGAAAAGAAAGGAACATAAACGTAAAGCCGGCATCCCTTTGCACTCGGTGGCCGCTTGAAAGTGGCGTAGGTCCGAGCGAGGGCAAAAATGGGCGCGTCTGCTAATCTCAAGAGTGGGCGAGGTTGCGCGCCCTCTTGTGCACTCGATCCAACTCCGCGCTCAAGCGGGCCATCTCCCGGTCTAGGAGTGCGACCTGGGCGCGTGCTCGAGTCAGCTCTGTCTGAAGCTCCCTGTAGTCCGCGACCTCTGCGCGGGAGTCGACAAGCTCGCAACGGAGCCTATCCCGTTCCTCCCTGATGGCCCGTAGCTCCGCGTGCATGGCCGCTTGAGTGGAACTCTCGGCTTCGGGGGCGAGGGTGGATGTAGCGCGGGGAGTCAGGGTGGCATGGGACGGTTGCGGTGATGCGAATCCCCGTGCATAGAACCGAACCACGTATGCTGAAGTGGCGGCGAAGACTCGCTCGTTGTCGGTGGGGTGTTCGGGGAAGTACAGACGCTGTATGATGCTAGCGTCCCGTTGGCGGTGAATCTCTCGAATCTGCAGGAATCTTGCGGGGGCCGTGGATGTAGAGTCGGCCCACTGGATGCGGAAAGGTAAACGGTCTGCCTCGGCCGGAACGTCCTGTAGGCCGCCGAGCTGTCTGATTACCCGGCCGGGGAATATGAGTGTGCTCCCCAAATGGCTGAGAAAGGGGACTCCCACAATTCCAGGACATCCCGTGATCATGGGGCCGCCGGGGTTCCATCAAGCGACCCATAGGAAGCGCGCGAGCGTCAACTCACGCCAAAAACGCTTCCATTCCGAGAAACTGTGCTCAGGAGGTGGGATGACTGGTACCAGGCGCTCGATCAGCGAACGCTCGTCGGCAATGTAGGAGAACGGATGTGATGAGCAAAAGGGGCGGATATGGGCGAGAAACCAAATCTGAAGTAGGTGCGGGGATCCCCTCATCCTGCCGCGCCGAACCTCCCTAAAATAGTCAAGAGACCGGACGGTCTCGGCTAATAAAGCCTCCACGTAACTATGGCCTCCCACCGCTTGGAGGACGACTTGGGCTCTAGCCCCGTCAACGAGGTTCGGCGAGTACGGAAACAGGAGAGTGCCAAAGACCAAGAGTAGGAATCCATGGCAGGCATCGCGCTGATAGGAGGCCGTTGAAGGTGTCATTGCGCGGAGAAGTGTCCAATCGGAGAGCCACGCGATCCTGATGCCTTGATCCCACCTCTCGTGAAGCTCCTCGTGGATGTCTTGGGCAGGTATGTGGAGGAGAGTGAAGAGCTGACCCTGGAAAGTTGTAAACGGATTAGGCACGAAGATGCCATGGGTCGTGGGCGTAGGCCTCTGGATGAGTGTCGTGTACTCCTCGATCGTAGGGGATAACTCCGTTCCCTGGAAATTGAATACCGCGTGCTCGGGATCCCAAAATTCGGCGGCGGTCCTCAAGAAGATCCAATCCACCGGGGTCTCGGTGAACATAACCACGTCTCCGATAATGCCCTGGATAAATGCGTGATCCACCGGTCGGAGGGTCCTCCAGATGCGCATGATGTCTTGCCTTGGTGGCGTGATTGCTTCGAATTTGAGACCGGGAGCCGGGCGGTCCATCCTTACCTAGATGGAGGAGATACCGGCTTAACGTTTTAAGAATCAAATTAATGCAATGTCCTAAGTTTTTCTTGAAAAATGTATGCAGTGCGGAAAGGTAAACTATAGTCGTGTTCTTTACAGTATACATCGCTCTTTCTTACAAAAAACAACAAAATGCCCATCCTAACAAAAACTACGGGCCGACTCAAAGACTCGACTTGTGGGTCGGTTGACGGCATGGAGGTAAAATTGGTCCAGCATGACGGTCCCTGTGTATGAATGGTTTTTGGTGCTACTGGGAGAACCGCTATCTAGGGATGGGGGCTCCCGACTCAAGGGTGTGAATTCCTTGAAATCGAGCGAGGATCTTTGGGGGCCGGTTCGGTGGCATAGCCGACTCGATCCATTCCCTTACTCGGAACCTCTGACTAACCTAGCTTTCTATATTGGTGCCCGTGGGATGTTGGACAAGGTACCTAAGAAGCTAGTATGATGTGCAATGCATGCGCGGGAAATAAAAGTGCGTAAAATAGATAAGCGGGAAATACGGAAAGCGGTAAGTAAACAAGCACGCAAAGCAAGCGGGGACGAGCCCGAACCCTCTAAGTATGGTCCCCAGTGGAGTTGCCAAGTTGTGCGCACCCGAATTTCATCTCGTCGGGGCACGCATGCGCGATGCCTATGCAACGCGGCTTGGGAGTGTCCACCTTCCCGGGGACGCGCGACGGACACGCGTGAGAAGGAGTCGCCACTTACTGTTTACAACCCGTAGGTCGAGGGCCGTTGAGTCGCTCGGGTCTAGGGGTACGGGGTACACCTAAATGTTAAGGCAATGGTCGTGCGGAACCGAAAATTCCGAATTCGGGGGTTCTATTACGTGCGGGCCTATATCCCGCACGCCTTTTCGGTACTCTAGCTTGCTAGGCTTGCCATTTTGTTTATTTGCCGCGTGATTTAGAGTTGCGCTCGATTCGCCCGTTTTGACACCGCAAATTCGATGAATTGATCAAGTTGGGCCAAGAGTCCGAAGGATGAGTAGGCTTGTGCATCGAGGAGTCAGTTCACTATTTTAGCGTTACAGTTCATCGAACCGTGATGGTCGATTCCCTGCGTGAGCCGAAACCACGAGTATCCAAGTTTACTCGCCCTTTGGTGGCGATAGACCAACTTAAACGATCCGGCACTCGGACCTCTCGCTCACTGATCGGGAATCCTTACAAGGAGATGAATGAACATACAAGTAGAATCCTCACAATGCTCTCTCGAACAATTACAAACTATAACCGAATAAGTAAATGGATCCCGATCGGTTTGCATTGGGCCACTATTCCGCTCCGGCTCGCCGTGTATTTTGAATAACCGATAAGTGAATTAAGGCAACGCGAGCTCAAGGAGCCGGGGTCGGGTCCGATCAATCCAACGATTTGCAGGGGAATCGGTTGATTCCCACTATAACTGTTGGGCCGATCGAGCTCCTGGGTGATATCTAGATCCGTTTCACACGCCCAATCCAAATTGCCTTCCACATAGGCCGTGTTCGGAGTGTAACGGTGAATCGAGGCTAGATCCCATTCCGCACTCGGGTTGCACGCGCTCGGTGAATTAGGAGGCATTGGACCTCGTGTTCGGTGGTTTGGGGCATTTGGACCTCGTGTAACACGTAACCTATGGGCTCGGGCCCGAATCGCGACAAATCAGCAAAAATCAAGAATAAAACAGAAGAAAACTGATAAAACTGACATGATACAGACAATAACTGACAACTATCAGTGAATACAGACAAGTGATGTATTAAGTTGAGTGTACGTGATTTAATCAATTATTAACCGGGGTTGATTAGCAAACAATGTATCTAACCTAGGCAAACATAGATGGTGGATTAGAATAGGGTTCTAAGCCAATTATATGTGTGCGTCTGTTTTATGACTTTTATTCAGTTAAGTGTCATTGCGGCTTCACCGAATTAACCAAACTCGTGTCTTGACTCTGGATTGGAATCTAACATTCCGCCTATCCATTATCTAGCGTTTGATTAGGTCGGATGTATGATTAGTCCGGTTCTTTGTGTTTTGTAACTGAAACGACATGCTCCCCACCGAATCTACGATAGGAAGATAGAAACACCGAAAGTGGACGGGATGGGCCGTGCGAATGAGACTCGTACCCGGACGGGTAGCCCTTTTCCGTCCATAGATCGAGGCGTTTCCGACTCCCTAGCGCCTAGGATATCGGTGAATCACGGAATGACGATTATGCCCTTGGATAAAATTGCGACGTTCGTATGTAAATTGGAGATCACGTCACACGAAGAAATCTAAGGAGGACTCGCGCGTCTTGACTCGAGCCGCCTCAAATCGGGCCCGGACTCGAGTCCTAGCACGTGAGTACTCGTTAGACATCAAATCTATTCGTGTTACGTGTCTCGGTGTTTTGAAATTATGGTCTTTTAAGGAAAAGGGCATTCCCGCCGTTCCGTGAACCATCGATGCGTTTATGATTTAAGGATCGATTAACCCAATTATTTAGTCCAAGTGATGATTTAGCCGAACGATGCGTTCCGTTTGCCCATTTGTGAGGCTCTTTCAGTGATTATCATTCCACATTGCGGTTGCGATTTTAACGGGAAGTATCCAGGTCTAGCATATCTAATGAACGATGAACGTATAGGCAACGAATGAAAGGAGACATAATTACGAACAATTCCAAGGATCGATTTCGGAACAACGAAGAGACCAAGCGAAACTCCAAGGAGGTCATGGATGATTCGGCCACCTCTCGAGGATAAATGGCCGAATACTCCTTGACCCGCCTCGAGTTTCGGTGGGTCTTTCACGTCATTCCTAATCAGCCCTTGCATGCAACGGATGACGTATGCATAAAGACGACATATGTTTCATTAGGTCGGCGTTATCATGACACCAATTTACGCAAATGAACACACAAGACATTCAAGGACATCGTATTCACAAAATCAACAAACAATTTTATCCAATTTCACGATAAGATCAAGGGTGTGTACGGGAATCGTACGACCTCGAAGAGAGGAGAGCACGGAGGCTTTGGGCACACCAAGGAGCCTCACGGCCCCCATCGCAAAGGGGATGGCCGCGGGTTCCTTGGCGTGGCCGAGCCCTTCTCAAGCTCTTCTCCCTTGATCCCGTATTATTCCCCCCATTTAATCACGTTTAGCCATGGTCACGATCGTATGAAATTATACACGACACACGAACGACATGTTTGAATGGAAACAACGACGCAACATCGACTCGACTAATGACACAAAGGAGGAAAACACGGGAATCGGCCCAACTCGAGGTGGAAGAAGACTTCCCGGACTCGTATGGTCCAAGGAAGCTCTCGGCTATGTTCCTTCAAGGAATGCCGTGAGTTTCCATGGCCCACGCGGGTCGAGAGAGTTTCTTCGGCCCCGATTCGGGTCTTTTCCTGTCATGCCATCGTGCTACATGCAACTTAACGGTAAAGAGATGTGGGAATCGACCCTTTTCGGGAAAAGAGAGAACCCCCTAGCCCCGAACGAGCCATGGGAGCTCACGGGTCTCTCCCTAGAGACTAAGCCGTGACTCCCGTGGCTCAACCGTGGCCGAAGGGACCTCACCCGTCCGGAACCGAGCCCCTTCCCACCATGGCACACAAGTTCACACTTCATGTAGACATGGCACGATCATACAAATAGATATAACATGCGTACGTTGCATGAAAATGCATGGGAGGCATGGATCCGAAAGAAAAATGGGAACTTTCATGTATTCCGAACCTTTAAATCATCTAAACACTTCATGCAAGCAAAGATTAAAGGTTCTAACGTATCTAGATTGTAGATCAATGTTACCTAGCCTCGTTGCACGAGGAAAAGAGTCGGGGAAGCGGCCATGGGAGTCACTAGACTCGGTTTGAAGCTACGGGTGTGTGACCCGAGAAGGAGACCGCCGCGGCAACTCGGGAAGAACGGGGTCGGCACGCTTGCTTCGGTCACGGCACGGTGCAAGATCGGGCTCGTTGGACTCCTAAGAGACGGATCTAGATGACCGTGGGCAGACCCGAGCGTACCAAGGCCTAAGCAAACCCGAAAAAGTGAGAGAAAGTTCGGTAAAGTGAGAATAACCCGGTAAGAGAAAAACAGGTGAATGATGGTTGTGCGCGGTTGGTCGGCCCTCGGACCGTGACCACCTCTTCACGGCGGAGGATGAGGGTTGTGAGGAACCCTTTGAACGCGATGGCACGACTCGCCGAAGTCGTGGGAGGAAATGGCACACGTGAAGGGCTCCGGTGCGCGCGGCTAGGGGTCTCGGGGACCCGATTGTGTTTACGGCTGGAACGGGGTGTTGGGGGCCTCAAATCGAAAATCTAAGCCCGGAAATGGACTTAGGGGGTGGAAAATATGTAGGCTAGGGAGTTTGGTGATTTTGGTTTAAGTCGGGTCGGGTGGTCACCGGAATACCGGGTGGTTTTCCGATGATTTTGGCCGGTTTCGGCCTTGGCTTGGGACGGACGAATGAATGGGAATGGGCTGGAGTTTGAGAGGATTTTAGAGGGAGATTGGCTTGAGAGAGAAGGAGAATGAAGAAGTGATTAAAATTAATGGTGTAAGGGCTTATAAAGGGGAGCTTAATGGGACAATTAGAGGAAGTTAAGTGTGCTTAGGAGGGGCTTAGTGGGCTGCCGAAATTGGAGGGAAGATTAGGGAGGGATTTGTGTCTTGTAGAGTGTAGGGGAAGCAAGAGGGAAGTGATGGAGTGATGGATGGGTGATGGGAGTTGATGGATGGATGTAAGTGTGTAAGAAGAATTTGAAATGGGTGGTGGAGGGAAGCTTGGAGCCGTCGGTGGGAGGGAGGAGCCGCGGCTTGGGGCTGTCATATCGGAGCCGAGGGTTTGAGCCGCGGCTTGAGGTTGAGCCGTGGCTTGATGGCTCGGCTTGGCTGAGCTGTGGGCCCCGTTCGATTGAGAGAAAAGCCGGAAAATGCTTGAAACTTGATTGAGCTTGCATCCGATCTCCGATGTCCAATTAATTTATAGATTTGGAATGCTTGAATGACGAGGATTTGAATGAGCCTAATATCGCCATGCGTCGTGTGAACGAACGTTCGGGCGACTCGGCGCCTCGAGAGTCGGTTTTGCCCTGTTTGGACGTTCGGAGTGGAATTTGGTGTCCCTCGGTCCCCGATTGCTCTTTGTGCATCCTAACATTCGTTTTGGCGATCCTTTTGCCCCGTGGGGGATCGTTGGCTCGTCGCCCTCGGTCGGGAACTGTTGGCCCGGGAAGACCTAGGGACTTCGACCGGGGTTTTCTCAGTGTTCTTTGAATGTTTTGAGGTGCTCAGGGGTCGTTGTGATCTCTGTTCTTCGTGGACGTACCTCGAAGGCTCGCCGGGAGACGTTCGTGACCACTGAAACGTCTCCCGGGAAACCGAGTCGAATTCCAGAAGGTCATCTGAAGCTTGTTCCCCAACCCTGGTGGTCCCTGGGTGCCTGTAGACCCGTTTTGGGGGGCCGTCTGCTTGTCAGTGGAGCGGGCCCCAGGAGCTCTGTCAGAAAAGGCGTCCGTGAGAGATCGGGGTGTCCCGGCTCATGTGGTTTACCCCAGAAATGCGTCCGGACGTGTCATTGGTCACTTTGGCACTGAGAGGGATTTTTGGAGTCCCATATTGGGCACCTTTCGGTGCTTCGGTGACTCAGTGATGAATAGTGCCACTGTCCCAGCTCTGTCGTTTTCGGGATTCCTTGTCCGTTCGTTCTTCTGATTGCTCTCTTCCGCCTTTCTCAGTAGACCGTGCTCTTCTCCTATTGCCCATGACCCTGTGCTCGCCTATTTGCCTCTGATTGCCGGGTGATGAATAGTGTCCTGGGCTTCAGTCGGAAATCCTCGTGTGGGAAGCCGGTGGGCCAAAATGGGGTGCTGACACCCGTCCTAAAGAAAAACTACGGACCGACTCCAAGACTTGACGTTTGGGTCGGTTGACGACATGGAGGCAAAGATGGGTCCAGCATGACAGTCCTTGTGTATGCATGGTTTTCGATGCTACTGGGATAACCGCTAACTAAGAATGGGGGCTCCCGATACAAGGGTGTGAATTCCTTGAAATCGAGTGAGGATCTTTGGGGGCCGGTTCGGTGGCATAGCCGACTCGATCCGTTCCCTTACTCGGAACCTCTAACTAACCTAGCTTCCTATTTTGGTGCCCGTGGGATTTCGGACAAGGTACCTAAGAACCCGCTAGAATGATGTGATGCAAATGCAAGAAATAAATGTGCTTAAAAGTAAACGTACGGAAAGCGGTAAATAAGCATGCAAGCAAGCAAACTGAATCGAGCCTGAACCCTCTAATGTCCCCAGTGGAGTCGCCAAGCTGTGCGCACCCGAATTGCATCTCGTCGGGGCACGCATGCACGAGGCCTATGCAACGCGGCTTGGGAGTGTCCACCTTCTCGGGGACGTGCGACGGACGCACGTGAGAAGGAGTCGCCACTTGTCATTTTACGACCCGGAGGTCGAGGGCCGACAAGTTACCCGGGTCTAGGGGTACGGGGTACACTTAAATGCTAAGGCAATGGTCGTACGGAACCCGAAATTTCGAATTCGGGGGTTCTATTACGTGCGGGCCTATATCCTGCACGCCCTTTCGGTACTCTAGCTTGCTAGGCTTGCCATTTTGTTTATTTATCGCGTGATTTAGAGTTGCACTCGACTCACCCGTTTTGACACCGTAAAGTCGATGAATTGATTGAGTTGGACCGAGAATCCGAAAGATGAGTAGGCTTGTGTGTTGAGGAATCGGTTCACTATCTTATCGTTACAGTTCATCGGACCGTGATGGTCGATTCCCTGCGCGAACCGAGACCACGATTATTCGAGCTTACTCATCCCTTGGCAACGATGGTTCAACTTAACCGATTCAACACTCGGACCTCTCGCTCGCCGATCGGGGATCCTTACAAGTGAAAGAGTGAATATACAAATAAAGTTCTCACAATGTTCTCTCGAATAATTACAAAGTATAACTGAATAAGTAAATGGATCCCGATCGGTTTACGTTGGGCCAATATTCTGCTCCGGCTCACCGTGTGTTTTGAATAACCGATAAATAAATTAAGGCAACGTGGGCTCAAGGAGCCGGGGGTCGGGTTCGATCGATCCAACGGTTTACAGGTGAATCGGTTGATTCCCACTGTAACCGTTGGACCGATCGAGCTACCGAGTGATATCTAAACACCTTTCATACATCCAATCCAAATTGCCTTCCACATAGGTCATACTTGGAGTGAGACGATGACTCGAGGCTAGATCCCATTCCGCACTCAGGTTGCACGCACTCGGTGAGTTAGGAGGCGTTGGACCTCGTGTTCGGTGATTTGGGGCGTTAGACCCCGTGCAACACGTAATCTATGGGCTCAGACCCGAACCGCAACAAATCAGCAAAAGCAAATGGAAAACAGAAGAAAACTGATAACACTGATGAAAAATAGACAATAACTGACAAATATCGGTGAATACAAACAAGTGGTGTATTAAGTCGAATGTACGTGATTTAATCAGTTATTAACCGAGGTTGATTAACAAGCAATGTGTCTATCCTAGGCAAACAAAGATGGTGGACTAGAATAGGGTTCTAAGCCAATTACGTGTGTGAATTTTTTTTAAGATTCTTATTCAGTGGGATGACACTGCGGTTTCATCTAATTAGCCAAACTCGTATTTTGACTCTAGATTGGAATCTATCATTCCGCCTATCCATTATCTAGTGTTTGATTATGCCAAATGTATGATTAATCCGGTTTTTCGTGTTTTGTAACTGAAATAAAATGCTCCCCATCGAATCTACGATAAAAAGAAAGAAACACCGAAAATGAACGAAATGGGCCGCGTGAATGAAACTCGCACCCGAACGGGTTGCCCTCTCTCGTTCATAGCTTTAGGTGTTTCCAACTCCCTAACGCCTATGGTATCGGTGAATCACGGAATGACGATTATGCCCTTGGGTAATAAAATTGCGATGTTCGTGTGCAAATTGAAGATCGTGTGACACGAAGGAGTCTAAGGAGGACTCGCGTGTCTCGACTCGAGCCGCCTCAAATCGTGCCCGGACTTGAGTCATGGCACGCGAGTACTCGTTAGACATCGACTCTATTCGTGTTACACGTCTCGATATTTTGAAATTGTGATCTTTTAAGGAAAAGGGCACTCTCACCGTTCCGGGAATCATCGATGCGTTTACTAATTAATAATCAATTTATCCAATTAGTTAGTTCAAGTGACTTAAATAACCGAATAATACGTCCTGTTTATCCCATTTGTAAAGTTATTCAATGGTAGTGATTTCATGTAGTTATTACGGTTTTGATGGAGGATTACCCAAAATTGATGTATCTATCATTTAATCATCATGTGAATAACAAAAAATATAAGACACGGAAACAATCAATTCTGAGGGGCGATTCCAATCATATCTTGCATGCATAATACGTCTAAACACAAGAACAAAATCTATTTCAATAAAACAAAAGGAAATCGACGCCGTCAAGATCTCTGAACGCAAACGAACACACAAACAAGTACATATAACACCTAATATAAAGAAATCAACAAAAACGGCATCCGCTCATACGATGGGAAAGCGTGAAACGCGGGAACCGGCTCATTTCGGAAAGGGAGAAACCACCTTGGACCCATGTGGTCCAAAGGGACTCTCGGCCACATTTCTTCAAAGGTGGCCGTGAGTCCTCATGGCTCACACGGGTCAAGGGAGGTTCTCCGGTCCCGATCTAAGCTTATTCCCGCCATGCTAATATATCTCATGCAACGAACAATGATAATAACACGGGAACCGACAAGTTTCGGGGGAGAGGAGGCCGATCAAGCCTCGGAGGGGCCAAGAGAGCCCACGGGTCCCCTCCTTTGGACATAGGCCGTGGGCTCCCATGGTCTAACCGTGGCTTGAGTGTCTCCCTTACCTCGATTCTAGTCCTTTCCCCTCACGGCATAGACATTATATGGGCATATGAACGGGACATGATGGACGTGCGTGCATGAAAATGCATGGGAAACATGGATCCGAAGGAAAAACATGAACTTTCAAGCATTCCGCACCTTTAGACCATATAAACACTCATACAAGTAAGAATCGAGGATTCTAGCTTCTCTAAGTTATAAAGGGGTGTTACCTAGCCTCGTTGCAAGAGGAAAAGAGTCGGGGAAGCGGCCGTGGGAGTCGCAACACTCGGCTAGAGGCTACGGGTGAGTAACCCGAGAGGAAGACAGCCGCGGCAGCTCGGGAAGAATGGGGTCGGCACGCTTGCTCCGGGCACGGCACGGTGCGATGTTGGGCTCATTGGACTCCTAAGAGGCAGATCTAGACGTCCGTGGGCAGACCCGAACGTGCCAAGCCCTAGGTGAACCCGAAATAGTGAGAGAAAGTTCGGTGTGAAAGCAAATAACCCGATAAGAGAAGAAACGATGAAACGGTGGTTGTGCACGAGAGAGGGTGAGGGTTGTGAGGAACCCTTCGAACGTGACGGCACGACTCGGCAAGGTCGTGGAGCGAAATGGCACGCATGGAGGGCTCGGTGTGCACCCGGTATCGGCCTAAAGACCCGATTCTTCGTGCGGGCAGAACGTGGTGAAGGAGGCTCCGAATGGCAAAACTAAGCCCGGAAATGGACTTAGGGGGTAAGAAATATGTAGGATAGGGAGTTTGGTGATTTTTGGTTTAAGTCGGGTCGGGTGGTCACCGGAATACGGGGTGGTTTTCCGGTGATTTTGGCCGGTTTTGGCCTTGGCACGGCTGAACGAAGGTGTGGGAGTGGGCTGGAGTTTGGGAGAGTTCTTGAGAGAGATTGGCTTGAGAGAGAATGAGAATGAAGAAGTGATTAGAGTTAATGATGAATGGGAACTTATAGGCTAGGCTAATGGCTCGGTTAAGTGGAACTAATTGCGGTTTAGGGGGATAAGTAGGGGCTGCCGAAATTGGAGGGAGGATTAGGGAGGGGTTTGTGTCATGTTGAGTGTGGGGAAAGGAAGAGGATGGTGATGGGAGGTGATAGATGTGAGAGGAATTTGAATTGTGTGGTGGAGGGAAGAGGAGAGCCCTTGGAGCCGCCGGCCATGGGTTTGAGCCGCGGCTAATTGCGGCCAAGCCGAGCTTGAGGGGTTGAGCCGTGGCTTGGGGTTGAGCCGCGGCTTGACGGCTTGGCTTGGTTGAGCTGTGGGTCCTATTCGATTAAGAGAAAAGCCGGAAAAAACTTGAGACTCGATTGAATGCGCGTCCGATCTTTGATGCCCAATCAATTTATAGATTGAGAATGCTTGAACGAAGAGGATTTGAATGAGCCTAATATCGCCATACGTTGTGTGAGCGAACGTTCAGGCGACTCGGCACTTCGAGAGTCGGTTTTGCCCTGTTCAGACATTCGGAGTGGAGTTGAGTGTCCCCGTTCCCCGATTGCTCTTTGTGCGTCTTAATGTTCGCTTCGGTGACCCTTTTGCCTCGCGAGAGATCATTGGCTCGTCGTCCTCGACCGAAGACCGTTGGCCCGGGAAGACCTAGGAACTTGTGACCGGGGCTTTCTCAGTGTTCCCCGAATGTCTTGAGGTGTTTGGGGATCGCTGTGATCTCTGTTTTTTGTGAATGTGCCCCGAAGATTCATCGGGAGGCGTTTGCTACCACTGAAACATCCCTCGGGGAGCCCTGTAGAGTTCCGAAAGGTCGTCTGAAGCTTGTTCCACGACCTCGGTGGTCCCTGGGTGCCTATAGGCTCGTTTTGGGGTGCCGTTTACTTGTCAGTGGAGCGGGCCCTAGGAGCCATGTCAGAAAAAGCGTCCGTGAGAGATCGGAGGCGTCCTGGCTTAAGCGGTATGCCCCTGAAACGCGCCCGGACGTGTCGTTGGTCACTTTGGCACTAAGAGGGATTTTTAGAGTCCCATATTGGGCACCTTTCGGTGCTTCAGTGATTCGGTGATGAATAGTGCCATAGTGCCGGCTCCGCTGTTTTCGAGGTTCTTTGCTTGTATGTTCTTCTGACTGCTCTCCTCTGCTTTTCTAATGGACCCAGCTCTTCTCCTGTCGTTCATGACTCTGTGACCGTACGTTCGCCTTCGATTGCCGGGTGATGAATAGTAACCCGGGCTTTGATCGGGGATTCTCATGTAGGAAGCCGGTGGGCCAAAATAGGATGCTGACACCTTGTCTTGAGGAAGGTCTTACATGTCGCACCTGATTCTCGAGGGAAGTTCTCGTACAAATACGACGGTCCCTTCGTCGTTAAAGAGACTTTCTTCGGGGGAGCAATCATTTTGAGCGACATGGATGGCGCCGAAAACGCGCTTCCGGTCAACGCTGACGCCATCAAAAAGTATTATCCCTGACCACTCGCGTTTGCCTTTCGTTTGCCGGGCCTCGCACCCGTTTCGTTTGTAAAACATTTCCATTCATTTATACGTACACCGGCTCCCGCCATTTTCCCCATCGCAAAACCTTCTTGAGAGAACAGGAATGATTTTCCCGCTAGGTCGAAAACCTCCTCGAGGCGACCTAGGCAAAAGTTAGGGAACGAGGGGCATGGCTTAAAATCCCGCAAAGGGGAGTCAATGGCAAAAGGAGAGCATAAATCATTTCCTCGCTAGGTCGAAAACCCTCAAAGGGCGGCCTAGGCAAAAGTCAGAGGATCAGAGGGGTGCGATCTCATCCAAACACGTGTGATCATAGCAAAAGGTGAGCATTCACGAGAGAAAAAATAAATAAAATGCCCCGCTAGGTTATCACGCATCTCGGGGCCTAGGCAAAAGTTAGGGGACAATGTCGGCTCGACCACGAAAGAAAGGCGACACTTCACGTGAAGCTACAACGAATAGTGGTTCGGCAATCTTCAACGCAAACAAACTCTCTTCGACTCGCCTCGAAATGGGGTCGAATCAACGTATCCTTGATTTGGAGGATCCCTTAAGATCTCTTCCTCTACCTTTATGCACATATTCCACGGGTTACCCGTTCCAAGAAAAAGCCATTCTCCGATAGGGTTACGGCCACCCTCCAATGGCCACCAATATCACATCCCCGATTCATCTTTACATCGATTCCTCTTACACGTCGTAGACTCAGCGATCTCGCGCGGCTGACGCCCTTTGTAGGCTTTCTTTTTTTTCCTATGTACAAGCGCAATTGAGAATCCCAAAGGATGCTCCCCGTTGACGGACTCATATCTGGCTCACGCGACAGGTCGTGCTCTCGATACGCCGAAAACCTTCAAGGGATGCACCATACTATCAAACCACCGACGTCCAAAGAAGGGCAAACGATGGGAGATTATTATCAGTCGCCGCGCATAACGCAGTCCAAGCCTAAAGCCAAGCGAACCATATCACACGGCGCTTTGCGCGATTCTTACATTCTTGTTTCGGGTCCATCCCGGTTCAAGTTCCCGTTTCGGGTCCATCCCGGTTTAAAATTCCTGTTCGGGTCCATCCCGGTTTAAAATTCCTGTTCGGGTCCATCCCGGTTTTAAATTCATGTTCGGGTCCGTCCCGGTTTAAAATTCCTATTCGGGTCCATCCCGGTTTTAAATTCCTGCTCGGGTCCGTCCCAATTTTAAATTCCTGTTCGGGTCCATCCCGGTTTCACTTCCTGTTCGGGTCCATCCCGATTTTAAAATTCCTGTTTCAGGTCCATCCCTATTTCAAATTCATGTTCGGGTCCATCCCGGTTTAAAATTCCTGTTTCGGGTCCATCCCGGTTTTAAATTCCTATTTCGGGTCCATCCCGGTTTTAAATTCCTATTTCAGGTCCATCCCGGTTTTAAATTCCCGTTTCGGGTCCATCCCGGTTTAAAATTCCTGTTTCGGGTCCATCCCGGTTTAAATTCATGTTCGGGTCCATCCCGGTTTAAAATTCCTGTTCGAGTCCATCCCGGTTTAAAATTCCTGTTTCGGGTCCATCCCGGTTTAAATTCATGTTCGGGTCCATCCCGGTTTAAAATTCCTGTTCGAGTCCATCCCGGTTTAAAATTCCTGTTTCGAGTCCATCCCGGTTTAAAATTCCTGTTCGGGTCCATCCCGATTTTGAAATTCTTGTGTCGGGTCTGTCCCGGTTTAAATTCATGTTCGAGTCCATCCCGGTTTTAAATTCCTGTTTCAGGTCCATCCCGGTTTAAAATTCTTGTTCGGGTCCATTCCGGTTTAAATTCCTTTTCGGGTCCATCCCAGTTTTAAGTTTCTGTTTCGAGTCCATCCCGGTTTAAAATTCATGTTCGGGTCCGTCCCGGTTTAAATTCCTATTTCGAGTTCCCCCAATCTGTGAATTTCTGGTTCAGGCACGATGTCCCGACACATCCAAGCAAGGTACGAGCAGCCATGGGGGAACGGTATTAGAACAGTCGACGGACCTAAAAGGGGATGCTTCTTATAATCTTTGGCTACATCCTCTAATCGAGCATGCAACCAAAGAGGGGCAAGCTCTCAGCACCCCATTTTGGCCCACTAGCTCCCGACGCGAGGACTCCTTGTCGAAGTTCGGGTCACTATTCATGATCGGGAAACCGGAGGCGAACATGCGGGCACAGAGTCATGAATTACGGGAGAGAAGCATGGTCCACTAAAAAGGCAGGGGAGAGCAATCAGAAGAGTAAACAGACAATGAACCCCGAAGCAACAGAAGCTGGCACTATGACACTATTCATCGCCGGATCACGAATCCCTAGGCCACCTTCGGCCAATGATCTTCGGTCGAGGATGGCGATCCAACGATCCCGCACAAGACAAAAAGCGCACCAGGACGAATGATACAGTGCACAGGGAAGTAATTGGAGAACGGGGACGGTCAACTCCACTCTGAATATCCAAACGGGGCAAAACCGACTCCCGAGGCTCCGAGTCACTTGAATATTCGTTCACGTGACATATGGCGATATTAGGCTCATTGAAACTCTCTTCATGCAAGCATTCCAAATATGTCAATTAATCGGACCACGGAAGTCAAGCGCATAACCAATCGAACCCCGAGCTTCTCCCGGCTTTTCCTCGAGTCAAGAAGAGCCTACGGCGCAATCCCAAGCCACGGCTAAACCCTGAGCCATGGCTTGGTCGTGTCAAGCCGCGGCTAATCCCCTCCCACCGGCGGCTCAACCCTTGCCCCAATGGCTCAATCCCAAGAGCTTCCCTCCTCCACACATTTCAAACATCCCTTACACACATCACCCATCCATCACCTCCCATCACTTCTCTTCTTACTTCCCCTACACTCTAAATGACATAAACCCCACCCTAATCACCTCTCAAAAATTCGGCCACCCTAATCCCCCCTCTAACTACACTTAGCTCATCCTAAGCACACCGTTAGCCATCCCTATAAGTTCCCATCCATCATTAAGCTTAATCTCTTCTTCATTTTCCACTCTCTCTCAAGCCAACTTCTCTCTAAAATCCTCTCAACCTCTCCACCATCACCGAGTCCTCTTATAAGTCGTGCCAAGGCCGAAACCGGCCGAAACCCACGGAAAACCGCCCAGTATTCCAATTACCGCCCGACCCGACTTAAGCCAAACATCACCAAACTCCCTAGCCTACATATTTCCCACGTTATAAGTCCATTCCCGAGTTCATATTTTCCATTTGAAGCCTCCAATATCACGTTCCAGCCGCAAAAACGATCGGGTCCCGAGAACCCCGCCGGGTGCATCCAACTTCCTAGACGTGCCATTTCTCTCCACGACCTTGGTGAGTCGTGCCATCACATTCAAAGGGTTCCTCATAACCCTCACTCTCCCCCGTGAAGAGGTGGTCACGGTCCGAGAGCCACTCCACCGTGCTCAACCTCTGTTCCATCCGTTCTCTCTTTACCGGGTCCACTTTTTTTACCGAGTTTATTCTCATTGTTTCGGGTTTGTCCAAGCCTCGGCACGTTCGGGACTGTCCACGAACGTCTAGGTCCGACCCTTAGGAGTCTAAGGAGCCCAACCTCACACGGTGCCGTGGTCGGAGCCGTCGTGCCGACCTCACTTTCTCCAAGCTACCGCTGTCGCTGTTCTCTGGTGTCCGTCACCCATCACGTCCAGCCGAGTCTTCCGACTCCCAAGGCCACTTCCCCGACTCTTTCCTCGCATCCCGAGGCTAGGTAAAACCCTTCTACGAATTAGAGAAGCTAGGATCTTCGATACTTGTTTGTTATAAGGTGTTAGGATGGTTAACCAACTGAAATGCATGCAAGTTTAAGTTTTTTCCTTTTTGCACGTTCCCATGCACATGCACGTCGACTATCACATTGCATGTCCATATAATGTGTATACCGTGACGGGAAAGGGTTAGGATTGAGGTGAGAGAGACGCTTAAGCCACGGTTGAACCATGGGGACCCACGGCCTAGTCCCAAGGGAGGGACCCGTGAGCCCTTTTGGTTCCACCGATGCTATAGCGGTCTCTCCTTCCCCGAAACTAGTTGATTCCCATGTCTCCAATATCGTTGATCATGTGCAGCATGTTAGCATGATGGGAAAGGGTCCAAATCGGGTTCAAAGAGGTCATCTCGACCCGTGTAAGCCATGGAAGCTCTCGGCCATTCTTGATGGAATGTGGCCGAGAGCTTCTTTGGACTATACGAGTCCGAGAAATCCTCTTTCGCCTCAAAATGGGTTGGTTCCCGTGTTTCTCCATTTCGTTATCACATGAGTCGATGTCGTTTTGTTTATTCCTATAAATGTTTTGCTTGTGCGTGCTTGTGTGTCCGTTTGCGCATTTACGATCATGACGACATCGACTTGATTGGAACTCATGTTGCTATCATATTTAACGCATTATGTATGCAAGAATCGTTCCTGGGATTTAGTAATGTTCGTATGTTTTTTTTTATTATTATCGTTAGTCACACGGTAGTCACTTGATAGATAAATTAATTACGAACCATTATTCGTTAAATCCATAATATTTGTAATATAAGTTCATCACCACCGAATAACTTCACAAATGGGAGAAATGGGACGTGCCATTCGGTTAATTAAATCACTCGGACTAAATAATTAGATAAATAGATCACTAATTCGTAAACGCATCGATGGTTCACGGAACGGCGGAAATGCCCTTTTCCTTAAAAGATTCACAATTGTAAAGCACCGAGATGTGTAACACGAATAGAATCGGTGTATAGTGAGTACTCGCGAACTATGACTCGAGCCCGGGCCCAATTTGAGGCGGCTCGAGTCGAGATGCGCGAGTCCTTTTTAGACCTCTTCGTGTCGCACGATCTTTAATTTATATCTGAATATCACATGTTTTATTACCCAAGGGCATAATCGTCATTCCATGATTCACCGATATCCTAGGCATTAGGGGGTCGGAAACAGCTCGATCTATGGACGAAAAGAGGCGGCCCGTTCGGGTGCGAGTTTCATTCGTATGGCCCATTCCGTCCATTTTCGGTGTTTTTACCCCCTACTGTAGATCCGGTGGTGGACGTTCTTATTTTCGTTGCAAAACACGAAGAACTGGATTAATCATGTATTCGACTTAATCAAACATTAGATAATGGATAGGTGGAATGTTAGGTTCCAATCTAGAGTCAAAAATACAAGTTTGGCTAATTCGGTGAAACCGCAGTGACACCTCACCAAACAAAGTTCTAAAATAAATTCACACATGTAATTGGCCTAGAACCCTATCCCAGCCCACTTCTTTGTTTGCCTAGGTTAGAAACATTGTTTGCTAATCAACCCCGGTTAATAACTGATTAAGTCACGTACACTCGACTTAATATACAACTTATCTGTATTTAACTATACTTGTCAGTTATTGTCTGTTTTTCATCAGTTTCATCAATTTTCTTTTGCTTTCCATTTACTCTTGCTAATTTGTTGCGGTTCGGGTCCGAGCCCATAGGTTTCGTGTTGCACGGGGTCCAACGCCCCAAATCATCGGACACGAGGTCCAACACCTCCTAACTCACTGAGCGCGTGCAACCCGAGTGCGGAATGGGATCTAGCCTCGAGTCACCGTCACATTCCAAGTATGGCCTATGTGGAAGGCAATTTAGATTGGATGTGTGAAACGTGTTTAGATATCACCTGGGAGCTCGATTGGTCCAACGGTTACAGTGGGAACTAATCGGTTCTCCTGCAAACCGTCGGTTCGATCGGACCCGACCCCCGGCTCTTTGAGCCCGTGTTGCCTTAATTTATTTATCGGTCATTCAAACACACGGTGAGCTGGAGTGGAATATTGGCCCAATGCAAACCGATCGGGATCCATTTACTTATTCAATTGTACATTGTAATTATTTGAGAGAACATTGCAAGGATTTTGTTTGTACATTCACTCATTCATTTGTAAGGATCCCCGATCGGCGAGCGAGAGGTCCGAGTGTCGAACCGGTCAAGTTGGTCTATTATTACTAAGAGATGAGTAAGCTCGAATACTCATGGTCTCGGTTCGCGCAGGGAATCGACCATCACGGTTCGATGAACTGTAACACTAAGATAGTGAACCGATTCCTCAACGCACAATTCTACTCATCTTTCGGATTCTTGGCCCAACTCGATTAATTCATCGACTTTACGGTGTCAAAACGGGCGAGTCAAGTGCAACCCTAAATCACGCGGTAAATAAAACAAAACGGCAAGCATAGCAAACTAGAGTACCAAAAGGGCGTGCAGGATATAGGCCTGTACGTTAGAGAACCCCCGAATTCGGAATTTTTGGTTCCGTATGACTATTGCCTTAGCATTTAGGTGTACCCCGTACCCTAGACCCGGGCGACTCAACGGCCCTCGACCTATGGGTCGTAAACAGTAAGTGGCGACTCTTTCTCATGCGTGTCCGTCACGCGTCCCCGGGAAGGTGGACACTCCCAAGCCGCGTTGCATAGGCTTCGCGCATGCGTGCCCCGACGAGATGAAATTCAGGTACGCACACATATCGTGGAGGAATCAACAAAAACGGCTCCGATTCATGCGATGGTAAAATGTGAAAACACGGGAACCGATCTATTTCGGAATAAAAGAGGCCGCCTTGGACCCATGTGGTCCAAAGGAACTCTCGGCCACATCTCCTCATGAGTGGCCGTGAGTTCCCATGGCTCACACGAGTCAAGGTGGGCTCTCAAACTCCGATCAAAACCTTTTCCCGTCATATCAATACATTACATGCGATAAACGACGGTAAAGACGCGGGAACCGACTAGTTTCGGGGAATAGGAGGCCGATTTAGCCTCGGAGAAACCAAGAGAGCTCACGGGTCCCTCCCTTGGGACTAGGCCGTGGGCTCCCATGGTCCGATCGTGGCTTAGACGCCTCTCCTACCTCGATCCGAGCCATTTCCCGTCACGGCACATGCGTTAATACGACATATAAACGATACATGGGGACGGACGTGCATGGGAATGCATGGAATCAAAGTAAAAGTCCTAACTTGCATATAACGTGCATAATAATCGCTTTATTGTATCATAACAAACAAAGATCGAAAACTTAGTCCCTTCAAGTCGTAGAGGAGCATTACCTAGCCTCGATGTACGAGGGAAAGAGTCGGGGAAGTGACAAGAGGGTCGGGTGACCCGGCTGGACGTCACGGGTGGAAGACACCCGTAAGGCAACTTGGAGAAAACGGGGTCGGCACGCTAGCTCTGACCACGGCATGGTGCAAGATCGGGCTCCTTGGACTCCAAAGGGACGGACCTAGATGTTCGTGGACAGTCTCGAACGTGCCAAGGCCTAGACAAACCCGAAATAGTGAGAGAAAACTCAGTAAAAAATTAACGGGACCCGATAAGAAGGATGAAGAGGAATAGAGGTTGTGCACGGTCGGAGGGCTCTCGAACCGTGACCACCTCTTTACAGGGGAGAGTGGGGGTTATGAGGAACCCCTTGAACGTGATGGCACGACTCGCCGAAGTCGTGGGAAAAAATGGGACGTTGTAGAAGTTGGATGCGCCCGGCGGGGAGCTCTCGGGACCCGATGGTTCTCACGGCTGGAACGTGATGTTGGGGGCTTCAAATGAAAAATCTGAGTTCGGGAATGGACTTAGAGGGTGGGAAATATGTAGGATATGAAGTTTGAGGATGTTTGGCTTAAGTCGGGTCGGGCGGTGCTCAGAATACCGGGTGGTTTTCCGTGGATTTCGGCCGGTTTCGGCCTTGGGATGGGTTGGACGAAGGTGAGGAAAAGGGCTGGGGTTTGAGAGGATTTTAGAGAGAGTTTGGCTTGAGAGAGAGTGGAGTTGAAGAAGTGATTAAGCTTAATGATGAATGGGAACTTATAGGGAAGACTAATGGTGTGATTAAGTGAAGTTAAGTGTGGTTTAAGGGGGGAAAAGGGGCTGCCGAAAATTAAAGAGAGGTTAAGGAGGGGAAATGGTCATGTTGAGTGAAGGGAAAGCAAGAGGAGAGGTGATAGGAGGTGATGGGAAGTGATGGATGTAAGTGTGTAAGAAGATATTTCAAATTGTGTGGTGGAGGGAAGAAGCTTGGGGCTTGAGCCGTCGGCCAAGGGGATTTAGCCGTGGCTTGGGGCGGTTGGGCCATGGCTTGGGTTTGAGCCGTGGCTGTGGGTTTGAGCTGTGGCTTGGAGGCTTGGCTTGGCTAAGCTGTGGGTCCCATCCGATTAAGAGAAAAGCCGGGAGAAGCTCGAGACTAGATTGGTTACGCGTGTGCCTTCCGAGGTCCGATTAATTGATGAATTTGGAATGCTTGCATGAAGGGAATTTAAATGAGCCCAATATCGCCATACTTCGTGTGAACGAATATTTGGGTGACTCGGCACCCCAAGAGTCGGTTTTGCTTCGTTTGGACATTCAGAGTGGAGTTGACCGTCCCCGTTCTCCGATTACTTCTCTGTGCACTGTATTGTTCGTCTCGGCGTGCTTTTCGTCCCGAGTGGGATCATTGGATCACCATCCTCGATCGATGACCATTAGCCGGAGGTGACCTAGGGACTCGTGACCCGGGTTTTATCAGTGTTTACCGAATGCCTTGAGGTGTTCGGGGGTCATTGTGGTCTCTGTTTGTCATAAATATGTCCCGGAGACTCGCTGATAGGCGTTCGTGACCACTGAAACGTCCCTCGGGAGACCAAGTCGAACTCCGAAAGGCAATATGAAACTTTTTCCATGGTCCCGGTGGTCCTTGGGTGCGTGCAGGCCCGTTTCCGGGTGCCGTTCACTTGTTCGTGGATCGGGCCCCTGGAAGCCCTGTTAGGAAAGGCGTCTATAAGAGTTCGGGAGTGCCCCGGCTTAAGCAGGAGGCTTCTGAAATGCGCTCGGAGGTGCCATTGGTCATTTTGGTACCAAGAGGGATTTTTAAAGTCCCATATTGGATATCTTCTAATGCTCCGGTGATTCGGCGATGAATAGTGCCACAGTGTCTGATTCTGTTGTTTTGGGGTTAGTTGTTCGTTCGTTCTCCTGATTGCCCTTCTGTGCTTTCCCTATTGGACCTTGCTCCTCTCTCATAGCCCGTGCCCCTAGGCCCGAGCATTTGCCTCTGATTGCCGAGTCATGGATAGTAACCCGAGCTTTGGTCGGAAGTCCTCTGCTGGAGCCGGTGGACCAAAATGAGGTGCTGACAGTGGTTCACTTGAACGACGAATTATCGATGTGCTCGCGAATACGGTTTTAATGAGCCTAATATTGACATGTTTCTTGAAAGCGATTGCTTGGGTGACTCGGGGACTCGAAAGCCGGTTTTGCTCCGTTTGGATGATCGGAGCGAAGTTGTCCGCTTCTGATGCCTATTTGCACTTATGCGTGTTGTAAGCTCGTACCGGTGTATTTTTCGCATTGAGCGGAACGGTTTACTTGCCGGTCTCGAGCGAAGATCGGTAACCAGAGACGTCCTAAGAATCCGCGAACAGATCTTTCTCAGTGCTTCCCAAATGTTTTAACGTGTTCGGAGACCACTGGGATCTCTGTTTGTCAAAAACGAGTCCCAAAGGCTTGCCGAGAGGCGTTTATGACCATTAAAACGTCACTCGGGAGCTCGGTATGATTTGCTTGGTCCGAGCCGAAATGATTTCCTAGCCCCTGGGGATTGTTGGGAGTGGGTGGTGCAAAGCTCGGACGTCAACATTTCCTCGAATGAGCTCTAAGCACAAGATTCCGCTTGAAAGGGGCCCTTTTGTTGCCGGAATGGTACTTGGGAAACCTAAATGGATTGTGCAATGCGATGAGGGTTCGTTTTCCCAGGCCTTGAGGTCCTCGGGATTGGTTGGCGCGGATTTCGTGCACTGACGGTTCATTAAAAGGGTCTCTGGCCACGTTTATGTGCAAAAATGGGCCCTTTCTCCGAGTCGGGATCCACTCGGGAGACCAAGACGAACTCGGAAAGGCAGTCTGAAACTTGTTCCTTGGTTCTGGTGGTCCTTGGGTGTGTGCAGGCTTGTTTCCGGGTGCCGTTTATCTGTTCGTGAATCGGGCCTCTCGGGGGCGCCGTCAAGAAGGCGTCTGTGAATGTTCGGGAGTGCCCCAGCTTAAGCAGGGTGCTTCTGAAGTGTGCCTAGACGTGCCATTGGTCATTTTGGCACCAAGAGGGATTTTTAGAGTCCCATATTAGATACCTTCTGACTCTCCGGTAATCCGGTGATGAATAGTGCCACAGTGCCGGCCTCTGCTATTTTCAGGGTTTGTTGTTCGTTCGTTCTCCTGGTTGCCCTTTTGTGCTTCTCTAGCGATTCTTGCTTCTATTTTGTAGTCCGTGCCCCCATGTCTGTTCGTTCGCCTCCGATTGCCGGGTCACGAATAGTAACCTGAGTTTCAGTCGGGAGTCCTTGTGTCGAGAGCCGGTGGGCCAAAATGGGGTGCTGACAAGTAGCGTGGAGCATCCCTTGACGGTTTCTGGCGTATCAAGAGCACGACCTGTCTTGTGAGGCAGATATGAGTCCGTCAGCGGGGAGTACCCTTCAGGGTTCCCGACTGCACCTGTGCATTGAAGAAAAGTAGCCTACAAAGGATGTCAGCTACGCAAGATCGTTGAGACTATGACGTGCAAGAGGAATCTATGTAAAGATGTGTTGGGGACATGATATCAGTGACCATTGGAGGTTGGCCGTGTCCCTACAAAGGAATGGCTTTTCATGGAACGGGGGTGACCCGTGGAATACATGCACAAAGGTAAAGGGATGGTCTTTGGGATCCTCCTAATCAAGGATACGATGATTCGTCCCCATTTCGAGGCGAGCCCTGAGCCCGGAGAGTCGAAGAGAGTTTACTTGCGTCGAAGACTGCCGACCCACTACTCGTCGTAGCTTCACAAAAAAGTGCCGCTGTTCTTTCGTGGCAGGCCGACGATTGCCCCTAATTTTTGCCTAGGCCGGGAAACGATTGACGGCCTAGCGGGGTATTTTGTTTTGATATTTCTCTCACGAAGCTCTCCTTTTGCTACGATCGACCAACTTGGGGTCGCACCTCTTGGTCCCTCTAATTTTTACCTAGACCGACCTTTGTGGGTTTTCGACCTAGCAAGGGTTTGTTTCATGCTCTCCTTTTGCCACGGCTCCCCTTTGCGGGATTTTAAGCCGTGCCCCTCTCTCCCTAACTTTTGCCCAGGCTGCCTCAGAGAGGTTTTCGACCTAGCGGGAATTTACTCTTTTTCTCTCAAGAATGTTTTGGGGTGAGGAAGAATGACGGGAATAGACGCAAATCTAATGAGCATTGAGAACGTTGCAATTGAACGGGTTCGAAGCCCGAAGACTGAAGGACAAGTATTTTGTCTGTGGCCCGCAGTGGCGAGGAGGAAGAAGAAACCGTGAGGCGCTGAGGAGCGATCAGGGATAATACTTCTTAATAGCGTCGGCATTGATCGGGAGTGTGTTTTCTGTTTCGTCCATGTCGCTTAAAATGATTGCTCCTCCAGAGAAGGTCTCCCTGACAACAAAAGGTCCGTCGTATTTATACGAGAACTTTCCTTGGGAATCGGGCACGACGTGTAGAACCTTCCGTAGGACAAGGTCGCCGGGCTTGAATTCGCGATGGTGGACCCTTGCATTGAATGCTCGAGCCATCCTTTGTTGGTAACATTGTCCGTGGCATAGTGCTTTCAGTCTCCTCTCGTCGATGTGATTGAGCTGCTCATAGCGCTGTTTTGCCCATTATGCTTCTTTAAGTTCGGTCTCGGCAAGGATCCTCATGGAGGGGATTTCTACTTCGATTGGGAGGACCGCCTCCGTGCCGTAGACTAAGGAATACGGGGTTGCCCCGGTCGAAGTACGTATGGACGTTCGGTATGCCAAGAGTGCGTAGGGGAGCATCTTATGCCAATCCTTGTAGTTCACCGTCATTTTTTCGATGATCCTCTTGACGTTTTTGTTCGCCGCTTCCACTGCACCGTTCATTTGGGGACGCTACGGCGTGGAATTGCGATGTTGAATTTTGAATTGTGCACAGAGCTCGTCGATGATCTTATTGTTCATATTTTTGGCGTTGTCCGTAATGATTGTCGCGGGGACTCCGTAGCGAGCAATGATGTCACGCTTGATGAAACGTGCCACAGCCTTTGCGGTGACCGAAGCAAGCGTGATGGCCTCGATCCACTTAGTAAAGTAGTCGATTGCCACTAGGATAAATAGGTACCCGTTGGATGCTTTGGGGTTAATAGGACCGATCACGTCGATGCCCCACATTGAGAAAGACCATGGGGCTGTCATTGGATGCAGCTCGTTAGGGGGTGCTTTAATATGACTCGCATAGACCTGACACAGGTGACAGTGCCTGACGTGCCTGACGCAGTCGGTTTCCATAGTAGACCAATAATATCCCAAGCGCATGAGCTTCTTGGCAAGCATGAGCCAGTTCATGTGAGGGCCGCAACTTCCCCCGTGTACCTCCTCCATGAGACGCCACACCTCGTGTATGTCGATGCACCTGAGCAATGTAGCGTCGAAGGATCGCCGATAGAGTGTTTCGCCGCTTAAGAAGTAGTGCACTACTAGTCGTCTTAGCGTCTTCCGGTCGCGGCGATCAACGAATGGAGGATATTGGCCCGTTTGCAGGAGGTGCTTGATGTCCTCGTACCACGGTTTAGCGTCGGTTGCTTCGATGGCGTCGCAATAGGTCGGACCTTTGGCGATCTCAATCTCGAGGGGCTCGATGAGGTTCCCCTTTGTGATGCTCGCCATGGATGCGAGTGTTGCGAGCGCGTCCGCAAATTGGTTCTTCGTACGCGGAGTGTAGGTGAATGAGATCTTCTCGAAGCTTTTTGTCAACTCCTCGAGATACTCGTGGTACGGGATTAACTTTGCGTCCTTTGTCTTCCATTGCCCCAACGTCTGGAAGATTGTGAGCATGGAGTCACCGAACACTTCCAACTCCTTCACCTTGAAGTCAATTGCTACTTGTAGGCCAAGGATGCACACCTCGTATTCGGCCATGTTATTGGTGCAGGAGAAGTCAACTTTCGCAGCAACCGGATAATGGTGCCCGTCAGGGGATATCAGCACTGCGCCGACTCCGGATCCTACGGAATTGACCGCCCCGTCGAAATACATCTTCCACGTCGGCTCATCCTCCTCATCATCTACTTGGAGGATCCCTTCGTCCGGGAAGTCGGAATTAATCGGTGTGTCATCCTCAATTGGGAATTCCGCTAGGTGGTCGGCGATTGCTTGCCCTTTGATTGACGTGCGAAACACGTACTCGATATCATATTCTGTCAGTTGGCAGCGCCATTTTGCGATGTTCGTCATGGAGGACGGGCAATCGAGCAAATACCGTAGGGGATTCGCTTTTGATAGCAAGTGGATTGTGTGATAGAGCGTGTACTGTCGGAGCCTTTGCATGACCCATACCAACGCACAACACATCTTCTCGATCTCCGAATAATTAGATTCCCCTTCGGTAAACTTCTCGCTTAGGTAGTATATTGCCCTTTCTGTGTGTGTTGACTCATCCTCTTGTCCCAACATACATCCTAAAGACTGTCGGCGCACTGTTAGGTACAAGATGAGGGGACGATTTGGCACAGGTGGGACCAGCACTGGCGGTTGAACTAAGTAGGCCTTGATGACGTCAAAGGCATTCTGACACTCCCGGTCCCACTCGATCGCCGCATTCTTGCGGAGCAAGCGAAAGAGTGGTTGACACTTGTCCGTCAGATTCGCGATGAAGCGTGCGATGTAATTTAACCGTCCCAAGAAGCCGCGTACCTCACGGACCGTTGACGGCGGGGGTAGGTCTTTGATTGCCTTGACTTTGTCCAGATCAACCTCGATACCACGCTCACTGACCACGAAGCCTAACAGCTTCCCCGACCGGGCGCCGAACGTGCACTTTGCCGGATTGAGCCGGAGCTTGTACTCCTTTAAGCGGTCGAAAAGACGCTTCAAGTTGACGAGGTGATCTTCTCATTCTTTGGATTTGGCAATCGTGTCATCGACATAGACCTCGACTTCCTTGTGCATCATGTCGTGAAACAACGTGACCATAGCTCTCTGATAAGTTGCCCCGGCGTTTTTGAGACCGAAAGGCATGACGCGGTTGCAGAAGGTTCCCCACATTGTGGTGAAGGTCGTCTTGATTTTGTCCTCTTCGGCCATCCGGATTTGATTGTATCCGGAGAAGCCGTCCATGAAAGAGAATTGAGCGTGGCGTGCCGTATTGTCGACTAGGACGTCGATATGAGGCAGAAGGAAATTGTCTTTAGGGCTAGCCTTGTTAAGGACTCGGTAGTCGACGCAAACTCGAACTCTTCCGTCCTTCTTTTCCACTGGCACAATATTTGCCACCCACTCGGAATAGTTGATGACTTCGAGGAACCCCGCGTTGATTTGCTTGACGACCTCCTCTTTGATGCGAAGGAGAAGGTTGGCTCGCTGTCGTCGTAATTGCTGTTGCTTGGGCGGAAACTTCTCAGTGTCGAGTGGAAGAAAGTGCTTGACTATTGAAGGGTCCAAGCCTGGCATATCGGCATAGGACCAGGCGAAAACCTCTTAGTATTCTCTTAGGAAGTCAAATATCCGGGTTCGTTGTGTAGGGTCGAGGCCTGTCCCGATTTTCAAAGTGCGAGGCTCTTCTTCGGTGCCCACGTTGATCTCCTCTGTTGCCTTGGCCGAGGTGAGTTAATGGTCCTCGAGGCAACGCAAACTCTCCTCTATCTCGGACATTTGACCATCCTCGGCAAGCCCTTCACCGAAGTATATGGGTCGGGGCTCTCCGAGACATTCTTCGAATGGGTTTGAATCGACGTGTCGGACATTTGGATTCGAGTGGAGCTTGGAAATTTAAAAGAATCGTCTTAAAAAATTTAGAATGCTGCGAATGAATGAACAGGAAAAGGGGATAATAGACGTGGGAGTTCAAAAATGCATGTAGGGATTTCATTGATAGTATGAATGTGAAGCCACAACAGAGATCCCTCTTCCGTCGTGCGGCTTATGGCTATGCTGACACGCGGGAAACATCTTGTACATAGATAAGCCTTACACATCGGCGATCCAGTTGTCAAGCTCCTCATCCTCCTACGCAAGGCGGATGTGAACCCCTGAAGGAATCTCCTCGGTGACGTCGTACACAGCTGGCAGAGCGGCAGGCGCGTCGTCGAAGTCCGAGGAAGGGCCGTCAAGGGTGCTCCCGATGATGTGTGGAGGCCCGAGAAAGAAGTGGGATAGTGGGGGAATTGGAATGTCCCTGTTGAGCTTCCCATAGTATGCGGTGAGGCGGTGGAGGTGGTTGCCCTTGTGAAGTCATTTGCTCATCATTTCAGGTCATTTAGGTGATTTCGGGTGAAGGACGTGCTCTCGGGTGCGCACGCCCGTGCACCCCGCGCGCCTGCCTATGCGCCTGTCGCCTCCCGCGCGCCTCCCGTGCACTCCTGCCGCACGCCCTGTGCGCCTAGCTCCCCGAACGTGCATGCCCTTGCACCCAAGCACTGTTCCAAGCGTTCAACCGAGTCACCCGACTCTCGAACACTTCCCCGACTCTTTCTTCGTATCCCGAGGCTAGGTAAAACACTCTCGATTTAGAGAAGTTAGAACCTTTTACATTATTTGCATGGCTATGAAGTAATATGGCGTTTTATGCATGTTTAACTTGCAAGACTTAATTTTTATACACTTTCATATTATATTATGCATGTTCATCATCATATAACATGTTAGCATGTCGGGAAACGTTTGGATCGACCCTCGGAAGACCTTCCCGACCCGGAATAAGCAAAAGAGCTCTCGGGTTTGCCTCAAGAAGAGGTGACCGAGGCTTGGCTTGCTTTCCTCGGGGTTAAGATCGGCCTTCTTAGCCCTATCCAAGCTCGATTCCCGAGTTTTCTCGTGTTTTCTTACATGCATGAAGTCGGTATTATTTTATTGATTCCTTAAATAATATGTTTGTGCATGGTTGCATGTTTGAATGTGTTATTTAAATCATGATAATACCGACTTTCGTTTAATCGTGTTATTTAACATGTTTGATGTTTGAGAATGGGAGAAACGGTTCAAAACAAGACGGGGAAAACTCGTGAAACCAAATACAAGCCATGAGGCCTCTCGACTTTCTCCAAGGAGAATAGGCCAAGAGTCTCATGGAGTTATTCGGGTTCCATGAGGCTTCCTCTTCCTGTTTTAAATCCGTTCTCAGATTTCATCTAATTTGCAAGTTCAATTACATCGAGAATCTCACATGAAATGTCTTTCCAAACCAAAATATGCATGGATTCGCAATTCGGAGACCCTTTCGGGCCTATTAGGACCAAAGGGTGTTTCGGCCATCGTTGGCCGAATCATCCTCGGTCTTTCTTGACCCGTCTTGGTCACCAAGTCACGAATTGTTTTCGTAATTAATGCATTCGGCACAACCCTTAAGCATTAATTTCACTAACGGGTTAATCGGGACACTCACACGGTCAATTCATTCAATTCAAACAAGTTTACACGAATTGGCTATTAACTGATAACTCGCGTCGAATGACGTTGGTGCCCTTTTCAAATTTATCAATTTCAAAACCCGAAACACGCGGTCCGATGTACCATGGACATCTGAAAAGGGCTTCTGTGTCTCAACTTGAGTTTTTAACTGATTCCAGGTAACTCAGGTCAGGATATAGAAGATCTTTCTAGATCACTTCTGGGCAGATCGACCGGTTCTTTGGCTTTTTCAAGGTTTTTGCACAACCCTGGACGATCCAGAGAATTGGTCGACACCGGCTACAGGCCGAGGTGGCCCGCACTACGATGTTTCCCCTTTTATGAAAACAATTTTCAAATAAAGGGCAAAATCGTCTTTTCACAATTCAGCGACACCCCTAGGGTTAGCATGACAGAAACACTACAGTACGGGATAAGAACGGGCTACCTGTTCAGGTGCAGGCTCATCTGCATAGCCTTTTCTTATCTAACTGATGAGTTTTTATCATCCTAACATAGACTCGGGTAACTAGAACGGTTATCTCTGTTAGAAAACATGCAAAATGCTGATTAACCTTTCACTCGACCTAACCAAACACTAGATAATGGTTAGGAGGAATTCTAGATTCCAAATCTAGAGTCAAAACACGAGTTTGGCTAATTCAATGGTAATTCAGTGACACAATACAGAACGACTGTAAAAGCAATCCACACACAGGAAACTTGACTACAGACATCCGATATGTCAAGTTCTCCAACAAAAGCCGAATGCTAAAACATTGGCACGTGTTTGATTGCTTAGCATATGGCATTTGCGTGCAAAAACACCACTGGGTTAATAATCTGTTAATTCACGTAAACACGACAATAACAAACACATTGTCTGTTATTTATCTATTGCTTGTCATCTTTCCGCACCTGTTTGCCATGCGGGTCGAGCTTGATCCATAAGCCGAACAATATTAGGGTTCAACGCCCTAATCATCGATCACAGGGTTCAATGCCCTAATCATCACTCACGGGGTTCAATCCCCCATTCACTAAGAGCCCACTGAATTGCACTTTTTGGTTATTTCCTAAACTCACGGTGAGTCGAGAGGAATATTAACCGAAAGCGAACCGAATGGGATTCAATCATTTGTAATTTGTAATTTATTGTATTTATTCTGAGAGCACATTGTAAGGAGTTATTTGTACATTTGTTATCGTAAGAATCCCATTCAGTGAGCGAACGATTCGAGAGTAGAATTAATCGAAATCGATTCAACGTTTGCTCATAGGAAAGTAAACCTCAAAGTTCGTGGTTTCGGTTCACGCAGGGAGTCAACCGTTATGGTTCGATGAACTGTAATGAAAGATTGTGAACCAATTCCCCGACACACGGGTTTACTTCTCTCTCGGCTTCTCCACCGACATCATTTAGTTCACCGAATCTCCGGTGTCAAAACGCGCGAGCCGAGTGCAGCTTAATTTATGCGGTAAATAATAAAACATGCAAGCCTAGCAAATCAGAGTACCGAAAGGGCGTGCGGGATATAGGCCCGCACGTAACATGAACCCCCTAACACGGACTTTCCGGTTCCGCACAGACCAATGCCTTAACAACAAACTAGGTGTTCCGTACCCTTAGACCCGGGTAACTTATCTGCCTTCGACCTACGGATCGTAAAATGATAAGTGGCGACTCCTTCTCTCACGCGTGTCTGTCACGCGTCCCCACGGGAAGGTGGACACTCCCAAGCCGCGCGATCCAAAAGCACACATGCGGGCCCCGGCGAGAGTCCAAATTCGGGTCCGTACAACCATTGTTAATCATGACTCGCCGATGACATAGTTGTTGCACTTGCAGACGATGTGCAACGCCCGTGATTGTGCCCACCCTTCGGAGGGGAGTTCATCTTCCGAAAACGAGATGGTGTTGGAGAAAATGGAGCTAACGGTCGCTTCTATCCTGTCTAGGGGCGTTTCCTTCGGGACTTGCACCGCCGTTAACACCTGCAGGAGAGCCTCCCGGTGTGGCTCCGAACTGAGGAGGAGAGTGAGTAGAGAGACATGGGCTGGAGACTTGGCCATCTGCTCTACCACCCTGTACTCGCTCGCCTTTATGATCTTCATGAATACTTCAACTTCCTCTTCGGTCACCTTATTGGGCGGAAAAGGCGTAGTTCTGGGTACTGCCCCAACTTCAGTGGCGCGCGCCTTCCCTTTGTCTGTGATCACCGGATTCTCATATACTCTCCCCGAGCGTGTCACGCCCATGACACTGAACTGTCGCTCGAGGTTCCCGACGCCTCTTTCATAGGTCCAAGGGACTTTGTTGTCCAAATACGGTTCCCGGGCGGGGATATCTATGACAAGAGGGGCTAGTGAGGCTATATGCCTTGTGAACTCGACCGTGGGTTCTTTAGGGGTATAATCGATCACGAAGGGAGGGGGATCATCCTGTACGTTCGCGTCCTCCCACAAGGTGCATACACTGATCATGTTTATGTAGGGTCCCGAGCTCGGCCTGTGATCAGGGAGGGGGTTAGCCTGCACATTTGGGGGCCTGATGACATTGAAGGTGAGCCTGTTGTTGTCGATCCTTCTTTGAATCTCGTCTCGCAACCTCCAACAATTATCAAGAGTATGCCCCGGCTCCCCTTGATCGTATTCGCAGTGCCTAGACTGATCTTGAGTGGTCAGATCAAAGCTCGGGCCGGGGGATATCGACTAGATCTGGTTGCCCGCAAGGAATTGCCGATATGTATGGGAAAGTGGGGCCGGTAAAGGTGTATACTGCTTGCGTGATCGGTATTGAGCGGCGTCGACCTGTGGGCCTTGTGAACCAGGGGCCTGCTGCGCCGGCGGAGGAGCTCTCGACATCGGAGGCTTAGGTTGAGGGGATGGAGTTGAGACAGGTGTATAGTGATGTACGAACGGCTGCGAGGTCATCGGTGGTGGAACCGTTGGAGCCGAGTAGTAGATCGATTGAGGTTGGTGCTGTGGAGGTGGTGGGAAGTAAGCAGGAGCGGCAGGTGGTACGGGCGCGAGATTCACTAAGTAATGCTGGGCCCTTGGGTGTCCCGAGTTGACGATGTTGACCGCCGTTTCCTTGCCTTTCCTGCCTCCTGTGGAGGGCACTCCGACGGTGGTCCTTCTAGAGGGTTCTCCTTCACCCTTGCCGACAGGGCCTTCCATCCCGTCGAGCTTCATACCCATGTCAAGCTTCTTCTCGGCCTCGATGAGGTCGAAAAACGAGGATGTGTTGGCCAACAGATGCGAGTAGTACACTCCTCGTATGGTGGAGTGGAATAATTGAATATGTTGTACCTTGCTGATTGGAGGGATATGTTTCGCCGCTTGGGCACGCCATTTGGCGGCGTAATCTTCGAACTTTTGGCCTTGCGCCATTTCTCTCGTGCTCAACTCTTGAAGGGTCGAAGGCGTCTCCGCGTAGCATTGGTATTGATCGATGAACTTTCGGGAGAGGTCCGCCCATGTAGGGATGTCTTCGGCCTTCAGCGACATGAACCAATCGAGGGCCGATCCTGTCAGGCTATCTTGAAATGAGTGGATGACGAATTCCTCGTAATCCCAATACTGTAGTATCTTTCCCCGGTAATGGCGAAGGTGGTGTCGCGGATCTGTCGTGCCTTCATAAGTCTTAAACTCAGGGATCTTGACCTTCGAGGGTAACCGCATGCTTGGGAAGAGACTATAGTCGCCATAGCTTGCGTTGGGGCGAGTCTCATTTGCTTGCAGGGCTCGTATTGTCTCCTTCATTCTCTTCAGTCTACGTTCCTGCTCGGCGTCAACCTCGGGAAAAAGTGCGTTGGTGAAGCGAAATGGGTCGCGTGAGTCGGCGTGCCCGATCCGGGAAAAGTGGTGTTTATGGGAAGTGGTGCTTGGTAGGGGAGGCTAATGGGGGGTTGTAGGGACGGGTAGAGAGGACATTCTGCAGCTTGAGGGCGAACCGGAGCAGGTACGCTTGGCGCCGGGAAAATCATCGGTGGAGGGGTGGTATAGACTACGGCTGGGGCCGGCATAGAGACAAGTGGTGGCGCAGACAGGGCCTGGTCTGAAGTTAGGAATATCGCTGGTAAAAGAGGGATGGCTGTAAGGGCCGGTGGCGGCGACAAGGGGATAGCAAACGGGTAAACCGTCGGCGCGTGTGTTGTTGGCGGGGCAGCAGCATCAGCGCTTTCCAGAACCTGGGTCGGCGGGATCCAAGAGGTTGGGTCGACTGTTGGCCCTTGTCTCGAGGAAGGGGTGGAGCTCGAGGAAGCACGGTTCGGCCCTCTGAGTAGGGCAAATAGTTCGGCCATGTTAGTGGTCATGTTGGCAGCTAGTTGGTTAATTGTGCCTTCGAGTGCCGCGATGCGTGCGTGGTCATCGGAGGTAGATGATGTCTGCGCTACTGGTGGCGAGACTCGTGGAGGGGGTGACCCTAAAGATGCCAGCGGTGGGAGATGTACCGAAGGAGCGTCTAAATACGTCGGTGGTACGCTCGCGGGAGTTGGAGGCGGCGAAGCATGTGTCGAGGGTGGCTAAGAATGAGCCGGGATTGGTGGATTGACTTCCTCAGAAATGTCGATTCGGTTCTCTTTTGTCATCCTAACACGCTGACGAGTGGGATAACGATGTGACACCAGTTGTGATTACCTAGATTCCATAAGTGTGTAAGCGTAAGTGTGATATTGACTATTTCGGAAGAATAAGTGTGGAACAATAAATAAAGGGTGAGATGCATGAGATGCATGAGTTTCAAAATACTAATGTCATTACATTGATTTAATTCGAGTTCCATAGTTTTTGTAAAGATAGTACATGAAAGAAAGAGGAACGTAAACATAAACCGACATCCCATTGCGCTCGGTAGCCAGCTGAGAGCCGCGTAGGTTCGAGTGAGGGCAAAAACGAATGCAACTGCTAATCTTAGGGATTGGAGACTTTGCGCGCCTTTGCCCTCGCTCCATCCAGCGTAGCGCTCAGATGGGCTATCTCCCGGTCTAGGTCCGCGATTCGGGCGCGTGCTTGAGCTAGCTCTCTCTGAAGTTCCCTGTAGTCTGCGACTTCTGCGAGGGAGTCGACGAGCTCGCAGCGAAGTCTATCACGCTCTTCCCTGATGGACTGTAGCTCTGTGCGCATGGCCGCTTGGGCGGAGCTTTTGGCTTTCGGAGTGGCCGTAGGTGCGGCTCGCGGGATCGGGATAGTCTGGGGCCGCTGCGGGGACACCGAGCCCCGTGAGTAGAACTGAACCACGTATGTTGATGTGGCAGAGAGTGCTCGCTCTTCGTCAATGGGGTGTTCGGGGAAGTAAAGACGTTGTATGATGCTAGTGTCCCGCTGACGGCCAATGTCCCGGATTTGTAGAAACCTCGCGGGTGCCGTGGATGTTGAATCGGCCCACTGAATGCGATAGGGTAGGCGGTCTGCCTCAGCAGGGACATCCTGTAGGCCACCGAGTTGTCTGATTACACGGCCGGGGAATATGAGCATGCTTCCCAAGTGGCTGAGGAGAGGGATACCCACAATTCCGGGACATCCCTTGATCATGGGGCCACCGGGATTCCAACAAACGACCCATAAAAACCGCGCGGGTGTTAACTCGTACAAGAAGTGCCTCCATTCCGAGAAACTGCGCTCGGGAAGTGGAAAGACTGGAACCAAGCGTGCGATTAGTGAACGCTCATCCGCAATGTAAGAGAAGGGATGTGATGAGCAAAAGGGGCGGATGTGCGTGAGGAGCCAAACTTGTAGGAGGTGTGGGGATCCTCTCATCCTGCCACGCCAAACCTCTCTAACATAGTCTAGAGACCGAACGGTCTCGGCTAGCAAAGCCCCCACATAGCTATGGCCTCCTACCGCTTGGAGGACGACTTGGGCTAT
Organism: Punica granatum; assembly: GCF_007655135.1. Taxonomy (NCBI): domain Eukaryota; kingdom Viridiplantae; phylum Streptophyta; class Magnoliopsida; order Myrtales; family Lythraceae; genus Punica; species Punica granatum. The sequence goes on along the minus strand of NC_045130.1, from coordinate 21,137,292 downwards.
AGCCTCGCCAATGAGGTTTGGTGTGTGCGGGAACAAGATTGTACCAAAGATCAAAAGCAAAAATCCGTGACATGCGTCGCGCTGATAGGACCCCGTCGAAGGCGTCAGTGCACGGAGGAGCATCCAGTCTAGGAGCCATGCGATCCTAATGCCATGATCCCATCCTTAATGAAGTTCGTGGTGGACCTCCTAGACAGGTATGCCTAGGAAGGTAGAGAGTTGGCTTCGAATCACGACGAACGGATTGGGAATAAAGATGCATTGGTTGGTGGGTATGGGCCTCTGGATGAGCGCTGTGTGTTCCTCATTCGTGGGGGTCAATTCCGTCCCCTGGAAGTTGAACACTGCGTGTTGGGGATTCCAAAACTCGATGGCGGTCCTCAAGAAGATCTAGTCCACCGGGACTTCTACGAGCATTACTAAGTCTCCGATGATGCATCAAATGAAGGTGCGATCCACCGGGCGGAGTGTCCTCCAGATGCGCATGATTTCCTGCCTGGGTGGTGTGATCGACTCGAGCCTAAGGCCGGAAGCCGGGCGATCCATTCTTACCTAAATGGAGGAGATGTCGGTTCAATGTCTAAGAATCAAACCAATGTAATGTCCTAAGTTATTTTGAAAACAATGCATGCAATGCGGAAAGACAAACTATAACTGTATTCTTTACAATATACATCGTTCTTTCTCAAAGAAAACAACAAGAGGCCCGTCCTAAGAAAAACTATGGGCCGACTCAAAGACTCGACTTTGGGGTCGGTTGACGGCATGGAGGCAAAAATTAGTCTAGCATGACGGTCCTTGTTTATGCATGGTTTTGGTGCTATTGGGAGAACCACTAACTAGGGATGGGGGCTCCCGATACAAGGGTGTGCATTCCTTGAAATCAAGCGAGGATCTTTGGGGGCCGGTTCGGTGGCATAGCCGACTCGATCCATTCCCTTACTCGAAACCTCTGACTAACCTAGTTTCCTATTTTGGCGCCCGTGGGATTTCGAATGAGGCACCTAAAGCTAGAGTGATATGCAATGCATGCGTAAAATAAATGCGCGTAAGTAGATAAGCGGTAAAAGATGGAAAGCGGTAAATAAACAAACAAGCAAGCAAACGGAATTAAGCCCGAACCCACTAAGTATGTCCCCACTGGAGTCGCCAAACTGTGCGCACCCGAATTTAATCTTGGTGGCGCACGCATGCGCGAAGCCTATGCAACACGGCTTGAGAGTGTCCACCTTCCCGGGGACGCGCGACGGACATCCGTGAGAATGAGTCGTCACCTACCATTTAATGACCCGATGGTCGAGGGCCGGTAAGTTACCCAAATCTAGGGGTACGAGGTACACCTAATTGTTAAGGCATTGGTCTATACGGAATCGGAAATTCCGAACTCGGGGGTTCTATTATGTGCGGGCCTATATCCCGTACGCCCTTTTGGTACTCTAGCTTGCTAGGCTTGCCATTTTATTTATTTACCGCATGGATTAGGTTGCACTTGACTCGCCCGTTTTAACATCGTAAATTCAGTGGAATGATCACTTCAGGCTAAGGCCTCGAGAGAAAAGTAGGCTTGCGTCTCGAGAAATCGGATCACTATCTTCGCGTTACAATTCGTCGAACCGTGATGGTCGATTCCCTATGCGAACCGAGACCACGAGTGTTCGAGCTTACTCATCTCTTGGTAACAATAGACCAACTTGACGGTTCGACACTCGGACCTCTCGCTCGCCGATCAGGGATCCTCGCAATGTTCTCTCGAATAATTACAAAGTACAACTGAATAAAGTAAGTGGATCCCGATCAGTTTGTGTAGGGCCAATATTCCGCTCCGGCTCACCGTGAGATTTTTGAGTAACCGACAAGTAAATTAAGGCAACGCGGGCTCAGGGAGCCGGCGGTCGGGTCCGACCAGACCAACGAGCGACGCGAGAGTCGATCGATTCTCACGATAACCGTTGGACCGTTCAAGCTCCCGGGTGATTTCTAACCACGATTCACACACTCGATCCAAGTCGTCTTCCACATAGACATTACTGGGAGTGGAGTGGTGACTCGGGGCTAGACCCCATTCCGCACTCGGGTTGCGTGCGCTTGGTGTACATGGGGGTGTTGGACCCCGTGATCGATGGTTTGGAGCGTTGGACCCCGTGATATGCGTGGCCTAAGAGTTCGGACCCGAACTGCAAGGAATAACAAGTAATAGTAGAAAACAGATAAAAATTGATAGAAACTGATAAAACAGCTGAAAACAGAAAAATACAGACAAGTCGTGTATTATGCCAAGTTTATGTGATTTAGCCAATTATAGATATTTATTTTAAGAAATTGTAATTTTTATAAATAAATTTTGAGATTATATATTTTAAATCAAGAAAGTGCTTCTATAATAAAATTATTAAGTATTTAATGATTTATATGTGTCAATAGGGGTTTTCACACACTAAGCAACTTGAATAGTTAGATTAATCGGTGTGCCTGAGACTTATTATTTGGAGTCGCCATTACACTGTTTTAGGTTGGTTGGCGAGCCACCTAAGTCCCTAGAGTGGTCAAGATGCTAACCTCCTAGAGACTTTGAGTATTGACTCGGTCTTGAACCAGAAAACTAGATACAGTGACTTTGTTACGGGATTAAAGACCCGCAAGCCAATAACTCGTCCTTTCGGTACCTTCCTAAACTTCTAACTCACTTACACTTTTCAACTTATGTCCGATTGTTTTATCCTATGGTAGGGTTGTATTCGCATATATTCATAGATTTACAAATATAAACATATGAATTGCATGGCATTGCACGTCACACACGCGCCCATACACTTACATATATCCGTACATTCAACCATTCATGGGCCTCGAAATGGGCCTTCTTGGGCCTGCAATGGGCCTAGCAACCATAATTGGCCAAGTGGACCTACAAAATGGACCTAAGGTCCAAAAATGAGAAAGTGGACCTAGAGCCCTTAACCTAGGAATCTATTAATTTATCCTAAGTCTACTCATTTTATATTTCCAAATTATTCCATTTCATTAAATCGTATTTACATGATTATCCATTAATCCCAAAAATCTAAACAATGGTCCTAAAGTTCTCAAGGCTATGATAAGCCTTCAATTTGTTGCTAGGACTCTTTAAATGAGTGACTATCCCAAAAATTATGAATGAAGTGTCCTATATAAGTGATTAATCAATTTTAATCCCAACTAATCAATTATCACACATATTTGACACCTATTCAAACAAATTTGGTTTTTAACCCAGTGAAGAACAGATCAATTTGGACACTCGACTCTGAGAACCCTAAAGCCTCAAGGTCCCATGAATCTTTTCAATTAGACCTAAGACTCATATTCTAAGTGGGTGATTCCCAATTCCCATGATTCATAGTCGAGTCTACATGATTAACCGGTTGAAGACTCAAATTGACCAATTAAACACCACAATTACACTTAAACATACTCATAGATTTATGATTTCCATCTCTTTAATCCTATGTGAATCAAATTCACCAAATTGGACATCAATCCCTAATGGCTGAGACCTAATCAAGCTAAATTCATCTAATTTACACCAAATTGACTTCAAATGACCCCTGAGCCCACTCGGCCGAGATCAATAATCACCATAGAGGGCACGTACGTTGCATATCAAGGCAAACCTACATGGCCGAGAGTTAAGCTAGCTTAAACACATGCTAATTAAACATTTTCAAGTCCACTTAACACCTGAACTTCTCAGCCACCTATCATTTAGCAAGATCCGAGAGCAAGCATGAAGATTTCGGGCATGATTAAGCTCCCTAAGCATGCTACTAAACGGGTTAATCCTAGATCCGAGCCTGATTAGCAAGATTAAATCCTTATCTAGCAAGATTAAGCACAATCTAGCCTACAAACATGATATTGGGCTACTTAGCTAAACCAACATGCCACTAATCATCACATAATCATGGTATTTAGCTCACGGAACTATAGCCTAATATGATACTAACATCAAACTAAGGAAAATCGAGGTAAAATAGTAATCTTCCACTAGATTATTACATAACCGAGTAAGAGATGAAGAGAGTGAGAATTAATCGAGCCAAATCTAAGCTAGAAAGCTAAGGTTCCACTCTGATCAGAGGCTGTCCAAGCCCAATTATACCTTATACAATCGATTTAGGATTAGCTGAGCTTAAGACACAATCACCGGGACCTTCTCAGGGTATCCCTTACTATTTCGAGTAGTATTTAGGTATGGTCATTTCAGCAACATTTCAACACATGAACTCCCAAAAGATCCTTAATCAAGCAAATGACCCTCTATTTATAGATGAGGGGTACTCAGGGATCATTTTGTAAATAATGAAAATGCAGGGGTCACCTTGAAAAGATTTTTAAAATTTCGGTGTTCCAGAATGCGTCAACTAGCTTTTCTGATAAGAATGGGCTAGCTAGAAGCTAGCGTGGATGCTACCCACGCAGCATGGACAGTATCCACTCCTCCATACGTCTCGCGTCGTGTGGGTATTATCCATGCGGCTCTGGTCCTTTGCACGCGAGTCTTCCTTAATTTTTCAAAATAACGGAATTGAGTTCAACTAGTTCGAACTGAACTAGTTCAGTTTGAATTAATTGCGCCTTAGTCCCTAAACTTATCAAAAAATTACATTTTTACCCTTTTCAGGAATTTAAAGCGTACCCAAGTAGAAAAAATTTATCGGAAAATGTTTTCAAGTTTCGAATACATTATTTGACTGAAAAAACCCCGAAATGAATACTTCGAGATTCGTGGGAATATCGATTTTTCCGTCTCGAACCCCTTTCCCATGAAATAAATCATTGAAATAAAAAGGTTTTCAATTAATAAAAAATTAAGATGCCGCTTTTTGTAAAAATACGAGTGATTATGGTTTAAAACAATGTCTCTAATAATGTACGTCATGTTTACAAATCGTTTTACACGTATGTTCCCTACAAAAGGAAATATTACTAATCGCACAAAATCATTTTTTTAGGGCAAATTACAAAAAAAAACCCAAGTTTTGTAAAATGTCTCAGTTTTGTCCTAAATTTTGTTTTGTAACAAAAAAAACCATAAGTTTTCTAAATCGTCTCAAAAATGACCTCCGTTATAACTTCCGTCAATTTTTGCCTACGTGTGACCTCCGTGGACTGTTAAAGGGACCCACTAGCCTACGTGTGACTTATGTGGATTGTTAAAGGGACCCACCATCAGCAGCAAAAATTGACGAAAGTTATAACGAAGGTCATTTTTGATACATTTTAGAAAATTTATGATTTTTTTGTTACAAAACAAAATTTAGGACAAAATTGAGACATTTTACAAAACTTGGATTTTTTTTGTAATTTACCCTTTTTTTTTAAATGGACACTTGTTAACTCTATGAAAATAGAGTTACTTGGTACCTTTTATGGATTTTTTTGAAGTTAAATCGAGTTTCGGTTAGGTTTGAGTAGGTTTATAGTATAATTGATATGAGGTTGCATTTTGATAGGATTTTAGAGTCTTAAGTACTTTTTGGTTTGTTTTTAGTCGTTTTAGGATTTAGTTCATGAATCGAGCTTTTCTCAGCCTCTAATTTCTTGATATTTGGGCAGGTTTAATTTGCTAATTTTGGTGTCAATTGCATATTGATGAAAGCTTGTTCAATTGGGATTGTCAAGGTTCAAACGGTACGTGAATTGGAGGTCGATCGATGAAGATATGACTTGAAGAAATTCGAGAGGCATTCCAGTATGATAGAGCGCAGAGGGTTGTGACTGTCATTGGAGACGGTTGTGACCATCGTGGAAGGCTGAAAGTACAGAGCTATCACGGTTGCGGCCGTGAGTTTGAGGGTCATGACCATCGCTGAGTTCACATAGCCGACTTCAGTTTATCTCGATCTTTTGTGTGGGATAGAGCATGCTTAGAGAGAGAAATTAAGAGGGAACTATTTTATTTTCTTGGTAGTAATACTCTTGGAATTTAGAAGATATCCTCTAATCTTAGAGATAGGGAATTAAAAGTTTAATTTAGGAAAGAATATCTCTTGATTTCGGGAGAGATTTTAAGAGACTCTTTAGAGGTTATTCACATCTGTTTAAGGAGGAGATTAAGGCAAAACGTTCAAAACAGAAAGAAGACACACACCACCGGAGAGAACGGCGAGTTAAGAGCAAGAAGAAGTGGAGATTGAGAGCGTGACGATAGTGATTCGAGTTGGAAGACCGGCTACATTTTTCTTTCTTGTTTCTCTTCTAATTCTTGTTATCATATTCATGATTTCTTATAGGGATCCTATGTTTATTTTTATGATTATGAACTAAACTCCTTTTTCTAGTGCTTCAATGGAATCTAGTATTTTTATATAGAATTGTGATTTCTCTTCTCTTTGTCTATTGAATTCGATTGAATTGCTTATCCTTATCTCGATCTTAATGCTTTCAATTGACTAGCCACCAGTTGAATTGATCATGAAATCTAGATGAGCTCGGAAGAGAATTCTAGGTTAAGCCATGGATATGATAGCTTAAGTTTAGTTTGAGTTGGAAAACTAACTAATTCGTGTGAGGGATAAAAATATACCCGAACGCCTTAGGTAGCCAATTATGATTGATGATTAATGGGTTCCCGCTTATTAATTGCCTAGCAATAGTGTAGTTATTTCGATACAGGGAATACGATTCTGTAGCGCTCGGAAGAGGGATAAAAAGATAATAGAACCCTAGATTAGTAATTCATGAATTTGATAGAATATGGATAGAATGATCGATTTTATATAAGGTACTAGAGGAAATTGAAAGTTCTAGGTTTATCTCCATTGACTTTACTCGTGTATACTTTATTGCTCTAGTTTAGTTTTTAGATTTAGTTTAATCCACTCTTTCAAAACCCGATTGTCTAGATAAAAGCTAATGTAGTAGTTTTGGTACTTAGTGAGGTCTAGATCAGCTTTTGTGGGGACTGTTTCTAGACTATTCATTAATATTGAGATTAAGTAATTACTCTTAGTTCATACATTTTTGTTCATTTATTTTAATTTCTTTTCTTGTTTTAATTACAGGTGTTCTTCGTCATTATATGCACCTTTCTTGAAGCGCTGAACTACTCGCTCTCGATTTAGAAATTGGGATAACTCTTCGTATGTTACTAAGAGAACAAAGGCTAGCTCAGGCAGAGAACTTAGCCATGGCAGATGGTGCAGAACTCATCAATGCAGCCAATATGGACAATCGAATCAATCAAGCCAATCTTGAGATGGATAGGTTCTTAAGGGAATATGACGTTCCATTGCCTAAAGTATTCCTCTTAAGCATCCAATACCCACCCATCCAGGCCAACAACTTCGAGCTAAAACCAATTATCATCACGATGGTGGCGAATTCAACATTCGGAGGAAGACTGCATGAGAACCCGAATATACACATCAAGCGCTTCTTGGATATTTGTGGCACTCTAAAGTTCAATGGAGTCTCTGATGATGCTATACATATTCTGTTGTTTCCATTCTCTCTAAGAGATAATATTAAGAAGTGATTATATTCTCTTCCACAAAATTCACTCACTATATGGGAACAGATGTCTCAAAAGCTCCTCTCAAAATTTTTCCCATCAGGTAAAACAGATCAGCTGGGAACTGACATCACTTCATTCAGGCAGAAAGACACTTCACGAGGCATGGGACAGGTACAAAGGTTTGCAAAGAAAGTGCTCACATCATAGAATACAAGAGTGGCTCCTCATAAGAACATTTTATAATGGGCTAGCACCAATTCATCGAGTGACAGTTGATTCCGCGGTAGGAGGAGATAAGAGGATGAGTGAATCAAATGATTTGCACGAAAAGTTAGCTAACAAAAGTTCTTCTTTGCAAGTGGAGCGGACTACACCGAGAGGGGTTGCTAGAATTCAAGATGTGGATCTTATAACAAACCTCACCGCGCAAGTATTGACGTTTGACGCTCACTGAGATGATGGATACTTTCCGTCTTCAAGCTTCGCCAGTGGCAATAACTTCCTGTGGAATGTGTGGAGAATGACATTCTGAGAATTCTCCATGAACTATGGAATCGACGAATTATGTGGGAGGCAATATGAGGAATAATTCTTACTCCAATACTTACAATTCGAGGTGGATGAATCATCCGAATTTCTCTTGGACAAATCAACAAGCATCAGGAGCAAGACCGAATCCACCACCAGGATTTTTGCAGCCTAAACCACAACCTCAAGAAACAAAGTCCGCTTTAGAAGAAGTTTTATTGAAATATTGTATTAAGACTGATGCAATATTGTAGGAGCAGGCCTCAGCCCTTCATGACCATGCAATAGCCTTGCGGAATGTGGAAAATCAAATTTGATCTCAAGCTTCATCTATTCGGAACATCGAGAATCAACTTGTGTAATTTGCTCAAGCTCTAAAGGTGAGAGACCTCAAGGATCGCTACCAAGTGATACCAAAATCAACTCGAAGGAGCACATGAAGGCAATTACCTTGCGAAATGAGCGAACACTTGAAGAAGCCTCGGGGAAGAACGGAACAAGCAAGGAAGCAATGCCTAGTGAAGAAAGTGGCAACAATTCGGATTTGAACAGAGAACGGACGGTTGTGACCCCCAACATAGATGATTGTGACCCTCATGAAGCTGTAGTTGTTGTTGTTTAAGAAAGAAACTCCAAAAATTCTGGGAAGGAAAAGTTTTTTTTTATTCAACGTATGAACCAAATATATATATATACTTCATAACTGCTAAAGGCTAAAAAATACCCAAATGTTCTGCCACTAAGACACGTTCTCCCACTAAGACACATTAACAAACTTACTGACTTGATCTAAAATCTAGCAACATAATCATAACAAATTCTATCCAACAAACAAGATAACCATAACATCTAAAATATCCTTAGAAATAGGACTTGACCAAACTAACTCAAAGACACCGAGCGACACATAGAAAAGCAGCTCTGAAACAATATCCAACATACTCCTCCTTGGATCAAATGCTGCTGCAAACTTCAATCTTTTCCTCTAACAACTCAAACATTCCAATCTGAAAGAACTTGGTGAAGATATCTGCAAACTGGTCTTCTGTTCTGCAATGCACCAGCTTCACTTCTCCACTTTGCTTGATCGTTCACGAACACATCAGTGCTTCCTTCTTCCACAATCTGAACACCATTGCATGCTCTAGGAGTCTCCTTCAGTCCATAGACTTTCTCCTCCTGTTTGTTCATAGAGCCATCAAGAATGAATTTTGTCTTGGGCTCTATAAAGGCCAACTCCTCCTTCATTTTATCTATCCTTTTTAGATGGGCTTTGCCTTCTTCACATCCTGCAGATTCTAAAATAGCAACTTTGCAACTCTGACTTTTGTCTGCAATGGACCTTCTCCCTTTAACAGATTGACCATCATCCACCTTAGACTTCATCTTCGGTGGATCCAAAGAAAAAGACTTATTCTTCATTGGAATTTCAAATAACTTATGACCCTTTGAATTAGAAATCAAACATTTTTTCTCCTCAAACATCACCTTGTATCCTTTCTCTACAAGCTGACCAACACTCAACAAACTTTGAGCAATTTTAGGAACATACAAAACCTCATATATCAATTTTGTACCAACACAACTCTCTATTTGGACAGTTCCTTTACCCTTCACTGCCAAATACTCTCCATTCCCAATTCTTACTCTTTCTGTTACTGATCTATCAAGCTCCCTAAAGAGCTTCTCATCACTTGTCATGTGGTTAGTACAACCACTATCAACAAGCCAACAAGCATCTGAAACACTTGAGCTAAAACAAGAAGCAACAAAGAGTTGTTCTACCTCTTCTTCAACTGCAATTTGTGCCTCACCTTGCTGCCGAGTCTCCTCCTCCTTGCAGATGATCTCAGCATGCCCCAACTTTTGACACTTCCTGCATCTCATGTCCGGCTTCCTCCAACATTTATAGTGTGGATGATTTCTCCTTCCACAATGCTGACAAGGAGGATGATTTCCCCCTTGGTTGCTATTCAATCTTTCTGCTGCAACAATTTCAAAAGCCTTGCCATATAACTTCTTTCCTTTTCCACCAAAACTTTGTTGTATTTTGGCTTGCAAAGCTCCTTCAACCATTCCTTCTTCATCAATCCCTTTTCTTCTCATCATACTTCTCTGCTCTTGAGCCTGCAAAGCACTAAGAACTTCAGCAAGTTTGATGTCTGAAAGTTTCTTAGTGTTCTCCAATGAAGCAATAGTTGCCTCGAACCTTTCTGGTACAGAAACCAAAATTTTTTGCACTAGCCTATCATCCTTCATATCAGTTCCCAGCACTCTAATCTTGTTAGCAATCTCCACAAGCTTATCAACAAAATCCTTCACAGTCTCTCTCTCTTTCATCTGAAGCCTTTCAAATTCTCTCAACAAATTTAACACTTTCATACCTCTAATCTTCTCATCTCCTTCATATTCTTCCTTCAAGTAATCCCAAATAGCTTTTGCTGACTCAAGCCTCATGATTCTGGTGAAAACGGTGGGTGACACAGCAGCATAAAGACACGATTTTGCCTTTGCCTTCCTGGTCTTCTTCTCCTTGTGCAGCTTGATCTGAGCCATGGTTGGATTGTTAGGAAGGGGAGCCACCTCGTAGTCTTCTTCCACCGCTTCCCACAAATCACAACCTTCCATAAAAGCTGTCATTTTAACAGCCCATGCTTGATAATTCTCCCCATCGAACATTGGTGGTGCCATGGCAGAGAATCCACTCGAACCTGCCTCCATCTTGCCTTGAACTTCTATGGATGCAGTCAAAAAAACACTCGATCAACCTCACAAGTCTTTCACCCACACAGGTCCCTTAAGATCAAGGGTGCTCTGATACCACTGTTGTTGTTTAAGAAAGAAACTCCAAAAATTCTAGGAAGGAAAAGTTTTTTTTATTCAACGTATGAACCAAATATATATATATATATATACTTCATAACTGCTAAAGGCTAAAAAATACCCAAATGTTCTGCCACTAAGACACGTTCTCCCACTAAGACACATTAACAAACTTACTGACTTGATCTAAAATCTAGCAACATAATCATAACAAATTCTATCCAACAAACAAGATAACCATAACATCTAAAATATCCCTAGAAATAGGACTTGACCAAACTAACTCAAAGACACCGAGCGACACATAGAAAAGCAGCTCTGAAACAATATCCAACAGTAGCAAAATACAGAGAAGGTGCAATCGTGATTGCGGAACCAGAGGGTTGCGACCCACCCCTTTCAGCTGCCCCCAGTTCACTTCCAGCCAAAAAATCCAATCTCCCAGAGCATGTTAAAGCAAAGGATGGAGTCCAAACTATAAAGAAGAGTTACCCACCACTTCCATTCCCATAGAGAGCTTGTAAACAAAAGAATGAGACTCAATTCCGTAAATTTCTTGATATATTTAAGAAACTTCACATTAATATTCCTTTTGCTGAAATTCTGGAGCAAATGCCTAGCTATGCCAAATTTATGAAGGACATGTTTTCCAAGAGGCGTCTAGATGAGTTTGAAACTGTTGCTTTAACAGAAGAGTGCAGTGCCATTTTGTATAGAAAATTACCTCCTAAGCTAAAGGATCCAGGTAGCTTCACTATTTCTTAGTCGATTATTCTCAATTGTTTGGTAAAGTATTATGTGACCTTGGTGCTATCATTAATTTAATGCCTTTATCTGTTTATCGAGAATTAGATTTGTGGGAGGTCAAATCTACAACTGTGACTTTGTAATTAGCCGATAGGTCTATCACTTATCCACGGGGCATTATTGAGGATGTTCTTGTTAAAGTGGATAAATTTATTTTCCCTATTGATTTTGTAGTACTTGATTTTGAAGAGGATCAAGAGATCCCGATTATTTTAGGGAGATCATTTTTAGCTACAGGTCAAACATGGAAAATTAACTATGAGAGTCAATGATGAGGAGGTAACATTTAGTATGTTCAAATCCATGTATCTATCAAGTGAATCTAATGAGTGCTTTTCTATTAGTTTTCTTGATAGTGACATAGGTCCAACACTCGAGATAGCATGCCCCGATAATGAAACTTTAGTCGATTAGGTTTTCAGATCAGTGTCCCCATTTGGGGAATTTTGTGTGCCCTGAAAAGGGGATTTAACCACTAGCAATTGGTATCTGTTACCCATTTGTGTATATCGATGGGGTTAGCTATGTAGTATTGCATATGCACATGTTTATGATAAGTTGAGTTATCTTTAGCTTCATTGCATGATGGTTATCTGCTGTGATTCGATTAGGTAAGTATCAGTTTCCGTTAAAATGATTAGGATGCATGATTTCTATGCTGCTGAGTATAGGTGCTTGGTGGATAATAATGTTTTATTTATGGATTATCGACTTACTGGGCTGTTAGCTCACCCATTTATTTTAACATTTTAGATAGTCAGTGCTCGGAGTTCAGGATTCAGTTGTGGAGGTCTAGCATAAGGAAGTGTTTTGAAATCTTAGTTTTTGGGAGAAGATATAAACAAGGCTCAAGGACCTCACTTGATTCTTTTTTATAGAGACATTTTGGAAGTTTCGTAAATATGCTTCAGTTAGGTGAATACAGAGTTGTACAGTTATGTTTGGGATTGTACTTGTGTTTGTAAGACAATGTGGATGAATATATTTGATATTATCGATATGTATAAAGACTAGTTTACTTTGAATTATCAATATAAATTACTTTTAGTTTCTCCACTTCTTTTCACTTTCTTTAGAAATTTATTAGTTGATTTTAAAGTCTCACAGGTTTTAAACGCCTCCGCAAATTTTAAAAGTGATCAGCTATGAGTGGTTACGACCGAGATTAAACTACGGTTTGGTCTGGGTCGTGACACGATATACCCTAAATGTCTTCATAACCTCAATAAGAATTTGTAGCAAGTTCTAAAGTGTCATTAACATGAACGACCCTTATGAAAAAGAAAATTTATTGATAAAAAAATGTATCGATCTTTAGGCTCAAAACTCAAACAAGGTATTGATCTATTATATTGACATGCTTTGATTCCCCAAATAAAAAATCATATTAAGACACTCAAATGACAGGTCAAACTGATTAATCAATTTGTAAGTTCTTTTTGAACAGAACCTCTTCTACTCATGACGTAATTGTCTTATCAATCTAAGGAAAGTACTAAAAAGAATCACACAAAAATATGCAAGGAATAACATTCTCTCAACCCCCAACACTTAATCCTTACGTTGTCCCCAATGTAAGTCGATCATGTGCAAGGACAAAAAAATACACAAAAACATAAAAAAACAAAAAACAAAAAAAAAACACCAGAATTGACAAATAAAAAATAGAAGGATAGAATGGCTCATCCATGGGTTGCCTCCCAAGTAGTACATTTGTTTAAAGTCGTTTGCCCGACTTCATGCTCCATCGAGTCTTCTCGTAGAATGGTTTCATCTCCTTGATCATCTGCACTTGAAAGCTAGGAAAGAGTTTCGGTGCCTGCACAATAGACGACAAAACTTTTGTGTGAAAAAGAGGAAATTTGAGATTAGACACAAAATGATATCATCGGTAAAGATTACTGTCAGCACCCCATTTTGGCTCACAAATTCAGGCAACGCCTATCCACATCAATTTAGGCTATGACTTGAGCACAGATGCGGAAGAATGCTCAATAGAACAGCAAATTGTTGTACATTCTCAAGTCAACAAAGATAGACAGATGATTCAAGCACACGACAGAGGGGCATAAAGAATCATCCAACAACATACATAGCAAATAGGGAGTACAGACAGCATCCAAACTGGTGTTTTTCAGTATACATCGCCGACAGTGCTATTTTCTGCTGGTTCGCTCGACCATCAGAAAATATCCAATATTGGACTCCAAAAATCCCTTGCGATGCCAAATAGATGAAAAATGTCTTCAAACACATTTCGCATATCATCTGCTCTATATATAGAGCAATTTTTTGAATACATACAACTTTTCAATGGGAGTCCAAAAACACCGATTCACCAGAGGAAAGTTAATGCTTGATGTCAGATGCAGTCACATCCAACAATTATACAGAGCATGAGCACTACTTCATATTGTTTTTCGAAAGTCACGCAGACACCTCGAACGACTCTCGAGCGGCTAAACAAGCATACCCCTCAACGAAAAATCATTTCCGGAAATTGGTCTGACGGAACATCGGCAAATCAAGTTAACCATGCATTACCCGAAAAACTACAGCGGACGTACGTAATTGGGCAAATCAGACTGCAATATTCCTTTCAGTTTCCCAGATGATCTCTGAACAGTAGAAAAGACCGTTTTTTACGGAAATTCATAACCGGGGGTCTTTTTGGCAGAAACTTGACGTCAGATGGTTAGCCAACACAGTGATACTCATCCCAAGGCTCAGTGTGAAATCCTCAGACGGAATCTCACAATCCATCTAGACCCTCAGAACAATGTTTTTCGGGTCTCGGATGCACTTTTTCAATCTTTCGGAGTCCGTTCTCAACGAACAGAAATCGTAGCGATCTCCAGATCATCCAAGCAACTTAGAAAGCATTCTGAGAAATCCGGCTTCGGACTCCTATGACGTCTCCGGCTTCACATTTGCAATACCGGCTTAAGGATCAATTATTCAGTCCGATTGACAATGCACGTCAAAATGACCAATGCGGAATGCAAACATGAGATGTGCATTCAAAAATGGCTAATTTTGCTCTGATCGCCTGAAATGAGCAAAATCGGCTTCCGAGCCCAAAAACCACACGAACATTCCTTTGGGCAAAATGGATGATTTCGGGCTCATTTGAACCGTTTTCGCACGTACAATGACAATTCGACGTTCGTTTGAGCCACGACCCTTGAACACACAACCAATCGAGACCCGACCTTTGTCCGGAACTTCCCTCATGACCCGTGGGGCCCACGGTTTGCCCTAGGGCAGCCACAAATTGACATAGCCGCCCCTCCCTTGTCATCTTCTTCATCAAACCAAGAAGCCAACTTGTCTTTGCCTTACCTTCTTCAAAAATATCTAAGCAAGCAAGCAAGAACTCAGCCAACAACAAGCAAAAACCCTCAAGACTTAAGTCGAAATCATGGTGATCACCATCCCGGCTTAAATCCAAACTTAACCAAACTTCATATCCCACATGTTTTCAATCCCCTCAGTCCATTTCGGATGTTAGATTTTAAGTTTGAAGCCTCCAACCCATCGGAATAACCCATCACAAAACCGAACTGTTTTTTGGCCTTCTCGGGTCAAAAATGGCAACTCAGGTTTCAAGCATTTTCGGACCGGTTTGAGCTACAAAAACCTATCAAACACCTCCCCGCACAACCCTATGGTGTCAAGGAGTCGAGAAATCCAAGAAAACCCGCTGGTTTTAACTCAGCAAGAAGAAACAGCCCGACTGCCTAGTTGGGTAGAATTTTCTTGTTCATTTGCGGTTTTCTTTTCAAATCGGGTTGATCCGAGACTTTTTTTGGAAAACGACCACTGCAGCCACCTCCGAGGGTTGGTTAGAAGTCGGAACCTGTTGACCTTGTATCAAAATTCCATCGGGAGCCACCGTGGTGACCTCCGATCCGAAAACTGCCCAGTCGGGTCTGTTTCCAGACATACCCTATTTTCCGTGATCTTTGCAGGGCTATACCGGTCAACCCGATAACTCTAGAACCAAACGACCACCACAACAACCTCCGGGGAACTCTTAGGAGTCGGGAGCCACCGACTTTGCATCAAAATTCTATCGGGAGCCACTGTGGTGACATCCGACCCGAAACTTGCCCAGTCGGGTCTGTTCCTGGGTGTGCTTTGTTTTGTTTGATTTTTGCAGGGCTATACGGGTCTACCCAAGTCTCTTTTTTTCGAACGACCACCACAGTCACCGCCGGAGGTCAGTTAGGAGTCGGGAGCCGCCGACCTTGCAGCAAAATACCATCTGGAGCCACCGTGGTGACGTCCGACCCGAAACTTGCCCAGTCGGGTTAGAAATTTCCAGCAGGGTTTATCTATGCTATTCAAGTCTGTTCAAGCCAAAACAGCCCAAACCCGACCCACCAACGGTCCAATCCGACTTTTTACAATCCCATCCCGCATCTTGGGATTAGGTATAACCATTCCCGACTTAGAGGAGGTAGGACTTTTACATTTTTGTTGTGTTTATGGAGTTACAAGTAGTTTTAAGCATGTTTTACTTCCAAGATTTAAATTTTATGCAACTTCCATGTTATATCATGCATGTTTGTTATCGTTTAATGTGCTAGCATGTCGGGAAATGTTTAAATCGAAATTGAGGAAACCATATCGACTCGGAAAAGCCGAGATATCTCTCGGATTAACCTCTTGGAGAGGTAACCGAGGGATATTCTTGACCTTTCCAGGTCAAGACCGGTTTCCTTGCCCCGATTTGAGTTGTTTCCCGTATCTTTATGTTTTCTTGCATCCATGGAGCTGGTATTGTTTTATCGATTCCATAAATAATGTGTTTGTGCATGTTTGTATGTTTAAATGCGTTTTTCAAACTCATGGCGATATCGGCTTTATTAAATATGTGTTATTTACTGTGTGTAACGTTTGAGCATGCGAGAAATAGTCGAAATTGGGTTAAAGAGAACGCTTGAAACCCGAAATGGGTCAAGGAAACCCACGGCTATTCTCAAAAGGAAAGAGCCGAAGGTTCCTCGACCTTATTCGTGTCAAGAACGGTTTCTTTACCTCGATAAAATCCTTTTCTCGGATTTTGTGCAAATTGTAAATTTTAACATTGTTACAAATCCCGCATGCTAACAACTTTAAAACATTATTTTTAAAGCAAAATGCATGGATTCATGTATCGGTGACTCTTTCGGGACCATTTGGGTTCCGAGGGTATTTTGGTCATTTTGACCAAATTATCCTCGACCCTCCTAGACCCGTCTTGGTCGCCGTGTCATGGATTGTTTTCATTAATTTAAATTTTCGGGTACTTAGACTTCATTCAGTGGATCAATCCATGATCTGTCTGATTGTCTGTAACCCGCACATTTACAGCATTCGGCATTTAATTTTAAGCTATAAATTCACAAATGGGTAAATCGGGACGCTCACATGATGAAACCCACTTGGCACTGATAAGTTTGCATGAATTGGTAATTAATTGATAACTCGCGTCGATGAGTTGTCAAATGACGTTAATGCCCTTTTCAAAACTTGTCTATTTCAAAACCCGAAACGCGCAGTCCGATGTAGCACGGACGTCTAGCAAGGACTTATGTGTCTCAACTTGAGTTTTTACCTGATTTCAGGTAACTCGGGTCAGGATACAAAAGATCTTTTTTAGATCACTTCCGGTTAAATCGACCGGTTCTTTGGCTTTTTCGGGATTCTTGCATAACCCTAGACAATCCAGGGAATTGGTCGACACCGGCTACAGGTCGAGGTGGCCCGCACTGCAATGTTTCCCTTTTCTGAAAACAATTTAAAAATAAATGGCAAAATCGTCTTTTCACAAATTAGCGACACCCCTAGGGTTAGCTTGACAAAAACATCACGGTATCAGAATAAGAATAGGCTACATGTTCAGGTACAGGTTCATCTGCAAAGCTTTTTCTTATCCACTGATGAGTTTTTGTCATCCTATTGTAGACTCGGGTAACTAGAACGGTTATCGCGGTCACAAAACATGCAAAATGCTGATTAACCTTTCACTCGACCTAACAAAACACTAGATAATTGTTAGGTAGAACTCTAGGTTCTAAATTTAGAGTCAAAACATGAGTGTGGCTAATTCAGTGGTAATTAAGTGTTATAATACAGACCAATTTTTAAAAACAATCCACATACAAAGGACTCGACTATAGACACCATGTCTGTCAGGTCCTTGAAACAAAGTCGAATGCAAAATGCTTTGCACACGTTTGGCTGTTTAACATATGACATTTGCTTGCAAAACTATCCCTGGGTTAATAATCTGTTAATCCACGTACATTTGGTATAACAAACACATTGTCTGCAATCTGCATGCTCTTTGTTATTTTTCTGCTCTTTTTTATCCATGCGAGTCGAGCTCGACCCATAGGATGCATTGCACTTAGGGTTCAACGCCCTAACCATCAGTCATGGGGTCCAACGCCATATTCACTGAGAGCGCATTTGAATTTCAATTTTTTATTTTTCCCTGAACTCACGGCGAGTCGGAGCGGAATAATAACCGAACACGAATCGACTGGGATTCAATCATTTGTAATTCGTATTTTATTGTTTTTCTGAGAACATTGTAAGGATTTATTTTGTATATTCATTCTGTAAGAATCACAGTCGGTGAGTGAACAGTCCGAGAGTCGAACTAATCAAATCGGTCCAATGCTTGCCCAGACAAGAGTAATCCCAAGATTTCGCGGTTCCAATTCACGCAGGAATTCAAATATCATAGTTTGATGAACTGTAATGCAAGATTGTGAACCGATTCCTCGACATACGAGTTTACTTCTCTCTCGGGTACTCAACCCACATCGTTTAATTCACCGAATTTTCGGTGTCAAAACGTGTAAGCCGAGCACAGCTTAATTCACGCGATGAATGAAATAAAATTGCAAGCCTAGCAAACCAAAGTACCAAAAGGGCGTGTGGGATATAGGCCCGCACGTAACATGAACCCCTAAACACAGACTTTCCAGTTCCGCACAGACCAATGCCTTAGCAAAACTAGGTGTTTCATACCCCTAGACACGAGTAATTTATCGGCCCTCGACCTTCGGGTCATAAAATGATAAGTGGCGACTTATTCTAACGCGTGTCCGTCACGCATTCCCGGGAAGATGGACACTCCTAAGCCGCATGATTCAAAAGCGCGCATGCGGGCCTCGATGAGAGTCCACATTCGGGTCCATACAATTGCAAAGCCATACTGATATCCTTTAATGCGAAACTCGTAGTCAATTTTCCAGTATTTTCTTTTGATGAATCAAGGCTAGCCACATTCAACATGTCATTTCCATTCAAAGCAAATGCTTATTGTGCCAACAAATCAATTACATTAATTGAATAAACGGAATGCACATCACTAGGATATCTCATGGTCTCAAGGATATTGAATTGCACAGTTTCACCATCAAATTCCATGGTTAATGTCCCTTCGTGCACATCAACCTAAGTTCTAGATGTTTTCAGAAATGGTCTCCCAAGTAAAATTGAAGTTGAGTTAAAATGGTTGTCTTCCATATCAAGTACGTAAAAGTCGGCAGGAAAAATCTATTCATTAACTTGAACCAAAACATCATCAATCACTCCTTATGGATATGCATTAGACCTATCGCCTAGCTGAATGATAACACCCGTTTCTTTCAATGATCCTAGACTCAAGGAAGCATAAATCAATCTTGGCATGACATTAATGGATGCTCCTAAGTCTAGCATGGCTCTTTCAAATATAGAGTTACTAATCTTACAAGGAATATAAAACATATCTAGGTCCTTGCATAAAGGGGAATTTTCGCTGACATTTCTCCTCAAAACTCACCATTTCATTACCTTTCAACTTCCTCTTGGATGTACAAAGCTCCTCGAGAAACTTGGCGTACCTTGGCACTTGCTTGATAGCATCCACGAGTGATATGTTCAATTCCACCTTCCTGAAGGTCTCCCAAATCTCCTTCTCAACATACACTTTCTTCGATCAAGCTAACTTGCTTGGAAAAGGAGATGATGGCTTCTATTCAATGGAAGAAGAAGCTTTCGAAATTACCTTTGAAGGATCAACCTCCTTTAATGGATTAGGGTCGATCATGGTTGGTGGGTTGAGTTCCACCTCATTCTCTTCCTCTATAGCTTGGCCAGCATATTTAGGGATCCTTTTTGGTACTTCTAGCTGCTTTACACTCCTCAACATAATTGCACTTGTATTCTCCCTTGGGTTCACAATTGTTTGAGAAACGAGTTTTTTTGAAACTTGCATCACTAACTTGCTCATGAAGATAGCTGGTTGCTCGACTTGATTCACTAAATTTTGAATGTTAGTCCTTGTCTCCTTTTGAAATTGCCCCATTGATTGCTGAAATTGCAAAGAACTATTGGCAATGGATTTAACAAGATCTTCAAGAGACGAACCTTATCCTTGATTATGATTTATGGTTTCTCTTGGCTAAGCTGGTGCTTGTGAGAAACCCGGCGGATTGTTAGGAATATAATTACTAACTCTTGGATTGCCATATCTAAAGTTTGTATGGTCCCTCCGTCCCTTATTGTAAGTGTTCGAGTAAGGATCATATGTTCTTTGAATTTGACTAGGGAATCCTCCGATGGCATTTACTTGCTCATCTTGCAAGGTAGGGCACAATTCAGTTGGGAGACTCACAACCATGCAAATCCCATAAGCCTTCATTTATTGCACATTTCCTTAAACCAATTGGCCAACAAGAGATGTTAAGTTAAAAAGTTGTTGTTCAAGTGTGCTCACACTTACCTCATTGACTCTCTTATGAGAAGATTCACTTCTAGTGCTATATTATTGGGTATTGGTAGCCATGTTAGAGATCGATTCTCTAGTTGTTGTTAGACTGTTATACACACCAAATCATCACCATTAACTGCATCAATCATACTCCTTTCAGTGTGAAGTAGTCCTTCATAGAAGTATTGAATAAGTAATTGCTTGCTTATTTGATGATGAGGACTGTCAGTATCCCGTTTTGGTCTACCGACGCTTGAGGACTATCAAGGAGGGCTCAACTACACTCCCAATTTATCGAGGAAGCCACCTCTGATCATTGCTCGATACATTCACTGCTTTTGAAATATGAGCATTGCTTTAATTTAACTCCAATTTTGATCTTTCAGAAAAAAAAATAAAAAAAATAAAAAAATAGCTCTATGAGGCACTCTCGGGTTTTACGTGCATCAATTTCGATTTTTCAAAATTCGGGACGATATTCAAGACTGAAAATATTTTTTCTACATAATATTGATCCTCGAATTTTTCTGAATATAGTGATGGTCTCATATTATATTTTGGATATCCGATTGTAAGGATAAGAATTTCGAAAATAATTGAGTAGTTACGATCGACGCCTGTCGTAGGCTCAATAACGATTTTTATTGAGATTCAATCTCCGCCAATGCACATTGGAGTTTTCATAGAGCCGATTATTCTCTGAATTTCCCAATTTCGAAATAATCATTCTGAAAATGGGATGAATCCCAAGAAATCGAAATTCATCTGAGCAAATACATGCACGTGCATTATGTGTTTTTAAAGAAGAAAAAAAAAGAAAAAAAGGTCAAACAAGGATTAAAAAATGGGGAAGCTACTTTCATCCTCAGTTAGCTCCATTCTCGACGCCATAATCACGAGCCTCTCTTCTTCTTCTTCTTCTTCTTCTTCTTCTTCTTCTTCTTTTCTTATCGTTTTCTTTTCTTTCTCTCCTTCATCACTTCTCTGCAGCCTGCCCTGCTTCTCTGCCTTATCTCGCGCCTATTCTCTACTCCTTCATCTCCTTCTCGCCCCCTAATATTCCTTCTCTATCTCTCGGGTATTTTGGACAAACAGCAAATCCCTCCTTGCCCCCTCTCTCTTATTCTTCCTCTCCCTTCTCCCTCACGCAAGCAACAACAGACATTACACCAGGATCATCATCTGTCTCACTCTCCCTCTCGAGCAGAACACAAGGACAGTAACTCCTTTTCTCTCTCTTTCTCTCATAACTCGGCTCCTCGCCCTTTCACACAGAAGCAATACAAGTATATACATTTATACACATACACACATTTGCGCACCCGAATTTAATCTCGTCGGGGCACGCATGCGCGAAGCCTATGCAACTCGACTTGGGAGTGTCCACCTTCCCGAGGACACGCGACGGACTCACATGAGAAGGAGTCACCACTTACTGTTTACGACCCGTAGGTCGAGGGCCGTTGAGTCGCCCGGGTCTAGGGGTACAAGGTACACCTAAATGTTAAGGCAATGGTCATACGGAACCGAAAATTCCGAATTCGGGGGTTCTATTACGTGCGGGCCTATATCCCGCACACCCTTTCGGTACTCTAGTTTGCTAGGCTTGCCGTTTTGTTTATTTACCGCGTGATTTAGGGTTGCACTTGACTCGCCCGTTTTGACACCGTAAAGTCGATGAATTGATCAATATGGGCCAAGAATCCGAAGGATGAGTAGGCTTGTGCGTTGAGGAATCAGTTCACTATCTTAGCGTTACAGTTCATCGAACCGTGATGGTCGATTCCCTGCGTGAACCGAGACCACGATTATTCGAGCTTACTCATCCCTTGGTGGCGATAGACCGACTTAACCGACTCGACACTCGGACCTCTCACTCGCCGTTCGGGGATCCTTACAAGTGAATGAGTGAGTATACAAATAAAATTCTCACAATGTTCTCTCGAATGATTACAAAGTATAACTGAATAAGTAAATGGATCCCGATCGGTTTGCGTTGGGCCAATATTCCGCTCCGGCTCACCGTGTGTTTTGAATAACCGATAAATAAATTAAGGCAACGCGGGCTCAAGGAGCCGGGGGTCGGGTCCAATCGATCCAACAGTTTGCAGGAGAACCGGTTGATTCCCACCGTAACCGTTAGACCGATCGAGCTCCCGGGTGATATCTAAACCCGTTTCATGCTTCTAATCCAAATCGCCTTCCACATAGGCCATATTCGGAGTATGATGGTGAATCGAGGCTAGATCCCATTCCGCACTCGGGTTGCACGCGCTCAGTGAATTAAGAGGCGTTGGACCTCGTGTTCGGTGGTTTGGGGCATTGGACCCCGTGCAATGCGTAACCTATGGGCTCGGGCCCGAACCGCAACAAATTAGCAAGGACAAATGGAAAACAGGAGAAAAATTATAAAACTGATGAAAAACAGACAATAACTGACAAATACCGATGAATACAGACAAGTGGTGTATTAAGTCGAGTGTACGTGATTTAATCAGTTATTAACCGGGGTTGATTAACAAACAATGTGTCTAACCTAGGCAAACATAGATGGTGGACTAGAATAGAGTTCTAAGCCAATTACATGTGTGTATTTGTTTTAAGACTCTTATTCAGTGAGGTGTCACTACGGTTTCACCGAATTAGCCAAACTCGTATTTTGACTCTAAATTGGAATCTAGTATTCCTCCTATCCATTATCTAATGTTTGATTAAGTCGAGTGCATGATTAATCCGGTTCTTCATGTTTTGTAACTGAAATGAGATGTTCACCACCGAATCTACGATAGGAAGATAGAAACACCGAAGGTGAACGAAACGGGCCGCGCGAATGAAACTCGCACCCGAACGGGTTGCCCTTTTTCATTCATTGATCGAGGTATTTCCAACTCCCTAACGCCTAGGGTATCAGTGAATCACAGAATGACGATTATGCCCTTGGATAATAAAATTGTGGTGTTCGTGTGCAAATTGAAGATCGCGTCACACGGAGAAGTCTAAGGAGGACTCGCATGCCTTGACTCGAGCCGCCTCAAATTGGGCCCGGACTCGAGTCATAGCGTGCGAGTACTCGTTAGACGTCAATTCTATCCGTGTTACGTGTCTCGGTATTTTGAAATTGTGATCTTTTGAGGAAAGGGCATTCTCACCGTTCCGCGAATCATCGATGCGTTTACGAATTAATAATCAATTCATCCGATTGTTTGGTCCAAGTGGTTTAGTTAGCCGGATGATACGTCCCGTTTGTCCCGTTTGTGAGATTCTTCGATATTTATTATTTCATGTCGCGGTTACGGTTTTGACGGTTGACATCTGGATACAACATGTCTAATAAGTAATAAACGCGTAGACAACGATGAAAAGGAAGCGTAATTACGAACAATTCCAAGGATCGATTTCGAAATAATGGAGGGACCAACCGAGACTCCAAGGAGGTCACGGATGATTCGGCCACCTCTCAAGGATGAGTGGCCGAATACTCCTTGACCCGATTCGAGTTTCGGTGGGTCTTTCACATCGTTCCTAATCGCCCCTTGCATGCAACAAACGACATATACGTGAGAACAACACATATTTCACTAGATCGGCCTCAACACGATCACGATTTACACAAATAAGCACGTGAGACATTCAAAGACATCATATTCACAAAATCAACAAACAATATTAGCTTATTTCATGATAAACTTAAGAGTAACGTGCGGGAATCACGCGGCCTCAAGGAAAGAAGAGCCCAAAGGCTTCGGGCACACCAAGGAGCCTCACGGCCCCTATTGCAAGGGGATGGCCGTGAGTTCCTTGGTATGGCCGAACCCTTCAAGAGCTCTCCTTCCTAGATTCCGAATCATTCCCTTCGTTTAATCACGTCTTAGCCATGGTCATAACCATATAAAATCATACAAACACACACGAACGAGGCGTTTAAACGGAAATAGCAATACGGCCTCGACTCAAATAATAACGAAATGGATAAAACACGGGAATCGACCCGTCTCGAGGTGGAAGAAAGCCTCCCGGACTCGTGTGGTCCAAGGAAGCTCTCGGCCACATTCCATCAAGGATGGCCGTGAGCTTTCGTGGCTCACACGAGTCGGGTGGGTTTCTCCGGCCCCGATTCGGATCTTTTCCCGTCATACTATCGTATTACATGCGATTAACGGTAAAAAGATATAGGAATCAACTCATTTAGGGAAAAGAGAGACCGTCCTAGCCCCGGACAAGCCAAGGGGGCTCACGGGTCTCTCCCTTGAGACTAGGCCGTGGGTCCCATGGCTCAACCGTGGCTTGGGGAGTCTCTCCCATCCGGGTCCGAGCCACTTCCTATCATGGCACACGAGCTCTTGCATCATATGGACATGGCACGGACGTGCAAAGGAAACATGGTGGATGTACATTGCATGGACGTGCATGGGGGTCACGGATCCGAAAGAAAAATACAACCTTTCATACATTCTGACTCTTTAGAACGTATAGACATCTCATATAAGAAAAAATCGAAGATCCTAACTTCTATATGTTATAAAGAGATGTTACCTAGCCTCGATGCACGAGGAGAAGAGTCGGGGAAGCGGCCTTGAGAGTCGCAAGACTCAGTTTAGAGCTACGGGTGGAGTGACCCGAGAGAGGTGTAGTCGCGGCAGCTCGAGGAAAATGGGTCTGCACGCTTGCTCCGGTCACAGCACAGTGTGAGGTCGGGCTCCTTGGACTCCTAAGGGCAGATCTAGACGACCATGGTCAGACCCGAACGTGCCAAGCCCTAGATGAACCCGAAACAGTGAGAGAAAGTTTGGTATGAACACAAGGAACCCGGTAAGAGAAAAAACGATGAGACGGTGTTTGTGCACGGTGGATCGGCCCTCGAATTGTGACCACCTCTTCATGAGGGAGGGTGAGGGTTGTGAGGAACCCTTGGAATGTGATGGCACGACTCGACAAAGTCGTGGAGCGAAATGGCACGTCGTTAGGGCACGGTTGCGCGCAGGTGACCCACGGGACTCGATTCTCTTCACGGCTGGAATGTGACGTTGGAGGCTTCAAATCGAAAATCTAAGCCCGGAAATGGACTTAGGGGGTAGGAAATATGTAGGCTAGGGAGTTTGATAATTTTTGGCTTAAGTCGGGTCGGGTGGTTACCGAAATAACGGGTGGTTTTCTGGTGATTTTGGCCGGTTTTGGCCTTGGCACGGGCTGGACGAGAGTGTGGGGATGGGCTGGAGTTTGAGAGGATTTTGGAGAGAGATTGGCTTGAGAGAGAATGAGAATGGAGAAGTGATTAAGTCTAATGATGAATGGGAACTTATAGGAGGCTCTAATGGTTCGGTTAAGTGAAGTTAATCACGGTTTTGGGGCTTAAACATGGGCTGCCGAAATTGGAGGGAGATTAGGATGGGGTTTGGGTCATTTAGAGTATAGGGGAAGCAAGAGTAAGAGTGATGGGTGTGATGGATGGGTGATGGGAAGTGAAAGATGTGAGGGAAATTTGAATTTGTGGTTGGAGAGCTTTGGAGCCGTCGGTTGGAGGGGGAAGCCGCGGCTGATTGCGGGCGAGCCGAGGCTTGAAGGGTTGAGCCGTGGCTTGGGGTTGAGCCGTGGCTTAGTGGCTTGGCTTGGCTGAGCTGTGGGTCCCATTCGATTAAGAGAAAAGCCGGAAAGAGCTTGAGACTCAATTGAATGCGCGTCCGATCTCCGATGCCCAATTAATTAATAGATTTGGAATGCTTGAATGAAGAGGGTTTGAATGAGCTTAATATCGCCATACGTCGTGGGAACGAGTGTCCGGGCGACTCAGCGCCTCGAGAGCCGGTTTTGCCCTGTTCGGACGTTCGGAGTGGAGTTGAATGCCCCCGGTCCCCGATTGCTCTTTGTGCCTTTCAATATTCGTTTCGGTGACCCTTTTGCCTCGTGGGAGATCGTTGGCTCGTCGTCCTCGACCGGAGACCGTTGGCCCGGGAAGACCTAGGGACTTGTGACCGGGGCTTTTCGGTGTTCCCTGAATGTCTCGAGGTGTTCGGGGATCGTTGTGATCTTTTTTTTCCGTGAACGTGCCCCGAAGATTCATCGGGAGGCGTTTGCTACCATTGAAATGTCCCTCGGGGAGCCCTGTAGAGTTCCGAAAGGTCGTCTGAAGCTTGTTCCATGATCCCAGTGGTCCCTGGATGCCTGTAGGCCCGTTTTGGGGGCCGTTTACTTGTCAGTGGATCGGACCCCGGGAGCCCTGTCAGAAAAGGCGTCCGTGAGAGATCGGGGGTGTCTCGGCTTAAGCGGTATGCCCCCGAAACGCGCTCGGATGTGTCGTTGGTCACTTTGGCACTGAGAGGGATTTTTAGAGTCCCATATTGGGCACCTTTCGGTGTTTCAATGATTCGGTGATGAATAGTGCCACAGTGCCGGCTCCGCTGTTTTTAGGGTTCTTTGTTTGTTTGTTCTTCTGACGGCTCTCCTCCGCTTTTCTAGTGGACCTAGCTTTTCTCCTGGCATTCATGACTCTGTGCCCGCACGTTCGCCTCTGATTGTCGGGTGATGAATAGTAACTCGATTTTCGGTCTGGGATTCTCATGTAGCAAGCCGGTGGGCCAAAATAGGGTGCTGACAACACACACAGAGGTCTTGGCTACATTCCCTTCCACCATCTTCCTCCCATGTCTTCTTCATCACAGCTACCTCCTGACTATAACTATCTCTCATCCTCTCCCTCCTCCCGCTCTCTCTCGGTGGCAGCCTCCTCTGCTACCTCCTGACCACAACCATTCGCAATCTCTCCTCCCTCCTCTTCACTCCTGCCCGTAACCTCCATTTCATCACCATTCGCTTCTTCACGCTATCATCAACTCCATCTTCTTATCTCCTCCCGCAGCCGCTATCACCATCTCTCACTCTCAACTTCCTTCCCTTCACCCTTCTCTTTTCCTCCTCCCCTGTGTTGTGCAGCGGCTACTCCCTTCTCCATTTAAGGCTAAAGCTGCTGCTGCTTTTTCTTGTTCATGCTGCTGTGCTGCCCTCCTCCTCTTCCACCGACTTCTACCGTACTGTCCAGCCCTTCCTCCGAGCTCCCTGGTGTTGCTTGTTTCGCCCGGTTGCTGCTGTTGAAGCTACTGCTCCTCTCCTTAACCATTGTCCACAGCTCACTATAGCTGCTGCTGCCTTTCCTCGAGCTCTTCGAGCTGAGCTGTCGTTCATGCTTCTCCATTTCCAACTAGCTATTGTTGTTGGTTGTTGGTTGTTACCGCTACTACTGCCTCCCTAAGTTCCTTAAAGCTCCCTTGGAGTTGTTATCTTATCCCTAGCCGCAGTTGTTGCTTACTCCTGTCCCTACGTGCCCTTTGAGTTGCTATCTATATAGGTTGTTGTTGTCCACGCCCCCTGAACTGCTGGTCAATCCTCCTCGGAGCTACCCAAATCACTATACCACCATTGCCACCTCTCCTCAGGCTCCCCGAGCTCAACAGTAATTGGTTCTCCCTTTACGGAACTACTACCGCTACTAGTGCTGCTTGTTATGGTGACCCCAGGAGTCTTGCTCGAGGCTCGGTTTGTGAGTTTTCAAAGTTCACGTGGCTCCCCTCGACATTAGCTTGGGAGAGGTATAATATCTCGAGCTTAGTGGCATGACTAGGGCTCTATTTCTTGTTTAGTTCGATGGTTGCATGAATGACAATAATGAGACGTATGTTTTGGTTGAAAAAGAGCACGAACCGGTCATAATTTGACGAGGAGTCCCGCCTAAAGTGACAACCCATATTCTAGAAGACTCCGGCTGCTACTAGAGAAGAATAATGCCATAGTACAAGTTATCTTAATTAGATATTGTTTCCTATATTAACTTAAGTCAAGAGTCTGAAGTTTCCTGTTTCAGACTATTTCCTTATTCCATTTTAGGAAAGTAATCTAGAGGAGTATAGATGTCAGTTTCCTATTCTATAGTCAATGGAAGTGTATTCCCTCTATATATAGGCTATTCACCTCATTGTAAGAACTACAGAACTCAGAAACAACTATTGATGAATGATACTTTGAGTTTGCTATAACTCTTTGCTTTCAACATATCGTTAGGGTTTAGCCGTGTTCTATTCCCTTCAAGTCTAAATTCAGATTTAGGCGCGAGAAACCGAGATCCGCGCTGCGTCAGTTGGTATCAAAGCAGGAGTTGCCTAAATCTGATCATGGCGGACGAGACGATTCACAACAACCCTAATGCCGAAGAGCATTAGGTGGGTGCAATTCAAGCACTAGAGCAAAGGATCGAAAGGATGGAGCGGACTCTCTTGTGGAGGTTTGAGCAAAGACTAGACCAAAGGTTCGAGGAGCTACGTACCATGCTTGGTGCTCTAAACTTGCGTGCTGACTAGAATACGGTAGACGGCGGTCAGGCACAGCGAGTTTTTCCTCGTGAGCCACCCGTTATTCAATGTGTTCCCCGTAGGATCCAATATTATGAAGATTCAGATAAGGAGAGTGGAGTTGCATACGATCGATTTGTTCATCAACGAAGGAATCAAAGAAATCGCCAGGATGCTGGAGACTTTCGTTTGAAGGCCGATATTCCTGTTTTCAACGGATGCTTAAACATTGAGGAATTCTTGGATTGGCTTTCCGAAGTCGACCGGTTCTTCGAATACGCCGAGGTTCCCGAGGAGAAGCACGTGAAGCTGGTGGCATACCGATTGAAGGGAGGAGCATCTGCTTGGTGGGATCGTGTGCAAGAGAACCGAGGATGTATAGGGAAGCAGCCCATCCAAACTTGGGAAAGCATGAGACGAATGTTGAGGGCTAGATTTCTTCCTCCAGATTATGAGCAATATTTGTTCATGAAGTACCAGAGGCACGTGCAAGGGTCGAGGTCCGTTCATGATTACACGACAGAATTCTTAAGGTTGGCGGAGCGTGATGCACTAAACGAGTCAGAGAGCCAACAAGTTGCCCGGTATATGGAAGGTTTAAAGCCAACTATTCGGGACAAGATTGACGTGCAGATGGTAGCAACGGTGGATGATGCTCGAAGCTTAGCTCTCAAGGCTGAGATGATGACGCAAGACAAGGGAAATTCATACCACAGGAATTATGCATAATCATCACAAGCCTCTACAGAAAGAAGCCAAGCTACTAAACAACCAGGATTAAACAAGCAAGGTCAAGGAAATTTCGATAAATCAGCTGGCAAAAAGTTGGTCACCGAGACTGGAGCTTCAAGGAACCAAAATTCTCTTGCCAAGCAATTCACAGCAAAGTGCTTCAAGTGCAACAAGCCGGGTCATCGATCGAGTGATTGTCCTCGGCGAAAGGCTATTGCTTTGGTGGAGCATGAGGAAGATGTTGAAGATGTGTTTTGCGATCCTGAGGAAGAGGAAGAGGAAGAGGAACAATACAGCGGTGATGATGATTATGAGCAGACATACATGGTTCGGAAGTTGATGCTCGCACCTAAGCAAGAAGACCAATCCCAGAGAAATCAGCTATTTCGTACTAGGTGCAACATTCATTCACGCACTTTCAACTTGATTATTGGCAGCGGAAGTCAAGAGAATATCATAGGAAGAGCTGTGATTGAGAAGCTAGAGTTGCCAATTGAGAAGTACCCAAATCCTTATTCGATTGGCTGAATAAAGTCAGTGGGTGATATTCGAGTGACCGAACGATGCAAGGTTCCTTTCTCCATTGTCAAATATCGAGATGAGGTGTACTGCGACGTTGTGGATATGGAAGCTTGCCACCTATTGTTTGGGAGACCTTGGCAGTATGACACTGATGCAAAACACCATGGCAAAGAGAATGTGTATCAGCTCGTAAAGGAAGGGGTACGCTACACCTTAGTACCCTTATCAGAAAAACCTAGGCCCAAAACTGTTCCAAAAGTGGAGGGTAAAGCATTTTTTATAGAGACTCATTCGGAGCGGGAGATTGAAGCTGATTTTAAAGAGTCAAAGGAATTGCATGTGCTGATTGTGAAGGATTTACCATCGCAGAAGCAAATCGTGGAGGTGCCAGAGGAAGTGAAGCCCTTACTTGTAGAATTTGAAGAGATCATCCCTGAGGAGTTGCCAGATGGGTTGCCTCCGATGAGAGATATTCAGCACCAAATCGACTTGATGTCCGGAGCAAGCTTACCTAATCTGCCCCATTATCGCATGAGTCCACATGAGAGTGCACTACTCCAGGAGAAAGTAGAGGAACTGCTAAGAAAAGGTCATATTCGGGAGAGTTTGAGTCCATGTGCCGTGGCTGCATTTTTGACTCCGAAGAAAGATGGGAGCTGATGTATGTGTGTCGATAGCAGGGCAATTAACAAGATTACGGTGGGATACAAGTTTCCCATTCCAAGGCTTGATGATATGCTGGATCAATTACACGGGGCGGTGGTGTTCTCCAAGATTGACCTTCGGAGTGGATACCACCAGATTCGAATTCGTCCAGGAGATTTATGAGTGGTTGATAATGCCATTCCGGTTGTCGAATGCCCCCAATACGTTTATGCGTTTGATGAATCAGGTACTCAAACCTTTTTTTGGCCGATTTGTAGTTGTCTACTTCGATGATATTTTGATATATAGCAGATCGACCGATGACCGCCTCATGTATCTATGTGAGGTATTGACTGTGCTGCAGAAGAATAAGTTGATTATCAATCTTAAGAAGTGCAATTTTATGATGTCGCGCTTGCTGTTCCTTGGGTATATAGTAAGTTCAGAAGGCATTCGAGTTGATGATGAGAAGGTCAGTGCAATTAGAGATTGGCCTACTCCAAAAACAATTGGAGAAATAAGAAGTTTCCATGGCCTAGCTACATTCTATAGACGGTTTATACGCGACTTCGGCACGATCATGGCCCCAATCACTGAATGCTTGAAGAAGGGGAGGTTTAATTGGAGAGAAGAAGCAGAAGTTAGTTTCGCATTGATCAAAGAGAAGTTATGCTCAGCTCCAGTTCTAGCCTTGCCATGTTTTGAGAAACTATTTGAGGTGGAATGCGATGCGAGTGGTGTTGGCATTGGAGCTGTTCTATCACAAGAGAAACGGCCAGTCGCATATTTTAGTGAAAAGCTTAGCGATGCCCGTCGGAGTTGGTCAACCTATGACAAGGAATTCTATGTTGTTTTCCGCTCGTTGAAGCATTGGGAGCATTATCTTATAGGCAAGGAGTTCATTTTGTACTCTGATCACCAAGCACTGAAGTATTTGAATAGTCAGAAGCGGATCAACAGTAACATGCATGCTTGGTGGACTACATTTCTTCAAAAGTTCCCTTTTAAACTAGTACACAAATCGGGTGTACAAAACAAGGTTGTCGATGCATTAAGTAGGCGTGCAGCACTGCTGACAATGTTGAGAAGCGAGCTTATCGGGTTCGAAAAATTGAAGGAGCAGTACGCTGATGATGAGGATTTTGCCGAAGCTTGGTCCAAGGTGCAAAATCGCCAAGCGGCTGGAGAGTTTCACAACCATGATGGATTTCTAATGAGAGGTAACCAGCTTTGCATTCCTCGTTCATCCCTCCGAGAGAAACTGATTAGGGATTTACATGGTGGAGGACTAGCTGCACATCTTGGACGTGACAAGACCGTAGCTACTATTTCGGAGAGGTTTTATTGGCCTAAATTGCGTCGTGATGTGGAGAAGTTCGTGCGGAGGTGCCATATGTGTCAGACTTCTAAAGGACAGAAGCAAAACACCGGTCTCTATCTACCGTTGCCTGTACCTGAGGATATATGGGAGGATTTGTCAATGGATTTCATATTGAGGTTGCCTCGTACTCAACGGGGTATGGATTCCATCTTTGTTAATGTGGATAGATTCTCGAAAATGGCACACTTCATACTGTGCCGAAAAACTACAGATGCTTCAAGTGTGACTCGATTGTTTTTCAAAGAGGTGGTTCGTTTGCACGGTGTTCCTAAGTCCATCGTTTCAGATCGAGACACCAGGTTCCTTAGCCATTTTTGGCTTACCTTATGGAAAATGTTTGATGCTTCATTAAAGTTCAGTAGCACAGCTCACCCACAGACAGATGGTCAAACGGAATCGATGAATAGGACCTTGGCAAATATGGTTCGTAGCATTTGTGGAGAAAAACCGAAGCAATGGGATTTCGCTCTTGCTCAAGCCGAATTTACCTACAATAGTGCAGTTCATAGTGCTACTGGGAGGTCTCCATTCTCCATAGTTTATCAAAGGTTCCAAGGCATGCTATCGATTTGATCAAGCCACCAAAGACCTACAAAGGCAATGCTGCAGCTGAAAGCATGGCAAAGGAGGTGCAATCAATGCAGCAATAAGTTCATCAAAGGCTGGAAGCTACGAATGCGAAGTATAAGAAGGCCGCCGACAAGCATCGCAAGGAGCGACTCTTTTCAGAAGGGGATATGGTGATGGTGTTTCTTCAGAAAGAAAGATTTCCAGTTGGAAGTTATAACAAGCTGAAGTCGAAGAAGTATGGCCCATACAAGGTGTTGAAAAAGATAAATGACAATGCGTAAGACATAGATCTTCCCGAGTCCATGGGTATTTCACGCACATTCAATGTGGCGGACATTTACCCCTACTATGATTCGAAGGAGCCATTATATCCTGAGTTCAGCTCAAGCTCAAGGCCGAGCTTTCCACAAGAGGGGGAGACTGACGAGGAGTCCCGCCTAAAGTGACAGCCCATATTCTAGAAGACTCCGGCTGCTACTAGAGAAGAATAATGCCATAGTACAATTTATCTTAATTAGATATTGCTTTCTATATTAGCTTGAGTTAGGAGTCTGAAGTTTCCTGTTTCAGACTATTTCCTTGTTCCATTTTAGGAAAGTAATCTAGAGGAGTATAGATGTTAGTTTCCTATTATATAGTCAATCGAGGTGTATTCCCTCTATATATAGGCTATTCACCTCATTGTAAGAACTACAGACCTCAGAAATAACTATTGATGAATGATACTTTGAGTTTGCTATAACTCTTTGTTTTCAACATATCGTAAGGGTTTAGCCGTGTTCTATTCCCTTCGAGTCTAAATTCAGATTTAGGCGCGAGAAACCGTGATCCGCGCTGCGTCATAATTAATCTCAACTCTTCGATGAGTCATTGTAGATTATCGAAAAACTTTTGATTTTTTAAGAGGACTCATATATATATGTAAATATATACAGATAATATGGACAATTCTAAAAATTCATTGAATATAGTACAAATAGAATATAGTAAAAAATTCATTTAATTAAAAGTGAAAAATTCATTAACGTGAAGTGCGGGGCATTACGATTTGGTTTAAGTAACGCAACTATGTCCTGTACCGAGCTTTTTTTCGGTGTAAACCCTAATATCCGAAAGGCCACTTGAGCCCCAACTAATCCAATCGAACCGGGTCGCCCACTGTACGGACTCGAATGTGGACTCTAGTCGGGGCCCGCATTGCGCGCTTTTGTATCGCACGGCTTGGGAGTGTCCACCTTCCCGTGGGGACGCGTGACGGACACGCGTGAGAGAAGGAGTCGCCACTTATCATTTTATGACCCCAAGGTCGAGGGCGGATAAGTTACCCTGGGTCTAGGGGTATGGAACACCTAGTTGTTGTTAAGGCATTGGTCTGTGTGGAAACGAAAAATCCATGTTCGGGGGTTCATGTTACGTGCGGGCCTATATCCCGCACGCCCTTTCGGTACTCTGGTTTGCTACGCTTGCATGTTTTATGATTTACCGCATGAATTAAGCTGCACTCGGCTCGCACATTTTGACACCGAAGATTCGGTGAATTAAACGATGTCGGTGGAGAAGCCAAGAGAGAAATAAACCCGTGTGTCGGGGAATTGGTTCACAATCTTATGTTACAGTTCATCGAACCACGGAGGTTGAATCCCTGCGTGAACCATAACCGCGAGTTATTGGATTTACTTTTCTTTGGGCAAGCATTAGACCGATTCGATTAATTCGACTCTCGGACCATTCGCTCACCGATTGGAATTCTTACAGAATGAATGTACAAAATAAAATCCTTACAATGCTCTCAGAAATACAATAAAATATAAATTACAAATGATCGAATTCCAATCGATTCGCGTTCGATTATTATTCCGCTCTAACTCACCGTGAGTTTAGGGAAAAACCGAAGAACTGAAATTCAATGTACGCTCTCACTGAATAGGGCGTTGAACCCTGTGAGTGTTGATTAGGGCATTGGACCCTGTGATCGATGATTAGGGCTTTGAACCCTAATATTATTCGGCCTAGGAATCAGGCTCAACCCGTATGGCAAACAGATGCGGAAAGATAACACGCAACATGTTAATAACAGACAAGGTGTTTGCTATTGTCGTGTTTACGTGGATTAACAGATTATTAACCCAATGGTGTTTTTGCGAGCAAATGCCATATGCTAATCAATCAAACAGGTGCCAATGTTTTAGCATTCGGCTTTTGTTGGAAACTTGAAAAAGAGAGTCAAATCTCATGTGTGTGGATTGCTTTTACAGTTGTTTTGTATTGTGACACTGAATTTCCACTGAATTAGCCAAACTCATGTTTTGACTCTAGATTTGGAATCTAGAATTTCTCCTAACCATTATCTAGTGTTTGGTTAGGTCGAGTGAAAGGTTAATCAACATTTTGCATATTTTCTGACAGAGATAACCGTTCTAGTTACCCGAGTCTATGTTAGGATGACAGAAACTCATCAGTTAGATAAGAAAAAGCTATGCAGATGAACCTGCACCTAAACAGGTAGCCCGTTCTTATCCCGTACTGTAGTGTTTCTGTCATGCTAACCCTAGGGGTGTCGCTGAATTGTGAAAAGACGATTTTTCCCTTTATTGGAAAATTGTTTTCTGAAAAAGAGAAACATCGTAGTGCAGGCCACCTTGACCAATTCCCTGGATCGTCCAGGGTTGTGCAAGAACCCCGAAAAAGCCAAAGAATCGGTCGATCTGCCCAGAAGTAATCTAGAAAGATTTTCTGTATCCTGACCTGAGTTACCTGGAATCAGGTAAAAACTCAAGTTGAGACACATAAGCCCTTTTCAGACGTCCATGCTACATCGGACCACGCGTTTTGGGTTTTGAAATTGATAAGCTTGAAAAGGGCACCAATGTCATTTGACAACTCATCGACGCGAGTTATCAGTTAATGGCCAATTCGTGTAAACTATATCAGTGTGAAGTGGGTTTAATCATGCGAGCGTCCCGATTAATCCGTTCGTGAAATTAATGCTTAAGGGTGTGCCGAATGCATTAATTGTGAAAACGATTCGTGACTCGACGACCAAGACGGGTCAAGAAAGATCGAGGATGATTCGGTCAACGATGGCCGAAACATCCTTTGGTCCTAATAGGCTCGAAAGGGTCTCCGAATTGCGAATCCGTGCATATTTTGATTTGGAAAGACATTTCATGTGAAATTCTCGATGTAATTGAACTTGCAAATTACACGAAATCCGAGAACGGATTTAAAACAGGAAGAGGAAGCCTCATGGAACCCGAATACTCCATGAAACTCTCTGCCTATTCTCCTTGGAGAAAGCCGAGAGGTCTCATGGCTTGTATTTGGTTTCACGAGTTTTTCCCGTCTTGTTTTGAATCATTTCTCGCATGCTCAAACATCAAACATGTTAAATAACACGATTAAACGAAAGTCAGTATTATCATGATTTAAATAACACATTCATGCAAACATGCACAAACATATTATTTAAGGAATCGATAAAACAATACCGACTTCATGGATGTGACAAAAACAATAAAACTCGAGAAACAATTTAAATCAGGGCAAAGGATTCCGATCTTGACCCAAAAAGGTCAAGAATGCTCTCGGTTACCTCATGGAGAGGTTAACCCGAACGATCTCGGCTTTTCCGGGTCGGGATGGTTTCCTCAACTTCGATTTAAATATTTCCCAACATACTAGCACGTTAAACGATGATAAACATGCATGGTGTAATAAGGAAATTGCATAAAATTAAAGTTCGTAATTAAAATCATGCTTAAAACCCCTTAAAACTCCATAAACACAACAATAATATAAAAGTCCTAGCTCCTCTAAGTCGGGAATGGTCATACCTAGTCCCGAAAGACGGTATTGGACCTTCAAGAGTCGGGTTGGACCGTTGGTGGGTCGGGTTTGGGCTGTTTTGGCTTGAACAGACCCAAATGGTAGCAACAGACCCGACTGGAAGGGTGGACAGACCCGACTGGCACAAGTCGGGTCGGACATAGCCACGGAGGTTCCCGATGGAATTTTAAGGCAAGGTCAGCGGCCTTGGCTATCCAAGGGACCCCTCTAGGTGACCGTGGTGGTCTTTGTTCCCAGAGTTGTCGGGTCGACCCCTACAGTCCTGCAAAAATCACCGAAAACAGAGCACGTCTGGAAACTGGCCCGACTGGGCAGTTTTCGGGTCGGAATTCATAACGGTGGATTCCGATGGAAATGTTTAGCAAGGCCAATGGTTCCTGACTCCTAACTGACCCCTAGAGGTGATAGAAGTGGTCGTTCATAAAAAAGGGTCACGGATCGACCCAATCTACAAGAAAATCATACAGACAGTCAGAAACGCCGACCCGACTGAGCAGTTTTCGGGTCGGACATCATAACGGTGGATTCCGATGGAATTTTTGAGCAAGGTCGGTGGCTTTCGACTCCTAACGAACCCCCGGAGGTGTTTGATGGGTTTTGAAAGTTCAGACCGACTCGAAAAGGTGAGAAAACAGGGTTGGAAGTTTTGACCCGGCTAGGCCAAAACTGTGCTCGATTCTGTACTGAGCTGATTCTCCAACTTAGAGGCTTCAAAATTGAAATCTAAGCTCGGAAATGGATAGAAGGGGTCGAAAACATATAGGATATGAAGTTTGGTGAAGTTTGGATTTAAGTCGGGATGGATTCCGACTTAAGTCTTGAGTGTTTTGCTTGGTTTTTGGGTTGTTCTTGCTTGCTGTGATTTTACTGAAGTTCTTGGGAGATTGGGAGCATTTGTTTGAGTGAGAAATACTAGAGAGAGAGTGCTTGAAGGTGTATGATTAAGTTAATGACATTTGGACAATATATAGGAAAGCTTAAATGCAAGATTAGTGAAGAAAAGTGCAATTAGGGCCATGGATTAGTGGAATCCGAATTTCTTAAGGAAATATCAAGTTCAATCCTCATCCATTGCATAAATGGAGAAGAGATAAGAGCATTGATGAACTTGGAGTGTTGCCTTCAAACACTTAGATATTTTAAAGTGGAAGACAAATGCAAGTTGCCTTGAAGGAAGAAGCCAAGGGACATGGACGACAATGGGCATGGGTGAGGCGGCAATGAGTTGGCCGTGGGTCCCACGAGTCGTGAGGTAAGTTCGGGTCTCGATTGATCATGTGTTCGAGGTTCGTGGATC
The DNA here is from genome assembly GCF_007655135.1 of Punica granatum. NCBI lineage: Eukaryota > Viridiplantae > Streptophyta > Magnoliopsida > Myrtales > Lythraceae > Punica > Punica granatum. The sequence goes on along the minus strand of NC_045130.1, from coordinate 21,099,555 downwards.
AAACAAATGTCGAATTGTCATTGTGCGTGCGAAAATGATTCAAACGAGCCCAAAATCCTCCTCTATTTTGCCCAAAGGAAGATTTCTGTGATTTTTGGCTCGGAAGCCGGTTTTGCTCATTGCAGGTGACCAAAGCGAAGTTGTTCGCTTCTGACAGCATATCTTGTGTCTGCATCTCACGTTGGTCATTTTGACGTAAATTATCAGACAACGTGAACAATTGTCCCTTAAGCCGGTAATGCAAACGTGGAGCCGGAGATGTCCTAGGAGGTCGAAACTGGATTGCTCAGATTGCTTTCTGAGTTGCTTGGGCGCTCCGGAAATCACTGTGATCTTTGTTTGTCGAGATTAGATCTCTAAGGACTTGAAAAGTGTACCTGAGACCTCTAAAACACTACTCGGGATGTCTAGATGAGTTTTGTGATTCATTCCGACGATTCCACGTTGATCCTTGGGAAGGCTAGCACTGTGTAGGGTAGGCACCCGGCGTCAAGTTTCCGTAAAAAGGATCTCCGGATATGCATTTCCACTGAAAATGGCCATTTCCGCTCCTCGGAGGTTACTCGGGAAACTGAAAAGGGTTTTGCTGTTTGTTTTGCCAATTGCAAATGTCCGCTAGAGTTTTCAAGGCAACGCAGTATGAACTTCATTTACCGTAATTCCGTCAGACCAGTCTCCGGTTATGCATTTCCGAAGAGGGGCATGCCCGTTTTGTCGCTCGGAAGTCATTCAAGGTGTTTGTGTGGCTTCAAAAAGACAATCTGAAGCACTGCTCGTGCTCTGTATGATTGTGGGGCATGGCCGCATCTGATATTTGGAATTAACTTTCCTCCGAGAAACCGGCATTTTTGGACTTCCACTGAAAAGTTGTTTGTATACAGAAAGTTGTTCTGTATAGAGCAGATGATTTGCGAAATGCGTTTGGAGACACTTTTCATCTGTTTGGCGTTGGAGGGGATTTTTGGAGTCCAATATTGGCTATCTTCCGATGATCGAGCGAACTATCGGAAAATAGAACCGTCCATGAGATATACTGAAAATGCCGGTTTTGGACATTGTTGAGCTCTCTAGTCACTTTGTCGCTCCTTGATGACCCCTGGAGCCCTTCTGTCATATGCATGTGTCATTTGCCTGATTTCGCCGACTTGAGGATGAATAGTGATTTTTTGCTCTGCCGAGCCGTTTTCTGTATTCTGCTCAAGTCGTGGCTTGGATCATTGCTAATTATGTAATTTGAATCAGTGAGCCAAAATGGGGTGCTGACAGCTTGCCCCTCTTTGACTGCGTGCTCGAGTAGAGGATGCAGCCAAAGACTTCAGAAGCACCCCAGTTTGATAGCAATGATCGATATGAAATTTCCTATATGGCCTTCTCCTTCTTGCTTCGGATATGTGGGATTTTTCAACTAATAAAAAGGAGATATAGTGAGATGCGCACAATAGACGAGTAGAGTTTGAAACAGAGCTGGGATAGGCATTTAAAATCGGGATTGACCCGAAGGGGATTGACCCCAGTACAGAAATTAAAGTCAGGATTGACCCGAAGAGGATTGACCCTTGTGCAAAAATTAAAGTCGGGATTGACCCGAAGGGGATTGACCCTAGTGCAGAAATTAAAGTCGTATAGGATGCATTGCAGAATGAAAATGCTTGCAGAAAGTAAATGCAAACGCTGGAGAGTTGCGTGAGGAGTGGTAGGAATCATTGTGATTCCTCCATTACTGAGCTTTTCTGTGCTGCAATCAATGTTGTAGCAGAATGCTTCGTTGCTTGCCAACTGATTGTGATGCCACTGAGTGAATGGAGTATTTGTATCATCTGAGAACGGGACTCAGTCTTGTGGAAACCTAAAGATGGGACTCGGCCTTGTGAGAGATCTATCGATGGGACTCGGCCATACAAAAGATCAAAGGTTGGGACTCGGCCCTATGGGAGATCTAACGATGGGATTCGGCCCTACTGAAGATCAAAGGAAGGGACTCGGCCCTGGAGGGATCTAAAGATGGGACTCGGCCCTACGGAAGATCAAAGGAAGGGACTCGGCCCTGTGGGGGATCTAACGATGGGACTCGGCCCTACGGAAGATCAAAGGAAGGGACTCGGCCCTGTGGGGATCTAACGATGGGACTCGGCCCTACGGAAGATCAAAGGAAGGGACTCGGCCCTGGGGGGATCTAACGATGGGACTCGGCCCTACGGAAGATCAAATGAAGAGACTCGGCCCTATGGGGGATCTAACGATGGGACTCGGCCCTACGGAAGATCAAAGGAAGGGACTCGGCCCTGTGGGGATCTAACGATGGAACTCGGCCCTACGGAAGATCAAAGGAAGGGACTCGGCCCTATGGAGATCTAAAGATAAGACTCGGCCCTACGGAAGATCAAAGGAAGGGACTCGGCCCTGGGGGGATCTAACAATGGGACTCGACCCTACGGAAGATCAAAGGAAGGGACTCGGCCCTGGAGGGATCTAACGATGGGACTCGGCTCTACGGAAGAACAAAGGAAGGGACTCGGCCCTGTGGGGATCTAACGATGGGACTCGGCCCTACGGAAGATCAAAAGAAGGGACTCGACCTTGGGGGGGATCTAACGATGGGACTCGGCCCTACGGAACATCAAAGGAATGGACTCGGCCCTGGGGGGGATTTAACAATGGGACTCGGCCCTACGGAAGATCAAATGAAGGGACTCGGCCCTGTGGGGATCTAACGATGGGACTCGACCCTACGGCAGATCAAAAGAAGGGACTTTGTGGGGCGGATGTTGCCCCGAGAGTGCTGGTTTGTCAGAGGCATGTGTTGTTGCTACTAGGGCAATCGTGCTTTGCTGAAGGGTGACTTTGTTGTTGAGCAACTGTGCTTTCGCTGGCGATGCCCCTGCCGTGCAATGAGGGGTTTTGCTTTGCGGGATGCCTTGTGCTGAGGGACTCGCACTCTGGGGTGGAGCACCTACGTATCCCAAGTGGTCTAGAATCAGAGTCTGCCGTAGTTCTTGCCATACGGTACCTGTAATCCTGGCATCACTCGTAAATCATATGAGAAATACTAATGCAAGATAGATACAGGTGAGCATATGAGGTCGTTGCAACACGCAGATATTCAGTTTCGGGTCACCTAAGTGACTCGTGAAGAATTTTGCTTTAATAGTGCAGATGGGTCCCGTTCTCGGAGGCCTAGATGCAAGGCCTCCGCGGGGTTCCCGTTAGCTATATATGGGCATATCGAGACGTCCCCGACGATGCACTTGCAGTTCTATTGTTTGTTCGACACGCCCGTCGGCTTTGGACCCTTATCATCCGGATGCCGTAGGGCGACTGCATTTGCAACCAGCTTGGGGATTTCTGTTCAGATTTGGTCAGACTCGGTCTGACCATTTTCAAAGAGTTATGACTAGACCCCCGGAGAGGAATGTCTGGGATTTTGGCTCTATGGTAGCCTGTTAAAGGGTGGCTGTGACCCATTTGGAGTTATGCAAAGACAAAGAGAAAAGAGAAAGCTTGGAAAGCACGTTGCCCCAAGCTAAAAGGATACACGGGTTCACGCCTGCAGTGAGATGTACCCCTCATTTTCCTTCGTCTTTCTGTTGTGTAGGTTGAACCGAACTGCTTGGACAACGTGTTTAGTTGCCCGCTGTGTTTGAGGAAGGTTCCCTCTTAGACGGTTGAATGGTATTGGAGAGCCGATCAGGGATCGTGTTGGAATTGATAAACTGGTCACTTCCCTTGAGGATCCCTTGTCCGCACGATGTGTGAGAGACTAGCGGGCAATTTTATCTATCTCTCGTTTTGCTACGGTCACCCACCTCGAGGCCGCACCTCTCAACTTAAAGGGGATAAGCTCTCCTTTTGCTGCGACCACCCACCTCGGGATTTTCAGTCGTGCCTCTATTTTGCCCCAGCTTTTGCCTAGGCCGCCCCAAAAGGGGTTTTCGACTTAGCGGGCTCGATTCTTTTATCTCTCGAGTTTGCAAGGGCGAAGGTTTCGAAGGATTCAACCTCCGAGTGCATTGTTTCTGTCTCCGTCGAGGAGTTGTGTCTGCTGCTCCCCTTTTGTCGGGGTTTGTTGATTTCTCAGGATTGGTGACGCCGGAGTTTTAAATCTCAGCAGTGCCTTGTTTTGTTCATTGGTGGGTTTTTCCCGCGTCTTTTCTCTCTCTCTTCATTGGTGGGTTTTTTCCGCTTCTTTTCGTTTTTTTTTTCTTGCAGCTGGGGTTTGTTTTGTGCCCCGTGCCTTTGTTTGAAACTCCTCGACTTTGCATCACCGAGGCCACTTTGGTGTGCTTCGCCTCATGGAGACTCGTTGCATGTTGCTAGCCCTATTTTGTGAGGACTGGCTTTCTTGGAAGTTTGACTCTTGTGCACTCCAAAGCTGAACTTTGTGTCATTTGCCCTTGCAAGCGTTACATGTGAATTTCCCCTGTTGTCTAGGAAAAGAAAATGTCAAATTGCCCCGTGAATAGGGAACCGAGGTTGCACCGGTCTTCATTTTGTGGAAGTGGCCTGTGACATGCGCTTTGTGCGATATCTTCGATCATCTCTTGCTGTTCTTTACAGTGCGTACCTCTTGGAGGGTGCACGCTATTGAAGCCAATGGATGTTCGAGGAAGACTGTTGCATCGATGCTGAGTGATTCACTTAATTGTCCTTATCTTCGGCTTCATAGGGGGTACCTCATCGTCGAACACCTCCCTTATCAAAGTATAAGGAAAGGGTCCGAGACAAGTTCTCGAGGAAGCGTGAACTCGCGCATCGCTCTTCACCTGTGGTCAATGTGCCCCTGTGAAGGATGACAAAGAAGACAATGCATTAGGCGATTATGCGGGGGGATATGTTGTAAGAAATATGAGGTGGTCCCATGGGAAAATCCCTTTTTGTCCCGCCCGCGAACCATGGGGTGCCGCGTGCAGTCGACATTTGTTTCCGGGAATCTGGTCATCACCACTCTGGAGTGGTTAGACCGTGACTGAGGTCATATAAGCATATTTTCCCTAATTGCGAGTAGGCCTTGACAGCCGTCCTAGGGAAGGCTCGAGGAGCCGGGTCCCATGAGGACAGGCGAGTCGAACAGGTCCAACAGAATTAATAGGGCGTCGCAAAGACTGTCCTAATATCCTGTTTGAAGGATTTGTTCATGTCGGGAACTCATTTGTAGAATTGGATTTAAATTAAAGCAAAAAAGAGGACGGGTGAGATCCATTCCTTGATCAGAGGCATGACCGTGCTGGTATCTCTAGAGATCGAGAGTTGGGTCATGTTCTGTTTGTGGAGCTGTCACTTCCGGTCTTTGCAGTTGAAGGATTAGACTTGCTCCTCGGAGTATCGCTTGGATGAATTTGAATCCAAGTCGATTTTGGATTTCAGATGAGCCTGAAAGTAGTAAATGTGAGGTGTCAAAACCTGAAAGCAGTAAATGCGGGGCCGGAGCCCAAAAGCAATAAATACTGGGCCGGGGCCCGAAAGCAGTAAATGCAGGATCGAGGCTCGATGCGGAGCCGAAGCCCAAAAGTGGGGCTGGAGCCCGATGCAGGGCCGAAACCCAAAAGTAAATGCAGGGCCGGAGCCCGATGTGAGGCCGAAGCCTCATGCAGTAAATGCAGGGCCGGAGCCCGATGCAGGGCCGAAGCCCGAGAAATGTGGGGCCGGAGCCCTATGCGGGGCCGGAGCCCGATGCAATAAATGCGGGGCCGGAGCCCGATGCAATAAATGCGAGGCCGAAGCCCGATGTAGTAAATGCGGGGCTGGAGCCCGATGCAGTAAATGTGGGGCCAGAGCCCAATGCGGGGCCGAAGCCCAATGCAGTAAATGCGGGGCTGGAGCCCGATGCAGTAATTGAGGGGCCGGAACCCGATGCGGGGCCGAAGCCCGATGAAGTAAATGCGGGGCCGGAGTCCGATGTGGGGCCGAAGCCCAATGCAATAAATGCGGGGTTGATAGGACAGTGCAAGAAATGCGAAAGCAAAGGTCAATACTGGGGAACAGCGCAGGGCGCTGCAAAGCGATGACTCTGATTTGCTTGCGATCTTGCTCTGTGGAGCAAGAATGGGGACTTAGTGTTGAAATCCAAAGGAGCTGGATGAGATACGTTTGTTGTCTCAATTGTGGTCGCTCAGTATTCAGGTTATCTTCTTGTTGAGAATTTCCTGCAATGGGAAAAGAAAACAAACTCATGTTTTTTACTCTAGATTGGAATCTAGCATTCCACCTATCCATTGTCTAATGTTTTTTTTAAGTCAAGTGCATGATTAATCCGGTTCTTCGTATTTTATAACTGAAATAAAAGGCTCACCACCGAATCTACGATTGGAAGATAGAAACACCGAAAGTGAACGGGATGGGACGTGCGAATGAAACTCGCACCTGAACGGGTTGTCCTCTCTCGCCCATAGATCGAGGTGTTTCCAACTCCCTAACGCCTAGGATATCGGTGAATCTCGGAATGACGACTATGCCCTTGGATAATAAAACATGTGATGTTCGTGTGCAAACTGAAGATCGCGTGACACGAAGAAGTCTAACGAGGACTCGCGTGTCTCGACTCGAACCGCCTCAAATTGGGCCCGGACTCGAGTCGTAGCACGCGAGTGCTCGCTAGACATCAATTCTATTCGTGTTACACGTCTCGGTGCTTTGAAATTGTGAGCTTTTTAAGGAAAAGGGCATTCTCGCCGTTCCGTGAACCATCGATTCGTTTACGAATTAATAATCAATTTATCCAATTATTTAGTCCAAGTGGTTTAATTAATCGAATAACACGTCTCATTTTCCCGTTTGTGAGATTCTTCGGTGATTATTGTTCCACATTGCAGTTATGGTTTGGATGGGCGATATCCGGATCTAGCATGTCTAATAAGTAATAAACATGTAGACAACAATTAAAAGGAAGCGTAATTGCAAACAATTCCAAGGATCAACTTCGGAATGATGAAGAGGCCAACCGGAACTCCAAAAGAGGTCACGAAGGAGTCGGCCACCCCCCAAGGATGATTGGCCGAATGCTCCTTGACCCGATTCAAGTTTCGGTGGGTCTCTCACGTCATTCCTAATCGTCCCTTGCATACATCATGTAACATGCACGTGAGAATAACACACATTTCACTAAATCGACATCAACACGACCCCGATTCACACAAATAAACACGTGAGACACTCAAAAACACCATATTCAAGGAATCAACGACGACGTTAACTCAATCAACGATAAACTTGAAAATAACTCACGGGAATCACACGACCTCAAGGAACGGAGAGCTCTAAGACTTCGGGTGGGCCAAGGAGCCTCACGGCCCGGCCCCATCGCAAGGAGATGGCCGTGGGTTCCTTGACACGACCGAACCCTCCAAAGCCTCTCCCTCCTAGATCCCGAGTGTCTCTCGTCATGCCATTGTATCTTAGTCATGCTTAGGGACACCACGATCGTGGAAATGGCCTAATCCGGAATGATGAGGCGGTCATGGACCCTAGAGAGCCAAAGAGGCTCACGCCCCCCCCCCCCTATGAGGCTCGGCCGAGAGACTCTATGACTCTCTCGAGTCTATGACGGTCTCATCCTTTCGGATTCGGACCATTTCACGTTATGCATGCATACTCACACAACATACGTGTACGGACCCGAATGTGGACTCTCGTCGGGGCCCGCATCGCGCGCTTTTGGATCGCGCGGCTTGGTCGGAACGTCCACCTTCCCGCGGGGACGCGCGTCGGACACGCGTGAGAGAAGGAGTCGCCACTTATCATTTTACGACCCGAAGGTCGAGGGCGGATAAGTTACCCTGGGTCTAGGGGTATGGAACACCTAGTTGTTGTTAAGGCATTGATCTGTGCGGAACCGGAAAATCCGTGTTCGGGGGTTCATGTTACGTGCGGGCCTATATCCCGCACGCCCTTTCGGTACTCTGGTTTGCTAGGCTTGCATGTTTTATTATTTACCGCGTGAATTAAGCTGCACTCGGCTCGCACGTTTTGACACCGGATATTCGATGAACCAAACGATGTCGGTTGAGAAGCCGGGAGAGAAGTAAATCTATATGTCGGGGAATTGGTTCACAATCTTGCATTACAGTTCATCGAACCATGGAGGTTGAATCCCTGCGTGAACCAGAACCGCGATATGTTGGATTCACTTGTGTCTGGGCAAGCATTAGACCGATTCGATTAATTCAACTCTCGGACCGTTCGCTCACCGACTGGAATTCTTACAGAATAAATGCACCAAATAGAATCCTTACAATGCTCTCAAAAACAATAAATACAAATTGCAAAAGGGTCGAATTCCAGTCGTTTCGTGTTCGGTTATTATTCCACTCTAACTCACCGTGAGTTTAGGGAAAAGACCAAAGAATTGAAATTCAATGAACGCTCTCACTGAATAGGGCGTTGGACCCTGTGAGTGTTGATTAGGGTGTTGGACCCTGTGCTCGATGATTAGGGCGTTGAACCCTAATATTATTCGCCTAGGGATCAGGCTCGACCCGCATGGCAAACAAGTGCGGAAAGATAACACGCAACATGTTAATAACAGACAAAGTGTTTGTTATTGTCGTGTTTACGTGAATTAACAGATTATTAACCCAGGGGTGTTTTTGCAAGCAAATGCCATATGCTAAACAATCAAACATGTGCCAACGTTTTAGCATTCGGCTTTGTTTTGAGAATTTGACAAAGAGAGTCAAATCTCAAGTGTGTGGATCGCTTTTACAGTTGTTCTGTATTGTGACACTGAATTACCACTGAATTAACCAAACTCGTGTTTTGACTCTAGATTTGGAATCTAGAATTCCTCCTAACCATTATCTAGTGTTTGGTTAGGTCGAGTGAAAGGTTAATCAGCATTTCACAGGTTTTCTCACAGGGATCAACTGTTCTAGTTACCCGAGTCTATGTTAGGATAACAGAAACTCATCAGTTAGATAAGAAAAGGCTATGCAGATGAACCTGCACCTGAACAGGTAGCCCGTTCTTATCCCGTACTGTAGTGTTTCTGTTATGCTAACCATAAGGATGTCGCTGGATTGTGAAAAGACAATTTTGCCCTCTATTTGAAAATTGTTTTCAAAAAAGGGGAAAGATCGCAGTGCGGGCCACCTCGGCCTGTAGCCGGTGTCGACCGATTCCCTGGATCATCCAGGGTTGTGCAAGAACCCAAAAAAGCCAAAGAACCGGTCGATCTGCCCGGAAGTGATCTAGAAAGATCTTCTGTATCTTGACCTGAGTTACCTAGAATCAGGTAAAAACTCAAGTTGAGACACAGAAGCCCTTTCCAGACGTCCATGCTACATCGGACCGCGCGTTTCGGGTTTTGAAATTGATAAGTTTGAAAAGGGCACCAACGTCCTTTGACGACTCGTCGACGCGAGTTATCAATTAATGTCCAATTCGGGTAAACTTTATCAGTGTGAAGTGAGTTTAATCGTGTGAGCGTCCCGATTAACCAGTTTGTGGCATTAATGCTTAAGGGTTGTGCCGAATGCATTAATTGTGAAAACGATTCGCGACTCGACGACCAAGACGATTCCATAAGGATCGAGGATAATTTGGTCTAATGACCGAAACTATCCTCATAACCAAATGGACCCGAATGAGTCATCGATACTCGAATCCATGCATGCTTCGTTTGAAAGAGTCTTTACATGATATTTTAATGGGAATCGTAAAGACATTGAAGTAAAACTTCACATCATCCGATCAACAAATTAAACTTGAGATAAGGAACTCATTCTTGACCCAAGGAAGGCCAAGAAGCCCTCGGCTTCATCTTGTGAAGGGTGGCCGAAGGTTCTCATGGCTCTATCCGAGTCACGAATGATTTCCTAATCGTGGTTTAATTATTTCTCGCATGCTCAAACATCAACCGTGATAAATAACACTCCTTTTTAACAAAAGCCGGCGTTATCACGATTTGTTTAGCTCATTTAAACATACAAACATTCACAAACGTGTTAACTAAGGAAAAGGATAAAATAACACCGGCTTCATGCATGCAATAATGATAAAACAAACTCGGAAATTAACTTGAATAGGCTAAGGAGACCGATCTTAACCCGAAAAGAGCAATTTAAGTCTCAACCCTCTCCTTTAGAGAGTTGGCCGAGAATTAATGTGCCATAATCGGGTTGGGATAGTCTTCTTTATGATGATCCAAGCTCTTTTCCGACATGGTAGCAAGTCATAAGATAGTGTACATGCATAATATAACATAAAATTGCATAAAAATTAAATCTTGCAAATGAAACATGCATGAAACACCATAATACTCCATAGCCATGCAAAATATAAAAAGTCCTAACTCCTCTAAGTCAGAAGTGTTTTACCTAGCCTCGGAATACGAGGAAAGAGTCGGGGAAGTGTTTGAGAGTCGGGTGACTCGGTGGAACCCTTAAAAGGGTATTCGGGCGCAAGGGTGGACGTGCACGGGCGTTGGTGGGCACTGACAAGCGCTGGTGTTGGGCAAGGACGTGCGCGGGTAACGGGGCGGGGCGTGCGCGGATGGCGGGCACGGACGGGGCTGGTGACGGGCGCGGGCGTGCGGTGGTGACGGGCGCGGGCGTGCGCTGGTGACGGCGCGGGTGCGCTGGATGATGAACACGGGAGTGCGCGGGTGACGGGCACGGGTGTGCTGGTGAATGGCGCGGGTCGCGCTGGATGATGAGCACGGGAGTGCGCGGGTGGCGGGCACGGGTGTGCTGGTGAAGGGCGCGGGTGGCGCTGGTGACGAGCACGGGCGTGCGCGGGTGACCGGCACGGGTGTGCTGGTGATGGGCGCGGGTGGCGCTGGATAACGAGCACCGGGTGCGCGGGTGACGGCGCGGGTGTGCTGGTGATGGGCGCGGGTGGCGCTGGATGACGAGCACGGGGCGTGCGCGGGTGACGGGCGCGGGTGTGCTGGTGAAGGGCGCGGGTGGCGCTAGATGACGAGCAGGGCGTGCGCGGGTGACGGGCGCGGGTGTGCTGGTGATGGGGCGCGGGTGGCGCTGGATGACGAGCACGGGCGTGCGCGGGTGACGGGCGCGGGTGTGATGGTGCGATGGGCGGGGGGTGGCGCTGGATGACGAGCACGGGCGTGCGCGGGTGAGGGCGGCGGGGGTGTGCTGGTGATGGGCGGGGTGGCGCTGGATGACGAGCACGGGCGTGCGCGGGTGACGGGAGCGGGTTGGTGTGTGCTGGTGATGGCGCGGGTGGCGCTGGATGACGAGCACGGGCGTGCGGGGTGACGGGCGCGGGTGTGCTGGTGATGGGCGCGGGTGGCGCTGGATGACGAGCACGGGCGTGCGCGGGTGACGGCACGGGTGTGCTGGTGAAGGGCGCGGGTGTGCTGGTGACGGGCGCGGGTGTGCTGTTTATGGGCGCGGGTGGCGCTCGATGACGAGCAAGGGGGGTGCGCGGGGACGGATGCGGGTGTGCTGGTGATGGGCGCGGGTGGCGCTGGATGACGAGCACGGGCGTGCGCGGGTGACGGGGCGCGGGTGTGCTGGTGATGGGCGCGGGTGGCGCTGGATGACGAGCACGGCGTGCGGGTGACGGGCGCGGGTGTGCTGGTGATGGGCGCGGGTGTGCGCTGGATGACGAGCACGGGCGTGCGGGTGACGGCGCGGGTGTGCTGGTGATGGGCGCGGGTGGCGCTGGATGACGAGCACGGGCGTGCGCGGGTGACGGGCGCGGGTGTGCTGGTGATGGGCGCGGGTGGCGCTGGATGACGAGCACGGGTGTGCGCGGGTGACGGGCGCGGGTGTGCTGGTGATGGGCGGGGTGGCGCTGGATGACGAGCACGGGGTGCGCGGGGTGACGGGCGGGGTGTGCTGGTGATGGGCGCGGGTGGGGTGGCGCTGGATGACGAGCACGGGCGTGTGGCGGGGGTGACGGGCGCGGGTGTGCTGGTAGTGGGCGCGGGTGGCGCTGGATGACGAGCACGGGCGTGCGCGGTTGACGGGCGCGGGTGGCGCTGGATGATGGGTGCGGGTGGCGCTGGTGACGCTCGGTGACGGACGTTGGTGACTCCCGAGGGTTGCGCTCGGTGACGCTCGGTGACGGGCGCTGGCTACGCTCGGTGACGCTCGGTGACGGGCGCTGGCTGCGCTCGGTGACGGACGGTCGCGCTCGGGACGCTCGGTGACGGGCGCTGGCTGCGCTCGGTGACGCTGGTGACGCGTCACTGGTCACCCGAGAGCTCCAACTAGTCCCGAGATGCGGGATGGGACCTTCAAGAGTCGGGTTGGACCGTTGATGGGTCGGTTTTGAGCTGTTTTCCGTTGAACAGACCCGAATGGCATCAAACAGACCCGGCTGAAATATTGGACAGACCCGACTGGCACAAGTCGGGTCGGACGTCGCCACGGAGGCTCCCGATGGAATTTTGAGGCAAGGTCAGTGGCTCCTGACTCCTAACTGACCCCCGGAGGTGACTGTGGTGGTCGTTTGGTCCCAGAGTTATCGGGTCGACCCGTACAGCCCTGCAAAGATCACGGAAAACAGAGTACGTCTGGAAATTCGGACCCGTCTGGCACCAGTCGGGTCGGACGTCGCCACGGAGGCTCCCGATGGAAATTTTGAGCAAGGCCAACGGCTCCCGACTGCTAACTCACCTCTGGAGGTGGCTGTGGTGGTCGTTTTCCGAAAAGAGTCTCGGATCGACCCGATCTGCAAGAAAACCGCACAAACAGTCAGAAATTTCGACCCGACTGGGCAGTCGGGCTGTTTCTTCTTCCTGGGGTTAAACCGACGGGTTTTTCTTGGATTTCTTGACTCTTGACACCCTAGGGTTGTGTGGGGAGGTGTTTGATGGGTTTTGGTAGCTCAAACGACTTGGAAAGGCTTGAAACCCGGTTTGACATTTTTTACCCGAGAAGGACCAAATCTGTCCAGATTTTGTTCAAGGCTGGTTCTATGGCTTAGAGGCTTCAAACTTAAAATCTAAGTTCAGAAATGGATAGAGGGGCTCGAAAACATGTGGGATATGAAGTTTGGTAAAGTTTGGATTCAAGCCGGGATGGATTCCGACTTAAGACTTTGCCCGGTTTTGCTTGGTTTTGCTTGCTGGAAATGGCTGAAGCTTGCTGCGGTTTGCTATGGAGTTTGAGAGCTTTTGAAGAGTGAGAAATGCTAGAGAGAGAGTGTTTTTAAGTGTCTCCTTAAGTTAATGACATTTGGACAATAGATAGAAAAGCTTAAATGCAAGATTAGTGAAGAAAAGTGCAATTAGGGCCATGGATTAGTGGAATCCGAATTTCTTAAGGAAATATCAAGCTCAATCCTCATCCATTGCATTAATGGAGAAGAGATAAGAGCATTGATGGCTTGGATGGGAAGTTGGAGTGTTGAATTGAAACACTTAGATATTTTGCAAAAGGAAGACAAATGCAAGTTGTCTTCTTGGCTTGAAGAAGAAGATGACAAGAGACATGGAGGGCAATGGGCATGGGTGAGGCGGCAATGAGTTGGCCGTGGGTCCCACGGGTCGCGAGGTAAGTTCGGGCCAAAGTTCGGGTCTCGATTGGTCGCGCATTCGAAGTTCGTGGTTCGAATTGAACGTCGAATTGTCGATATACGCGAGAAAACGGAGTTAATGAGCCCGAGATTGACATTTTTCATGGAGAAATGTCCCGGATGTGTGCGAGGCTCGGAATCCGGTTTTGCTCATTGCAAGTGACCAGGGCGAAGTTGTCCGCTTCTGACAGCATATCTTGTGTCCGCATCTCACGTTGGTCATTTTGACATAAATTGTCAGACAACGTGAACAATTATCCCTTAAGCCGGTAATGCTAACGTGGGGCCGGAGACGTCCTAGGAGGTCGAAACTGGATTTCTCAGGATGATTTCTGAGTTGCTTGGGCACTCCGGAGATTACTGTAATCTCTGTTTGTCGAGATCAAACCTCCAAGGACTTGAAAAGTGTATCTGAGACCTCTAAAGCACTGTTTCGGGAGATCTAGATGAGTTGTGTGAATTATTCCGACGACTCCACATTGAGCCTTGAGAAGGCTAGCATTGTGTAACGTAAGCATTCGGAGTCAAATTTCCCCAAAGAGGACCTCCGGATATGGATTTCCACTAAAAATGGTCATTTCCGCTCTTCGGAGGTTACTCGGGAAACCGCGAGGGGTTTTGCTGTTTGTTTTGCCCAATTGTGAATGTCTGCTAGAGTTTTCTGGGCAATGCGGTATGAACTTCGTTTGCCGTAATTCCATCAGACCCTTCTCCGGCTATGCTCTTCTGAAGAGGGGTATGCTTGTTTTGTCGTTCGGAAGTCATTTGAAGTGTCTGTGTGACTTCCAAAAGACAATCTGAAGCGTTGTTCATACTCTGTGTGTTGATGGGGCATGGCCGCGTCTGATATTTGGAATTAACTTTCTCCAGGAAACCGGCATTTTTGGACTTCCACTGAAAAGTTGTCTGTATACAGAAAATTGTTCTGTATAGAGCAGATGATTTGAAAAATACCTTTGGGGACACTTTTCATCTTTTTGGCACTGGTGTGGATTTTTGGAGTCCAATATTCACTATCTTCCGACGACCGAGCGAACTATCGGAAAATAGTACCGTCCGTGTAGTACACTGAAAACGCCGGTTTTGGACATTGTTGAGTTCTTTGGTCGCTCTGTTCCCCTTTGGTGACCCTAGAGTCCTTCTGTCATGTCCATGGGCCATTTGCTCAATTTTGCCAACTTGAGGATGAATAGTGATTTCTTGCTCTGCCGAGCCGTTTTCTGTATTCTGCTCAAGTCGTGGCTTGGGTCATTGCTAATATCATTGTTTGGAATGGTGAGCCAAACTGGGGTGCTGACAGCTTGCCCCTCTTTGACTGCTTGCTCGAGTAGAGGATGCAATCAAAGATTTCAAAAGCACCCCAGTTTGATAGCAATGATCAAAATGGAATTTCCTATATGGCCCTCTCCTTTTTGCTTTGGATATGTAGGATGTTGTACCTAATAAGAGGGAATATGGTGAGATGTGCACAATAAACATGTAGAGTTCGGAACAAAGCTGAAACAGGCAATTAAAGTCGGGACTGACCCGACGGGGACTGACCCCAATGCAAGAAAAGTAATCGGGACTGACCCGAAGGGGACTGACCCCAATGCAGGAAAAGTAATCGGGACTGACCCGAAGGGGACTGACCCCAATGCAGGAAAAGTAATCGGGACTGACCCGAAGGGGACTGACCCCAATGCGAGAAAAGTAATCGGGACTGACCCGAATGCAGGAAAAGTAATCGGGACTGACCCGAAGGGGACTGACCCCAATGCAAAAGAAAAGTAATCGGGAATGACCCGAAGGGGACTGACCCCAATGCATGGAAAGTAATCGGGACTGACCCGAAGGGGACTGACCCCAATGCAAGAAAGGTAGTCGGGACTGACCCGAAGGGGTTTGCAATATGCACGGGGCGCATACCGAATGAACTGCATGGTTCAAAGGCGCCTACCCGGTGGACTTGCGATGTGCACGAGCGCTTGCTCGGCTGGTTTGCAATATGCACGGGGCGCATACCGAATGAACTGCATAGTTCAAAGGCGCCTACCCGGTGGACTTGCGATGTGCACTGCAATCCTGAGAGGGTGCACGCTAATGAAAGTGCATTGCAGAAATAAATGTGCACTGCAGTCCTGAGAGGGTGCACGCTAATGAAAATGCATTGCGGAAATAAATGTGCACTGCGGTCCTGAGAGGGTGCACGCTAATGAAAGTGCATTGCGGAAATAAATGTGCACTGTCCTGAGAGGGTGGGTGGGTGCACGCTAGTGACTGAGGGTGCACGCTAATGAAAGTGCATTGCGGAAATAAATGTGCACTGCGGTCCTGAGAGGGTGCACGCTAATGAAAGTGCATTGCAGAAATAAATGTGTGAGAAGTAAATGCAAACACTGGGGAGTGGTGTGAGGTGTGGAAGGAATCATTGTGTTCCTTCCCTCGTTGATTTCGTCCATGTTGCAATCGATGTGGTGGCAAAATGCTTCGTTATTTGCCAACTGATTGCGATGCAACTGAGTGCCTGGAGTGCTGCTCTGAAGATTCTCCTCTTGGGTTGAGATTGTCATCCGTCACATGAAGTAGAGATGAATCGATCTTGGGGAGATATCTTCCAAGGAGCGTTGATTTGTCGGAGGCAAGCGTTGATGCTGGGACGAAGTCATTTCACTGAAGCCTTACCTCTGTGGCAGTGATGTGTTTGATCTGCCGAAAGCCGGGCTCGCCGCTAGGCGGTTACCTATTGGGCTGCCGGAAACCGACTTTGCTGCTGAGGAATGATTGTGCTTTGTCGGAGGCCAGCTCTGCTGCTTGGGCGGTCATGCTTTGACCTGCAAGAAGTTCGCCAAAAGTCGGCGTCTTGTATTGCGAGACTCGAGCTCTAAGACAGAGCGCCTACGTATCCCGTGGAACTAGGAATCAGAGTCTGTCGTAGTTCATGCTGTTTGCAGTACCTGTGATCCTGACATTACTAGTAAATCATGTTAGAAATACTAACAAGTAATGGACACAGGTAAGCATGAAAATGTTGTTGCGACACGCAGATCTTCAGTTTTGGGTCACCTAAACAACCCATGAAGATTTTTGCTTTGACAGTATAAGTAGGTCCCGTTCTCGGAGGCCTAGATGCGAGGCCTCCAGGGGCTCCCGTTAGCTATGTATTGGGCATATCGAGACTTCCCGACGATGCCCTAGCAATTCTATCGTTTGTTCGACGCGCCCGTCGGCTTTGAACCCTTCTCAATAGGGTACAGTAGGGCGCTGCATTTGCAACCCGCTTGGGGATTTCTATTCAGATTTGGTCAGACTCGGTCTGACCATTTCCAAAGCGTTTGTGACTAGACTCTTGGAGAGGAATGTCTGGGATTTTGGCTCTGTGATAGCCTGTTGAAGGGTGGGCTGTGACCCATTCGGAGTTATGCAAAGACAAAGTGAAAAGAGAAAGCTTGGGAAGCATTGCCCGCAGGCTAAAAGGATACACGGGTTCACGCCTGCAATGAGATGTACCCCCATTTTTCTTCGTCCTTCTGTTGTGTAGGTTGTACTGAACTGCTTGGACGGCATATTCAGTTACCCACTGTACTTGAGGAAGGTTCCCTCTTGGACGGTTGAGTGGTATTGGAGAGCCGATCGGGGATCGTGTTGGAATAGATAAACTGGCCACTTCCCTTGGGGATCTCTTGTCCACACGATGTTGAGAGACTAGGGGCATTTTATTTATCTCTCGTTTTGCTCTCCTTTTGCTACGATCACCCACCTCGGGCCGCACCTCTCAACCTAAAGGGAAGAGCTCTCCTTTTGCCACGACCCCCCAAAGGGTTTTCGGTCGTGCCTCTCTTTTACCCTAGCTTTTGCCTAGGTCGCCCCAAAAAGGGGTTTTCGACCTAGCGGGCTCGATTCTTTTATCTCTCGAGTTTGCAAGGGCGAAGGGTTCGAAGGATTCAACCTCCAAATGCATTATTTTCTGTCTCCGTCGAGGAGTTGTGTCTGCTGCTCCCCTTTTGTCGGGGTTTGTTGATTTCTCAGAATTGGCGGCGTCGGAGTTTTAAATCTCGGCGGTGCCTTGTTTTGTTCATTGGCAGGTTTTTCCTGCATCTTTTCTCTCTCTCTTCATTGGCGGGTTTTTCCCGCTTCTTTTCGCTCTGTTTTTTTTTTTTTTCTTGCAGCTGGGGTTTGTTTTGTGCCCCGTGTCTTTGTTTGAAACTCCTCGACTTTGTATCGCCGAGGCCACTTTGGTGTGCTTCGCCTCGTGGAGACTTGTTGTGTGTTGCTAGCCCTATTTGTGAGGACCGGCTTTCTTGGAAGTTTGACTCCCGTGCACTCGAAAGTTGAACTTCGTGTCATTTTCCCTTGCAATCTCTTCAGGTGAATTCCCCTATTGTCTAGAAGGAAAATACAAATTTGCCCTAGGGAACCAGTGGTCGGAGTTGTCTTGATGCTTGTTGCGGAGGAGGCCTGGACTTAACGCAAATGACCAGGAGCGTTCCAACGTCACTTGCTGGAGTGACCCACGATGGCGACCTCGGGGCGAACTTCAACCAGGGAGGCCCAGTGTACGTCGCTTGCCGAGGTTGTGTTGGCGCGAACTTCAACCGGGGATGCCCCAGTGTACGTCGCTTGGAAAAGTTGTGCTAGTGCGAACTTCAACCGGGGATGCCCCAGTGTACGTCACTTGGAAATGCTTTTCGTGGGTGGATGATGTCCGAGGTGGTCTCGGTGCAAGCGTTGAACGCGAATGCCCCGGTCTTTTGTCATCGATGTGACTCGTGGTGGGCGGTTTCTGCAACTGTCGCCCCTGGCCGTCTCATGTCGTCAATGTCAACTGAAATCGTTGCGTTGATGGCATAAGGCTCGCTCAGTTGTTTTTGTCTTTAGCTTTGTAGGGGGTATCTCCGTGCCGAGCCCCTTCCCTGTCAAAGTATAAGGGAGAAGGCTCGAGAGGAGTTCTCAGAAAGGCGTGAGCCTGTGCATCATTCTTCGCCTGTGACCGACGTGTCCCTGTAAAAGATGACAAAGAAGATAGTGTGTTAGGCGATTGTGCGGTGGAGTATGCGGTAAGAAATATGGGGTGGACCCATGGGAAAATCCCTTTTGTCTCGCACACGACCCATGGGGTGTCGCGTGTGGATGACATTTGTTTTCCGGGAATGTAGTCATCATCACTCTGGAGTGGTTAGACCATGACTGAAGTCACATAAGCATGTTTTCCCTAATTGCGAGTAGGCATGCGCAGCCGTCCTAGGGAAGGCTCGAGAAGCCGAGTCCCACGAGGACAGGTAAGTCGAACAGGTCCAACAGAACCGATAGGGCGTCTTCGAGACTGTCCTAATGCTCCATTGAAGGATTTGTTCATGTCGGGAGCCTATTTGTGGGAATGCATTTGAATGAAAGCAACAGAGAGTTTAAAGAAAACTGCGCGTGTTGCCCCAGTGTTTAGTCGGTGATCACAACGGAGGTGGATGAGATCCATTCTTTGATCGGAGGCATGACCGTGCTGGTCTGCGATGGAGAGTTAGGTCATGCTCTGTTTGTGGAGCTGTCACTTTCTGTCTTTGTAGTGGAAAGATTAGACTTGCTCCTTGAAGTATCGCTTGGATGAATTTGTATCCAAGTCGATTTTGGATTTCAGATGAGCCTGAAAGCAGTAAATGCGAGGCGTCAAAACCTGAAAGCAGTAAATGTGGGGCCGAAGCCCAAAAGCAGTAAATGCTGGGCCGAGGCCCGAAAGCAGTAAATGCAGAACTGAGGTCCGATGCAGTAAATGCATGCTCGATAGGAAAATGCAAGAGATGTAAGAGCAAAGGTCAATGCTGAGGAATAGCGCAAGGCGCTGCAATGCAGTGACGCCGATTTGCTTGCGGTATTGCTCTATGGAGCAGGGATGTGGACTTAGTGTTGAAATCCCAAGGAGCTGGATGGATGGGAGACGTTTGTTGTCTCAATTGTGGTCGCTTAGTATTCAGGCTGTCTTCTTGTTGAGAATTTCCTGCAATGGGAAAAGAAAACAATGAAGGAGCATGAACCGTTCAGCATTTCAATGCAAGAGTGTAGGGAAGCGAACTGGCCTGGTAGGTCTCGTGCAAGCACATCGAGAGACATGCATTGATACGTTGAGCAGGCATGTATGAGTTGGTGTGAACATGCTTGGACATGTGTAAGGCGCGCTCGATCGCTGGTAGATGCGCTGGGTCACGCGGAGGGACGTGCGTCCGATCACGCAGTGACACTCTCTGTTAGGAAGAAGTTAGTGTTGGTTAACTTCGCCTAGGAAGGTTGATCGGCCCTCGGGCCACAGTTCGTCTTGCAGTGGAGGAAGGGTGAAGGCCGCGAGTGGCCTGCCGCTAAAGTGGGCACGACTCGCCTATCGTGCGGGGTGGGTGGCCGGGCTGGACGGCCTCTGGTCATAGCACGTCTCGCCATGGAGAGGTGAAGACCGCAAGTGGTCTACCCGCGAAGGTCGGCACAACTTGTCTATCGTGCGGAAATGCGTTGTAGCCGCAAGAGAATAAATATATCAAATGTATGCAATGCATGGGTTTTGAAAGCTAATGCTGTCGTTCGCATTGATTCAAAGAGTTTAAAATACAATGTAGTTTGGAAAATAAATCCTTAAGTCTATCTTCCATCCCGCTCGGGGCACAAGTGAACATTGCCACGGAAAACACCAATTCCAGGCGAAAGCCTAGTGGAGATATTTATCCTAAGATGGGTGGGGACCTCCATGGGTCCTCTTCTTGGACCTCTCCAAGGTAGCGTTCGCACGTGCCAACTCCTGATCACGTCTCTGTAACTCGGTGCGTGCTTGGACGAGCTCCCTTTGAAGCTGGCGCTGATCGATGAGTTGCTCATCTTTCTCAGCGACCTCCCAACGAAGGCGGTCCCTCTCAGACCTAAGGCTAGTGAGTTCCGCTTGGACGGCGATGCTCGAAGTTGAGGATGCCCCATATGGTGTGCTATCCTCAAGTTGTGGAGAGTCGGTGGAGTCTTCGTGTACTAACGAACTCCGTCGGTAGAAACGGAGGATGTACTCTTCCGTAGCCCGAAAATCCCGTTCATCCTGAGTAGGGTGTTCGGGAAAGTAAGGTAGCTCTGTGACCGCAGTGCGCCATGCGGATAGGACCTGTTGGATATCACTTTGGCAATCTACGGACGTCTGATCCTCCCGCCAAGTGTGTTCGAACCTAGTCCGTGCCATGTCCTCGGGGACTGTCTGTAGGCTACCAAACTGCCTCATTACTCGCAACGGGAAGTAAGTGGTGGACCCCGCATGGCTCAAAAGTGGGATTCCGTTAAAATCATGGCATCTAAGGGCCATGGGTCCGGGTGGCATCCACGCGGCACGCCACTTAAAGCCCTTGGGTGATATTTCACGAAAAATTTTGATCCACTCGGAAACCTTGCGTTCTTCCACGTGCACTAAAGGTAGTAACCGGAAAATGATCGACTCCGAGTGGTTGAAAACAGAACTGGGGGCACGAGGCCAAAGGGGCTTGCGTGGCTCTGTAGCCAAATTTGCAAAAGGATTGGGGACCCCCTCAACCTTCGATCAGCTGTTCGCGTAACGCGGTCGAGCGACCGAATGGTCTCAGCCACTAGGGCTACCTCGTACCCGCGACCTCCGACCACTTGGAGGATGACGCTAGCCAAAGCTGCGTTGATGCGATCGACTGCGCTAGGGAATAAAAGGGTTCCAAAAATAAGGAGCAAAACTGCATGACATAAGTTTGCTTGAAAAATGTCCCCTCGAACCTCGCGTGCTTGTGATTTGATAAAGCAGAGAAGTTTCGTGGTTACTATCTCAGTGCCTCCGGAGTATGCAAGTTCGGCATGCAGTTGAGATCTGTGCACCCTGAATAGGCGCGAGACTAAGACCAATCGAGTAGTACGGAGGTTAGGCTCCACAATGCCGTGGGAAATAGCAGTCCTACCAATGAGGGTCCGATACTCCTCAATGATAGGCGTAAGCTCTGTACCCTGAATGTTGAAGACCGCATGGGTTGGATCCCAGAACGTCACAGCTGCTCCTAGGAAATTCCAATCTACTCGGCGTGTGGAGAGCATGGGCACATCTCCGACGAAGGAAGTGATATAGTTTCGGTCAATTTGACGCAGGCTGGTCCATATGTGACTGATCTGCTCAAGCGGTGGCGTGATTCTGTCGAGGTGCAGAAAGGAAGCCGAATGCGACATCCCTTACCAAGATGTAAAGAAGATCAACTTAGGACTCATCAATGCGAATGACACCCTAATTTTGAAAACTGTATGATGCGTGAGTGCGAAAAATAAATGCCCACGGCTTAATAAAATTACAAGGTACATATACACCGCTCTTAAAATGGAAAAGACTCAAGTGGCTCGCAGGCCGACTCGATAGACTGTTGCCGGAGTCGGGTAGAAGGCTTGCATGGAAGCATAGCACGATGCATGGTTCAGTGCTACAGGGACCGTGCTACCTAGGGATGGGGGCCCCCGACTCAAGGGTGTCAATTCCTTGAAATCGGGCGGGATTCTTTTCAAGGCCTAAACGACAGTCGAACTGTGCGCCGTACCCCTACTTCGAACCCCTATCTAACCTGGGTTGCCTAAAATCGGTCGTGGGACGCGACCCATAGGTACCTAGTGCTAGCGTGATATGCAATGCAAGTGCTTTTAAATAAAAGTGCGTAAAGTAGATAAGCGGGAAATGTACTGAAAGCGGTAAATAAACATGCAAGCAAAGCAAACGGTCGAGCCTGAACCCACTAAGTATCTCCCCAGTGGAGTCGCCAAGCTGTACGGACCCGAATGTGGACTCTCGTCGGGGCCCGCATCGCGCGCTTTTGGATCGCGCGGCTTGGTCGGAACGTCCACCTTCCCGCGGGGACGCGCGTCGGACACGCGTGAGAGAAGGAGTCGCCACTTATCATTTTACGACCCGAAGGTCGAGGGCGGATAAGTTACCCTGGGTCTAGGGGTATGGAACACCTAGTTTGTTGTTAAGGCATTGATCTGTGCGGAACCGGAAAATCCGTGTTCGGGGGTTCATGTTACGTGCGGGCCTATATCCCGCACGCCCTTTCGGTACTCTGGTTTGCTAGGCTTGCATGTTTTATTATTTACCGCGTGAATTAAGCTGCACTCGGCTCGCACGTTTTGACACCGGATATTCGATGAACCAAACGATGTCGGTTGAGAAGCCGGGAGAGAAGTAAATCTATATGTCGGGGAATTGGTTCACAATCTTGCATTACAGTTCATCGAACCATGGAGGTTGAATCCCTGCGTGAACCAGAACCGCGATATGTTGGATTCACTTGTGTCTGGGCAAGCATTAGACCGATTCGATTAATTCGACTCTCGGACCGTTCGCTCACCGACTGGAATTCTTACAGAATAAATGCACCAAATAGAATCCTTACAATGCTCTCAAAAACAATAAATACAAATTGCAAAAGGGTCGAATTCCAGTCGTTTCGTGTTCGGTTATTATTCCACTCTAACTCACCGTGAGTTTAGGAAAAGACCGAAGAACTGAAATTCAATGAACGCTCTCACTGAATAGGGCGTTGGACCCTGTGAGTGTTGATTAGGGTGTTGGACCCTGTGCTCGATGATTAGGGCGTTGAACCCTAATATTATTCGGCCTAGGGATCAGGCTCGACCCGCATGGCAAACAAGTGCGGAAAGATAACACGCAACATGTTAATAACAGACAAAGTGTTTGTTATTGTCGTGTTTACGTGAATTAACAGATTATTAACCCAGGGGTGTTTTTGCAAGCAAATGCCATATGCTAAACAATCAAACATGTGCCAACGTTTAGCATTCGGCTTTGTTTTGAGAACTTGACAAAGAGAGTCAAATCTCAAGTGTGTGGATCGCTTTTACAGTTGTTCTGTATTGTGACACTGAATTACCACTGAATTAACCAAACTCGTGTTTTGACTCTAGATTTGGAATCTAGAATTCCTCCTAACCATTATCTAGTGTTTGGTTAGGTCGAGTGAAAGGTTAATCAGCATTTCACAGGTTTTCTCACAGGGATCAACTGTTCTAGTTACCCGAGTCTATGTTAGGATAACAGAAACTCATCAGTTAGATAAGAAAAGACTATGCAGATGAACCTGCACCTGAACAGATAGCCCGTTCTTATCCCGTACTGTAGTGTTTCTGTTATGCTAACCATAAGGATGTCGCTGGATTATGAAAAGACAATTTTGCCCTCTATTTGAAAATTGTTTTCAGAAAAGGGGAAAGATCGCAGTGCGGGCCACCTCGGCCTGTAGCCGGTGTCGACCGATTCCCTGGATCATCCAGGGTTGTGCAAGAACCCCAAAAAAGCCAAAGAACCGGTCGATCTGCCCGGAAGTGATCTAGAAAGATCTTCTGTATCTTGACCTGAGTTACCTAGAATCAGGTAAAAACTCAAGTTGAGACACAGAAGCCCTTTCCAGACGTCCATGCTACATCGGACCGCGCGTTTCGGGTTTTGAAATTGATAAGTTTGAAAAGGGCACCAACGTCCTTTGACGACTCGTCGACGCGAGTTATCAATTAATGTCCAATTCGGGTAAACTTTATCAGTGTGAAGTGAGTTTAATCGTGTGAGCGTCCCGATTAACCAGTTTGTGGCATTAATGCTTAAGGGTTGTGCCGAATGCATTAATTGTGAAAACGATTCGCGACTCGACGACCAAGACGATTCCATAAGGATCGAGGATAATTTGGTCTAATGACCGAAACTATCCTCATAACCAAATGGACCCGAATGAGTCATCGATACTCGAATCCATGCATGCTTCGTTTGAAAGAGTCTTTACATGATATTTTAATGGGAATCGTAAAGACATTGAAGTAAAACTTCACATCATCCGATCAACAAATTAAACTTGAGATAAGGAACTCATTCTTGACCCAAGGAAGGCCAAGAAGCCCTCGGCTTCACCTTGTGAAGGGTGGCCGAAGGTTCTCATGGCTCTATCCGAGTCACGAATGATTTCCTAATCGTGGTTTAATTATTTCTCGCATGCTCAAACATCAACCGTGATAAATAGCACTCCTTTTTAATAAAAGCTGGCGTTATCACGATTTGTTTAGCTCATTTAAACATACAAACATTCACAAACGTGTTAACTAAGGAAAAGGATAAAATAACACATAACACCGGCTTCATGCATGCAATATTGATAAAACAAACTCGGAAATTAACTTGAATAGGCTAAGGAGACCGATCTTAACCCGAAAAGAGCAATTTAAGTCTCAACCCTCTCCTTTAGAGAGTTGGCCGAGAATTAATGTGCCATAATCAGGTTGGGATAGTCTTCTTTATGATGATCCAAGCTCTTTTCCGACATGGTAGCAAGTCATAAGATAGTGTACATGCATAATATAACATAAAATTGCATAAAAATTAAATCTTGCAAATGAAACAGCATGAAACACCATAATACTCCATAGCCATGCAAATATAAAAAGTCCTAACTCCTCTAAGTCAGAAGTGTTTTACCTAGCCTCGGAATACGAGGAAAGAGTCGGGGAAGTGTTTGAGAGTCGGGTGACTCGGTGGAACCCTTAAAAGGGTATTCGGGCGCAAGGGTGGACGTGCACAGGCGTTGGTGGGGCACTGACAAGCGATGGTGTTGGGCAAGGACGTGCGCGGGTGACGGGCGCGGGCGTGCGCGGATGGCGGGCACGGACGGGCGCTGGTGACGGGCGCGGGCGTGCGCTGGCGACGGGCGCGGCGTGCGCTGGTGACGGGGGCGGGCGTGCGCTGGTGACGGGCGCGGGTGGCGCGCTGGATGAGGAACACGGGAGTGCGCGGGTGACGGGCACGGGTGTGCGCTGGTGAATGGCGCGGGTAGCGCTGGATGATGAGCACAGGAGTGCGCGGGTGGCGGCACGGGTGTGCTGGTGAAGGGCGCGGGTGCGCTGGTGACGAGCACGGGCGTGCGCGGGTGACGGCCGGGTGCTGGTGATGGGCGCGGGTGGCGCTGGATAACGAGCACCGGGGTGCGCGGGTGACAGGCGCGGGTGTGCTGGGGAAGGGCGCGGGTTGGCGTTGGATGACGAGCACGGTGCGCCGGTGACGGGCGCGGGTGTGCTGGTGAAGGGCGCGGGTGGCGCTGGATGACGAGCACGGGCGTGCGCGGGTGACGGGCGCGGGTGTGCTGGTGACGGGCGCGGGTGGCGCTGGATGACGAGCACGGCGTGCGCGGGTGACGGGCGCGGGTGTGCTGGTGACGGGCGCGGGCGTGCGCGGGTGGGCGCGGGTGACGGACGTTGTTCGCCCGAGGGTTTCGCTCGGTGACGCTCGGTGACGGGCGCTGGCTACGCTCGGTGACGCTCGGTTAACGGGCGCTGGCTGCGCTCGGTGACGGACGCAGGTCGCGCTCGGTGACGCTCGGTGACGGGCGCTGGCTGCGCTCGGTGACGCTGGTGACGCGTCACTGTTCACCCGAGAGCTCCAACTAGTCCCGAGATGCGGGATGGGACCTTCAAGAGTCGGGTTGGACCGTTGATGGGTCGGTTTTGAGCTGTTTTCCGTTGAACAGACCCGAATGGCATCAAACAGACCCGGCTGAAATATTGGACAGACCCGACTGGCACAAGTCGGGTCGGACGTCGCCACGGAGGCTCCCGATGGAATTTTGAGGCAAGGTCAGTGGCTCCTGACTCCTAACTGACCCCCAGAGGTGAATGTGGTGGTCGTTCGGTCCCAGAGTTATCGGGTCGACCCGTACAGCCCTGCAAAGTTCACGGAAAACAGAGTACGTCTGGAAATTCGGACCCGTCTGGCACCAGTCGGGTCGGACGTCGCCACGGAGGCTCCCGATGGAATTTTTGAGCAAGGCCAACGGCTCCCGACTGCTAACGCACCTCTGGAGGTGGCTGGGGTGGTCGTTTTCCGAAAAGAGTCTCGGATCGACCCGATCTGCAAGAAAACCGCACAAACAGTCAGAAATTTCGACCCGACTGGGCAGTCGGGCTGTTTCTTCTTCCTGGGGTTAAACCGACGGGTTTTTCTTGGATTTCTTGACTCCTTGACACCCTAGGGTTGTGTGGGGAGGTGTTTGATGGGTTTTGGTAGCTCAAACCGACTTGGAAAGGCTTGAAACCCGGTTTGACATTTTTTACCCGAGAAGGACCAAATCTGTCCAGATTTTGTTCAAGGCTGGTTCTATGGTTTAGAGGCTTCAAACTTAAAATCTAAGTTCAGAAATGGATAGAGGGGCTCGAAAACATGTGGGATATGAAGTTTGGTAAAGTTTGGATTCAAGCCGGGATGGATTCCGACTTAAGACTTTGCCCGGTTTTGCTTGGTTTTGCTTGCTGGAAATGGCTGAAGCTTGCTGCGGTTTGCTATGGAGTTTGAGAGCTTTTGAAGAGTGAGAAATGCTAGAGAGAGAGTTTTGAAGGTGTCTCTTTAAGTTAATGACATTTGGACAATATATAGAAAAGCTTAAATGCAAGATTAGTGAAGAAAAGTGCAATTAGGGCCATGGATTAGTGGAATCCGAATTTCTTAAGGAAATATCAAGCTCAATCCTCATCCATTGCATTAATGGAGAAGAGATAAGAGCATTGATGGCTTGGATGGGAAGTTGGAGTGTTGAATTGAAACACTTAGATATTTTGCAAAAGGAAGACAAATGCAAGTTGTCTTCTTGGCTTGAAGAAGAAGATGACAAGAGACATGGAGGGCAATGGGCATGGGTGAGGCGGCAATGAGTTGGCCGTGGGTCCCACGGGTCGCGAGGTAAGTTCGGGCCAAAGTTCGGGTCTCGATTGGTCGCGCATTCGAAGTTCGTGGTTCGAATTGAACGTCGAATTGTCGATATACGCGAGAAAACGGAGTTAATGAGCCCGAGATTGACATTTTTCATGGAGAAATGTCCCGGATGTGTGCGAGGCTCGGAATCCAGTTTTGCTCATTGCAAGTGACCAGGGCGAAGTTGTCCGCTTCTGACAGCATATCTTGTGTCCGCATCTCACGTTGGTCATTTTGACATAAATTGTCAGACAACGTGAACAATTATCCCTTAAGCCGGTAATGCTAACGTGGGGCCGGAGACGTCCTAGGAGGTCGAAACTGGATTTCTCAGGATGATTTCTGAGTTGCTTGGGCACTCCGGAGATTACTGTAATCTCTGTTTGTCGAGATCAAACCTCCAAGGACTTGAAAAGTGTATCTGAGACCTCTAAAGCACTGTTTGAGAGATCTAGATGAGTTGTGTGAATTATTCCGACGACTCCACATTGAGCCTTAAGAAGGCTAGCATTGTGTAACGTAAGCATTCGGCGTCAAATTTCCCCAAAGAGGACCTCCAGATATGGATTTCCACTAAAAATGGTCATTTCCGCTCTTCGGAGGTTACTCGGGAAACCGCGAGGGGTTTTGCTGTTTGTTTTGCCCAATTGTGAATGTCTGCTAGAGTTTTCTGGGCAATGCGGTATGAACTTCGTTTGCCGTAATTCCATCAGACCCTTCTCCGGCTATGCTCTTCTGAAGAGGGGTATGCTTGTTTTGTCGTTCGGAAGTCATTTGAAGTGTCTGTGTGACTTCCAAAAGACAATCTGAAGCGTTGTTCATACTCTGTGTGTTGATGGGGCATGGCCGCGTCTAATATTTGGCATTAACTTTCCTCTGGGAAACCGACATTTTTGGACTTCCACTGAAAAGTTGTCTATATACAGAAAATTGTTATGTATAGAGCAGATGATTTGCAAAATACCTTTGAAGACATTTTCCATCTTTTTGGCACTGATGTGGATTTTTGGAGTCCAATATTTACTATCTTCCGACGACCAAGCGAACTATCGGAAAATAGTACCGTCCGTGTAGTACACTGAAAATGCCGGTTTTGGACATTGTTGAGCTCTCTGGTCGCTCTGTTGCCTTTTGGTGACCCGTAGAATCCTTCTGTCATGTCCATGGGCCATTTGCTCAATTTTGCCAACTTGAGGATGAATAGTGATTTCTCGCTCTGCCGAGCCGTTTTCTGTGTTCTGCTCAAGTCGTGGCTTGGATCATTGCTAATATCGTTGTTTGGAATGGTGAGCCAAAATGGGGTGCTGACAGATACGGACGTAATAAAATGAATGAAACACGTACGATGCATGGGTTTGCATGAGGAATCCGGATCTAGAGGAAAAATAACGTCTTTCATGCATTCCGATTCTTTAGATCACATCAACGTTTCATACAAGCAAATATCGAGGATCCTAACTTCTCTAAGTCATAGAGGGATGTTACCTAGCCTCGATGCACGAGGGAAAGAGTCAGGGAAGTGGCCTTGAGAGTCGCAAGACTCGGCTGGACGCTACTGATGGCGGGTACCCGAGAGGTGGCAGCAGCGGCAGCTTGGGAAGATCGGGCTCGGCACGTTAGCTCCGACCACAGCACGGTGCAAGATCGGGCTCATCGGACTCCTAAGGGACAGATCTAGACGTTCGTGGATAGTCCCGAATGTGCCGAACCCTGGACAAGCCCGAAACAGTGAGAGAAAGCTCGGTAAAGAAAAGTGGACCCGGTAAAGAAGAAACGGCTGGAACGGTGGTTGTGCACGGTGGATCGGCCCTCGGACCGTGACCACCTCATCACGGGGGAGGGTGAGGGTTATGAGGAACCCTTTGAACGTGATGGCACGACTCGGCAAAGTCGTGGGAGGAAATGGCACGCTGTTGAAGTCCGGGTGCAGGCGGGTGGCGTCCTTGAGACCTGATTGTTCGCGCGGCTGAAACATGATGATGGAGGCTTCAAATGAGAAATCTAAGCCCGGAAATGGATTTAGGGGGTGGAAAATATGTAGGCTAGGGAGTTTGGTGATTTTTTGCTTAAGTCGGGTCGGGTGGTTACCGGAATACCGGGCGGTTTTCCGGTGATTTTGGCCGGTTCCGGCCTTGAGAGGGGCTGAACGTAGAGTGAAGGAGAGGGCTGGGCTTGAGAGGTTTTTGGAGAGATGTTGGCTTGAGAGAGAGTGAGGATGATAGAGTGATTAGGGTTAATGATGAATGGGGCTTTATAGGCTAGCTTAATGGCTCGATTAAGGGAAGTTAAGTGCGGTTAGGAGGCCTAAGTGTGGCTGCCGAAATTTTCAAGGCAATTAGGGTGGGGTTTGTGTCATGTAGAGTGTGGGGAAAGGAAGGGAAAGTTGATGGGAGGTGATGGGGAAGTGATAGGAAGTGATGGGTGTAAGAAGGATTTGAAATTTGTGGTGGAGGGAAGAGGAAAACCGGAGCCGCTGGGTTGGGTTTGAGCCGCGGCTTGGGGATTGAGCCGAGATCTTGGGTTTGAGCCGTGGCTTGGTGGCTTGGCTTGGCTGAGCTGTGGGTACCATTCGACTAAGAGAAAAGCCGGGAAAAGCTCGAGACTTGATTGAACGCGCGTCCGATCTATGATGTCCGATTAATTAATAGATTTGGAATGCTTGAACGAAGAGAATTTGAATGAGCCTAATATCGCCATAGGTCATGTGAACGAATGTTCGGGTGACTCGGCGCCTCGAGAGTCGATTTTGCCCCGTTTGGATATTCATAGTGGAGTTGAGTGTCCCCGTTCTCCAATTGCTCCATTGTGCATCGTAGTGCTCGTCTCGGTGAGCCATTTGTCTTGTGCGGGATCGTTGGCTCGCCGTCCCTGACCGAAGACCGTTAGCCGGAGGAGACTTAGGGACTCGCGATCGGGGCTTTCTCAATGTTCCCCGAATGTCTCGAGGTGTTCGAGGACCGCTGTGATCTCTGTTTTCCATGAATGTGCCCCGAAGGTTCGCCGGGAGGCGTTTGTGACCACTGAAACGTCCCTCGGGAAACCCTATAGGGTTCCGAAAGGTCATTTGAAGCTTGTTCCATAACCCTGGTGGTCCCTGGGTGCGTGCAGGCCCATTTCCGGGTGCCGTTTACTCGTCAGTGGATCGAGCCCCCCGGAGCCCCGTCAGAAAAGGCGTTTGTGAGAGATCGGGGGTGTCCCGGCTTAAGCAGGATGCCTCCGAAACGTGCCCAGACGTGTCATTGGTCCCTGCTTTCTCTTGTCATTCGTGACTCTGTGCCCGCGTGTTCGCCTCCGATTGTCGACTGATGATTAGTAATCCGGGCTTTGGCCGGGAATAATCGTGTAGGGAGCCGGTGGGCCAAAATGGGGTGCTGACAGCTTGCCCCTCTTTGGTTGCATGCTCGGTTAGAGGATGTAGCCAAAGATTGTAAGAAGCACCCCCTCTTGGGCCCGGCGACTACTCTGATACCATTCCCCTATGGCTGCTCGTACCCTCCTTGAATACATCGGGATATTGTGCAGGAAATTAGAATCGGGATGGACCCGAAATAGGAATTTAAACCGGGATGGACCCAAACAGAAATTTAGACTGGGATGGACCCGAACAGACCGGGATGGACCCGAACAGGAATTTAGGCCGGGATGGATCCGAACAGAAATTTAGGTCGGGATGGACCAGAACAAAAATTTAGACCGGGATGGACCCGAACAGACCGGGGTGGACCCGAACAGGAATTTAGACCGGGATGGACCCGAACATGAATTTAGACCGAGATGGACCCGAACAGACCGGGATGGACTCGAAGAGGAATTTAAACCGGGATGGACCCGAACAGACCGGGGTGGACCCGAACAGGAATTTAGACCGGAATGGACCCGAACAGGAATTTAAACTGAGATGGACCCGAACAGACCGGGATGGTCCCGAACAGGAATTTAAACCGGGGTGGACCCGAACAAGAATTTAGACCGGGATGGACCCGAACAGGAATTTAGAATTTGGAATTGGCGCAAAGCGCTGTGTGATATGGCTCGCCTGGCGCTTGGGCCTGGACCGCCTCATGCGCAGCGGTTGATAATGATCTCCTATCGATTGTCCTTCTTTGAACATCGTCGGTTTGGGCGGTGTGACGCATCCCTCGACGGTTTCCGGCGCCTCGAGGGCACGACCTGTCACGTGAGGCAGACATGAATCCGTCGGCGAGGAGCATCCTTTGGGGTTCCAGATCGCGCCTGTATGTAGAAAAGAGAAAGCCTACAAAGGATGTCAGCTGCGCGAAATCATTGAGACTATGACGCGTAAAAGGAATCTATGTAAAGATGTATTGGGGATGTGATATTGGTGGCCATTTGGAGGGCGGCCGCGTCCCTATCGGAGAATGGCCTTTTCTAAAACGGATAACCCGCAGAATATGTGCATAAAGGTAAAGGAAGAGATCTTATGGGATCCTCCAAATCAAGGATACGTCGATTCGACCCCATTCCAGGGCGAGTCTCAAGCCTGGAGAGTCAAAGAGAGTTTTCTTGCATCGGAGAATGCCGAACCACTACTCGGTGTGACTTCGCGGAGAAGTGTTGCATTTCTTTCGTGGTCGAGCCAACATTGTCCCCTAACTTTTGCCTAGGCCGCGGGATGCGTGATAACATAGCGAGGTATTTTATTTGATTTTTCTCACATGACTGCTCACTTTTTGCTACGATCACCCGCGTTTGGGTGAGATCGCACCCCTCGGATCCTCTGACTTTTGCCTAGGCCGCCCTTTGAGGGTTTTCGACCTAGCGAGGAAATGATTTATGCTCTCCTTTTGCCACGACTCCCCTTTGCGGGATTTTAAGTCGTGCCACTCGCTCCCTAGCTTTTGCCTAGGCCGCCTCGAGGAGGTTTTCGACCTAGCGGGAGAATTATTCTTTTTCTCTCAAGAAGGTTTTGCACTGGACAAATGGCGGGAGTTGGTACTCGTATATGCGAACGGAAATGTTTTACAAACGAAACGGGTGCGAGGCCCGGCGAATGAAAAGCAAACACGAGTGATCAGGGATAATACTTCTTGATGGCGTCGGCGTTGACGGGAAGTGCATTTTCGGTGCTGTCCATATCGCTCAAAATGATTGCTCCCCCGAAGAAGGTCTCTTTAATGATGAAGGGACCGTCGTATTTGTACGAGAACTTCCCTCGAGAATCGGGTGCGACATGTAAGACCTTTCTCAGGACAAGGTCACCGGGACTGAACTCTCGGTGACGGACCTTGGCGTTGAATGCTCGAGCCATCCTCTGTTGGTAGCACTGTCCGTGGCATAGTGCTTTCAACATTTTTTCGTCAATGAGGTTTAATTGCTCGTATCGTTGTCTCGCCCATTCCGCGTCCTCAAGCTCGGCCTCGACAAGGATCCTCATGGAAGGGATCTCGACCTCAATTGGGAGGACTGCCTCCATCCCATAGACCAAGGAGTACGGAGTTGCCCCGGTTGAAGTCCGTATGGATGTTCGGTACGCAAGGAGTGCATAGGGGAGCATCTCGTGCCAATCCTTGTAGTTCACCGTCATTTTTTCGATGATCTTCTTGATGTTCTTATTTGCCGCCTCCACCGCACCGTTCATTTGGGGATGATATGGGGTGTAGTTGCGGTGTTGGATTTTGAATTGTGCACAGAGCTCGTCGATGACCTTGTTGTTTAGGTTCTTGGCGTTGTCCATGATGATTGTCGCAGGGACCCCGTACCGGGCAATGACGTCGCGTCTGAGAAAACGGGCCACGGCTTTTGCGGTGACTGACGCGAGAGTGATAGCCTCGATCCACTTGGTGAAGTAATCAATTGCTACCAAGATAAACATATGTCCGTTAGACGCTTTGGGGTTGATCGGGCCAATCACGTCTATCCCCCACATTGAGAAAGGCCACAGGGCTGTCATAGGGCGTAGCTCATTGGGCGGCGCTTTAATCTGATCGGCGTAAACCTGGCAGCGGTGGCAATGCCTGACATGCTTTACACAATCAGTCTCCACGGTAGACCAATAATAGCCTAAGCGCATAATCTTTTTAGCGAGCATGAGGCCATTCATGTGGGGTCCACAATTTCCGCCGTGCACTTCCTCTATAAGACGTCGTGACTCGTGTTCGTCGATGCACCGGAGGAGCATGGAGTCAAAGGAACGGTGGTAAAGTATCTCGCCGCTCAGAAAGTAGTGTATCGCGAGGCGTCTGAGCGTCTTTCGATCGCGGCGATCGGCGAACAGGGGGTATTGACCCGTTTGTAAGAGGTTCCTGATGTCTTCGTACCACGGCTTCTCTTCGGACGCTTCGATTGTGTTGCAGTGGGCCGGGCCTTTGGCCACTTTGATTTCGAGAGGTTCGATGATGTTCCCCTCTGAGATGCTTGCCATAGATGCGAGTGTTGCGAGCGCGTCCGCGAACTGGTTCTTCGCGCGTGGAGTGTAGGTGAATGAGATCTTCTCAAAACTCTTTGCTAATTCCTCGAGGTACTCATGGTACGGGACTAACTTTGCGTCCTTTGTCTTCCATTGCCCCAGTGTTTGGAAGATTGTGAGCATGGAGTCACCGAATACCTCTAACTCCTTCACCTTGAAGTCGATTGCCGCTTGCAAACCGAGAATGCATGCTTCGTACTCGGCCACATTATTGGTACAGGAGAAATCCACTTTCGCAGCGACCGGATAATGATGTCCGTCCGGGGATATCAACACTGCCCCAACTCCTGATCCTACGGAATTGACAGCCCCGTCGAAGTACATCTTCCATGTTGGCTCCTCCTTCTCTTCATCTACCTGGAGGATTCCTTCATCTGGGAAGTCCGTGTTTATTGGCGTGTCGTCGTTGATCGGGAATTCTGCTAGGTGGTCGGCGATCGCTTGCCCCTTGACAGACGTGCGGGGCACGTACTCTATGTCGTATTCCGTCAGTTGACAGCGCCATTTCGCGTTGTTCTTCATGGAGGAGGGGCTATCGAGCAAATATCGCAGGGGGTCCGCTTTTGACAGCAAACGGACTGTGTGATAGATCGTGTACTGTCGGAGCCTTTGCATGACCCATACTAACGCGCAACACATTTTCTCAATCTCCGGATAATTGGATTCCCCTTCAGTGAACTTCTTGCTCAAGTAATATATCGCCCTTTCCGTGCGTGTCGACTCATCTTGTTGCCCTAGCATGCACCTACGGATTGCCGGCGTACCGTGAGGTAGAAAATGAGGGGCTGATTCGGCATGGGTGGGACCAATATCGGCGGTTGAATTAGGTAGGCCTTGATGGTGTCGAAGGCCTTCTGACATTCGTGGTTCCACTCCATCGCTGCATTTTTGCGGAGCAAGCGAAAGAGCGGTTGACACTTATCCATCAGGTTTGCGATGAAGCGCGCAATGTAGTTCAACCGCCCCAAAAAGCCGCGCACCTCTCGAACCATCGACGGCGGGGGAAGCTCTTTGATCGCCTTGATTTTGTCCGGATCCACTTCGATACCGCGCTCGCTGACCACGAATCCTAGCAGCTTTCCTGATCGGGCACCAAATGTGCATTTTGCCGGATTAAGCCGGAGCTTGCATTCTTTTAAACGATCGAAAAGGCGCTTCAAGTTGACAAGGTGGTCTTCTCTCTCTTTGGACTTGGCGATCATATCGTCGACTTATACCTCGACTTCTTTGCGTATCATGTCATGGAACAATGTGACCATAGCCCTCTGATAAGTTGCCCCTGCGTTCTTGAGGCCGAAAGGCATAACGCAGTAGCAAAAAGTTCCCCACATCGTGGTGAACGTCGTCTTGAGTTTGTCCTTTTCGGCCATTCGAATTTGATTGTATCCGAAAAGTCGTCCATGAAAGAGAACTGGGCGTGGCGTGCCGTATTGTCGACTGGGACGTCAATGTGTGGCAGGGGGAAAGTGTCCTTAGGGCTGGCTTTGTTGAGGTCTCGATAGTCGACGCAGACTCGGACTCTTCCATCCTTCTTTTCCACCGGCACAATGTTTGCCACCCACTCGGAATAGTTGCAGACTTCGAGGAACCCCGCGTTGATCTGTTTGACGACCTCTTCTTTCATGCGGAGGAGAAGGCTAGCCCGCTGTCGTCGTAACTGCTGGCGCTTGGGCTGGAATTTCTCAGTGTCGAGTGGAAGGAAGTGCTCGACTATTGAAGGGTCTAAGCCGGGCATGTCAGCATAGGACCAGGCGAAGACCTCTTGGTATTCCTTTAGGAAGTCGATCATCCAGGCTCGTTGCGCGGGGTCGAGGGCTGTCCCAATTTTCAAGGTGCGAGGCTCTTCTTCGATGCCCTCGTTGATCTCTTCTATTGGCTCGACCGAGGTGATTTGGTGGTCCTTGAGGCGACGCAAACTCTCTTCTATCTCGGGCACTTGACTGTCCTCGGGAAGCCCTTCCCCAAAGTATACAGGTTGGGGCTCACCGAGGTGCTCTTTGAATGGGTTCGAATCGAAGTGTCGGGGATTTGGATTCGAGTGGAGCCTGGAAATTCGAGAGAATTGTCTTAGAAAATTTTGAGTGCTGCGAAATAAAGAATAGGAAAAGGAGATGAAACGCATGGGAGTTCAAAAAATGTATGTAGAGATTTCATTGATAATATGAACATGGAGCCATGATAGAAACCCCTCTCCCGTCGTGTGGCGCACGGCTGTGCCGGCACGCGGGGAACATCTTATACATAGATAAGCCTTACACATCGGCAATCACAGCCGAGTAGCGTGGGACTGAGGTCCAGTTGCCAAGCTCCTCATTTTCCTACGCCAGGCGGATGTGAACCTCTGAAGGAGTCTCCTCGGTGACGGCGTACACAGCTGACGGAGCGATAGTAGTGTCGTTGGAGCCCGAGGAAGGGCCGTCAAGGGTGCCCCCGATGATGTGTGAAGGCCCGGGAAAGAAGTGGGATAGCGGGGGAACTGGAATGCCCCTGTTGAGCCTCCCATAGTGTGCGGCGAGGTGATGGAGATGGATGCCCTTGCGGGCTTCGATGATTTCACGGCAGGAGGGGCGAAAACCGAGTCTCCTCCTATGCTTGTATTCCTCAACTTCGATGGGGCGGCTGCTCCCTTGTCTGCGTGCCCCAAGGCCGGTGCCGAGAATGTAGTTGTGGGGCAAGAGTACCTTCCCTATCATGCGGTCGGCGTGGGACGGTCCGATTTCTCCGTAGTCCCGAATGACGGAGATAGTTTCAAACGAATGGAACGGGAGGTTTTCATCGTCCCCGACGCTGATGTAGGGCACCGCCGTCTCTTTGTAGATGGCATAGTCCCCTTCTCCTTTCACCGTGATGAGCCGCTCTTTGACGATAAATTTCAACCTTTGATGCAGATAAGAGGGGACGACGCCGGCCGAGTGGATCCAACGCCTTCCGAGCAATAGGCTGAACGCGTTCGGGATGTCGAGCACCTGGAACGTGATGCTGAACGAGCACGGGCCAATGTTTATGAGAAGGTCAATTTCTCCATTTACCTCTCTCCGTGAGCCGTCAAAGGCTCGGACCGCGGTTTTGCTCGGGCGGACGCGGTTGAGGTCTACGTTCATCTGCTTCAAGGTGGTTACCGGGCAAACGTTGAGCGCGGAACCATTATCAATCATGACCCGGCCGATGATGTAGTTGTTACATTTGCAGACAATGTGCAATGCCCGCGAATGTGTCCAGCCTTCAGATGGGAGCTCGTCGTCCGAGAACGAGATGGTATTAGAGAAGATGGAACCGACGGTCTCCTCTATCCTATCCGGAGGCGTTTCCTTCGGGACCTGTGCCGCGGTCAGTACCCGAAGGAGGGCCTCTCAGTGAGGTTCCGAGCTGAGGAGGAGAGCAAGCAGTGAGATGTGAGCCGGGGACTTGGCCATTTGCTCGACTACTTT
Source organism: Punica granatum (assembly GCF_007655135.1). Classification (NCBI taxonomy): domain Eukaryota; kingdom Viridiplantae; phylum Streptophyta; class Magnoliopsida; order Myrtales; family Lythraceae; genus Punica; species Punica granatum. The sequence continues at coordinate 21,062,495 of NC_045130.1, read as the reverse complement.
GTACTCGCTCGCCTTTATGATCTTCATGAACGCTTCGGCTTCCTCTTCGGTCACCCTCTTGGATGGAAAAGGCGAGGTTTCGGGCATTACCCCAACTTCAGTGGCGGGCGCCTTCCCTTTGTCCCTGATTGCCGGGCTCTCGTACACCCGTCCCGAACGTGTCACACCCATGACATTAAACTGCTGCTCGACACTCCCGATGCCTCCTTCATAGGTCTAGGGGACCTTGCTGTCTGAGTACGGCTCCCGAGCGGGGATATCTACGACGAATGGGGCCGGCGATGCCATGTGTCCCGCGAATCCGACCGTGGGTTCCTCGGGAGTGTAGTCGATCACGAAGGGAAGGGGGTTGTCTTGCGCGTCCTCGTCTCTCCCCGAGGTGCATACGGCGATCATGTTGATGGAAGGCCCCGAACTCGGCCTATGATCAAGGAGGGGGTTGGCCTGCACATTTGGGGGCCTAACGGCATTGAAGGTAAGCCTGTTGCTGTCGATCCTCTTTTGGATTTCCTCTCGCAACCTCCAACAATTATCGAGAGTATGCCGGCGCGCCTTGATGATACTCGTAGCGTTTAGACTGATCCTGAGCGGACGGGTCAAAGTTCGGGCCCGGGGATATCGGCTGAATCTGATTGCCCGCAAGAAGTTGCCAATACATGTGAGAAAGGGGAGCGGGTAGAGGTGTGTACTGCCTGCGGGGTCGGTGTTGCGTGCCGCCGGCCTGTGGACCTTGCGACGTAGGGTTCTGTTGCGCCGGTGGAGGGGCTCTCGACATCGGGGGCCTGGTTTGAGGGGGCGGAGTTGACGTGGGTGCATAGTAGTGGACGTACGGTTGTGAGGTCATTGGCGGCGGGACCGGTGGGGCCGAGTAGTAAATCAATTGAGGTTGGTGCTGTGGGGGTGGAGGGAAGTAGGCAGAAGCGGCAGTCGATGCGGTCGTGAGATTCACCGAATATTGTTGGGGCGCTGGATGTGCCGGATTGACGGCGTTAACTGAAACTTCCTTCCCTCTCCTTCCACTGGAAGACGACGTCATCGCAGGGATCTTCTTCAAGGATTCTTCTCCTTTACCGGTGGGGCCCTCCATCCTGCCGAGCTTGATCCCCAAGTCAAGCTTTTTCCCAGCTTCGATGAGGTCGGAGAACGAAGAGGTGTGGGCCAACAGGTGCGAATAATATACCCCCCTCAGCGTGGAGTGAAACAACTGAATCTGTTGTGCTTCGCTAATCGGAGGGATGTGTTTCGCCACTTGGGCACGCCATTTAGTAGCGTATTCCTCGAACCTTTGGCCCCGCGCTATCTCTTTTGTGCTTAATTCCAAGAGGGTAGGAGGCGCTTCCGCGCAATACTGGTATCGGTCAATGAACTTTCGGGAAAGGTCTGCCCACATCGGAATGTCCTCGGCCTTTAGTGACATAAACCAATCGAGAGCGGATCCCGACAGGCTGTCTTGGAAGGAGTGGATGACGAATTCCTCGTACTCCCAATACTGTAGCATCTTCCCTTGGTAATGGCGGAGGTGGTGTCGCGGATCCGTCGTGCCTTCGTAGGTCTTGAACTCCGGAATCTTGAATTTCGAGGGCAGCAGCATGCCCGGGAATAGACTACAGTCACCGTAGCGCGCATCAGGTCGAGTATCACTTGCTTGTAGGGCTCGTATTGTCTCTTCCATTCGCTTCAGTCTACGTTCCTGCTCGGCGTCAGCCTCGGGGAAAAAGTGCGTTGGTGAGGCGAACTGGGCCGCGTGAGTCGGCGTGCCTAGTTCGAGGGAGGTGGTGTTTATAGGGGGTGGTGCTTGGTAGGAGAGGCCGACGTGGGGTTGTAGAGGTGGGTACAGAGGAAGCTCTGCAGCTTGGAGATGAGTCGGAGCAGGTGCACTTGACGCCGGGAAAACCATCGGCGGGGGTACGGTATAGACTGCGGTTGGGGCCGGTATGGAGATAGGTGGGGGTGCGGACAGGGCCTGCTCCGAAGACAAGAATGTCACCGGTGGAAGAGGGACAGCCGTGGGGGCCGGTGGCGACGGAAATGGACTGGTGAAGGGGTGAGCCATGGACGTATGCAGTGTTGGCGGCGCGGGAGCATCAATGTTCTCCGGGACTTGAGTGGGCGGAACCCAAGGGATCGGATCGACTGTTGGCCCTTGTCCCGATGGAGGTGTGGAGCTCGAGGATGCGCGGTTCGGTCCTCTAAGTAGGGCGAACAGTTCCGCCATGTTGGCGGCCATGCTCGCAACCAATTGGTTAACCGTGCCCTCGAGTGCCGCGATGCGGGCTTGGTCGTCGGAGGCGGATGATGTCAGTGAGACTCGTGGAAGGGGCACCCCTGAAGACGTCGGGGGCGGGAGATGTGTCGGAGGGGAGCCTGAATACACCGGAAATATGCTTGCAGGAGTCGGAGGTGGCGGAGCTTGCGTCGGGGGCGGTTGGGAATGAGCCGGAACCGGTGGGTTGACTTCCTCGAAGATATCAACTCGGTCCTCTTCCGTCATCCTGAGGCGCTGACGAGTGGGGTATCGGTGCGACGCCAGTTGCAATTTGCCTGAAATTCCAAGAGTGTGTAAGGACAACGTCGACATTTTGAACGATGAGTATAAAAGAACAGGATGTTATGAGATGCATGGGTTTTCAAAACGCTAATGTCATCACATTGATTTGATTCGAGGTCCATAGTTTTACAAAGTACAACGCACGAAAGAAAAGGAACATAAACGTAAGCCGACATCCCTTTGCGCTCGGTGGCCGGTCGAGAGCGGCGTAGGTCCGAGCAAGGGCAAAACGGGTGCGTCCACTAATCCTAGGGATGGGAGATCTCGCGCGCCCTTACACGCACTCGGTCCAACGTCACGCTCAAATAGGCCATCTCCCTGTCTAAGTGTGTGACTCGAGCACGTGCTCGAGCCAACTCCATCTGGAGCTCCCTGTAGTCCGCGACCTCCACACGAGAGTCAACAAGCTCACAACGGAGTCTATCTCGTTCCTCCCTGATGGCCCGTAGCTCTGCGAGCATAGCCGCTTGGGTGCAACTTTCGATTTCGGGAGCGGGGGTAGGTATAGCTCGAGGAGTCGGGGTGGTCTGGGACAGTTGCGGCGACGTCGATCCCTGTGAATAGAACTGAGCCACGTATGCTGATGTGGCGGAAAGTGCTCGCTCTTCGTCGGTGGGATGCTCGGGGAAGTAAAGGCGTTGTATGGTGCTAGTGTCCCGCTGACGGTGGATTTCCCGGATCTGCAGGAATCTTGTAGGGCCCGTGGATGTAGAGTCGACCCACTGGATGCGGTAGGGTAGGCGGTCCGCCTCGGCGGGAATGTCCTGTAAGCCGCCGAGTTGTCTGATTACCCGGTCGGGGAATATGAGCGTGCTCCCCAAGTGGCTAAGAAGAGAGACTCCCACGATTCCGGGACACCCTGTGATCACGGGGCTGCCGGGATTCCATCGAGCGACCCATAGGAACCGCGCGGGTGTCAACTCGCGCCAAAAGTGCCTCCATTCCGAAAAGCTGCGCTCGGGAGGTAGGATGACCAATACCAGGCGCTCGATCAGCGAACGCTTGTCCGTGATGTAGGAGAAAGGGTGTGATGAGCAAAAGGGGCGGACGTGCGCGAGGAGCCAAATTTGTAGTAGGTGCGGGGATCCTCTCATCCTGCCACGCCGAACCTCTCTAACATAGTCTAGAGACCGAACGGTCTCGGCTAGTAAAGCCTCCACATAACTATGGCCTCCTACCGCTTGGAGGACGACTTGGGCTATAGCCCCGTCAATGAGTTTCGGCGAGTATGGGAACATGAGGGTGCCGAAGACCAAGAGCAGGAATCCGTGACACTCGTCGCGCTGGTAGGATGCCGTCGAAGGTGTCAATGCGCGGAGAAGCGTCCAGTCGGAGAGCCATGCGATCCTGATGCCGTGATCCCATCCTTGATGAAGCTCTTGGTGGACTTCTTGGGTGGGTATGCCGAGGAGGTTGGAGAGCTGACTCCGAATTACCGCGAACGGGTTGGGCACAAAGATGCCTTGGGTCGTAGACGTGGGCCTCTGGATGAGCGCCGCATACTCTTCGATCGTGGGTGCCAATTCTGTTCCTTGAAAGTTGAACACCGCATGTTCGGGGTCCCAAAACTCGATGGCGGACCTCAAGAAGATCCAATCCACCGGAGTTTCCGTGAACATAACCATGTCTCTGATGATGCCTTGAATGAAGGCGCGATCCACCAGTCGGAGAGTCCTCCAAATGCGCATGATCTCTTGTCTCAGCGGTGTGATTGCTTCGAGCCTGAGACCGGGAGCTGGGCAGTCCATCCTTACCTAAATGGAGGAGATGTCGGCTCAACGCTTTAAGTGTCAAACCAATGTAATGTCCTAAGTTTTTTCAGGAAATAATGCATGCAGTGCGGAAAGATAAACTATAACCGTGTTCTTTACAGTATACATCGCTCTTTCTCGCAGAAAAACAAAAAAATGCCCGTCCTAAAGAAAAACTACGGGCCGACTCAATGACTCGACTTTGGGATCGGTTGACGGCATGGAGGCAAAGATTGGTCCAGCATGACGGTCCCTGTGTATGCATGGCTTTCGGCACTACTGGGAGAACCGCTAACTAGGGATGGAGGCTCCCGGTACAAGGGTGTAAATTCCTTGAAACCGAGGGAGGATCTTTGGGGGCCGGTTCGGTGGCATAGCCGACTCGATCCGTTCCCTTACTCGGAACCTCTGACTAACCTAGCTTCCTATTTGGGTGCCCGTGGGATTTCGGACAAGGTACCTAAGAACCCGCTAGAATGATGCGATGCAAATGCGTAAAGTAAATGCAAGAAATAAATGTGCTTAAAAATAAACGTACGGGAAGCGATAAATAAACATGCAAGCAAGCAAACGGAATCTAGCCCGAACCCTCTAGATGTCCCCAGTGGAGTCGGCAAGCTGTGCGCACCCGAATTTTATCTCGTCGGGGCACGCATGCGCCCGCCTATGCAATGTGGCTTGGGAGTGTCCACCTTCCCGGGGACGCGCGACGGACGCACGTGAGAAGGAGTCGCCACTTGCCATTTTAGGACCCGAAGGTCGAGGGCCGACAAGGTACCCGGGTCTAGGGGTACGGGATACACCTAAATGCTAAGGTAATGGTCGTGCGGAACCAAAAATTCCGAATTCGGGGGTTCTGTTACGTGCAGGCCTATATCCCGCACGCCCTTCCAGTACTCTAGCTTGCTAGGCTTGCCGTTTTGTTTATTTACCGCGTGATTTTAGGGTTGTACTTGACTCGCCCGTTTTGACACCGTAAATTTGGTGAATTAATAAAGTTGGGCCAAGAGCCCGAAAGATGAGTAAACTTGTGCGTCAAGGAATCGGTTCACTATCTTATCGTTACAGTTCATCGAGCCGTGATGGTCAATTCCCTGCGCGAACCGAGACCACGATTATTCGAGCTTACTCATCTCTTGGTGACGATAGACCAGCTTAACCGATTCGACACTCGGGCCTCTCGCTCGCCGATCGGGATCATTACAAGTGAATGAGTGAATATACAAATAAAATTCTCACAACGTTCTCTCGAATAATTACAAAGTGTAACTGAATAAGTAAATGGATCCCGATCGATTTACGTTGGGCCAATATTCCGCTCCAGCTCACCGTGTGTTTTGAATAACCGATAAGTAAATTAAGGCAACGCGGGCTCAAGGAGCCGAAGGTCCAGGTCCGATCGATCCAACGGTTTGCAGGAGAACACTTGATTCCCACTGTAACCGTTGGACCGATCGAGCTCCCGAGTGATATCTAAACCCGTTTCACACATCCAATCCAAATTGCCTTCCGCATAGGCCATGTTTAGAGTATGATGGTGAATCGAGGCTAGATCCCATTCCGCACTCGGGTTGCACGCGCTCAGTGAGTCAGGAGCCGTTGGACCTCATGTTCGGTGATTTGGGGCGTTGGACCCCGTGCAACACGTAACCTATGGGCTCAGACCCGAACCGCAACAAATTAGCAAAAGTAAATAGAAAACAGAAGAAAATTGATAAAACTGATGAAAAACAGACAATAACTGACAAATATAGATAAATACAGACAAGTTGTATATTAAGTCGAATGTACGTGATTTAATCAGTTATTAACCGAGGTTGATTAACAAACAATGTGTCTAACCTAGGCAAACATAGATGGTGGACTAGAATAGGGTTCTAAGCCAATTACATGCGTGAGTTTGTTTTAGAATTCTTATTCAGTGAGGTGACACTGTGGTTTCACCGAATTAGCCAAACTCATGTTTTTTACTATAGATTGGAATCTAGCATTCCACTTGTCCATTGTCTAATGTTTGGTTAAGTCAAGTGCATGATTAATCCGGTTCTTCGTATTTTATAACTGAAATAAAAGGCTCACCACCGAATCTACGATAGGAAGATAAAAACACTGAAAGTGAACGGGATGGGTCGTGCGAATGAAACTCACACCTGAACGGGTTGCCCTCTCTCGCCAATAGATCGAGGTGTTTCCAACTCCCTAACGCCTAGGATATCGATGAATCTCGGAATGACGATTATGCCCTTGGATAATAAAACATGTGATGTTTGTGTGCAAACTGAAGATCGCGTGACACGAAGAAGTCTAAGGAGGACTCACGTGTCTCGACTCGAGCCGCCTCAAATTGGGCCCGGACTCGAGTCGTAGCACGCGAGTACTCACTAGACATCGATTCTATTCGTGTTACACGTCTCGATGCTTTGAAATTGTGAGCTTTTTAAGGAAAAGGGCATTCTCGCCGTTCCGTGAACCATTGATTCGTTTACGAATTAATAATCAATTTATCCAATTATTTATTCCAAGTAGTTTAATTAATCAAATAACACGTCCCATTTTCCCGTTTGTGAGATTCTTCGGTGATTATTGTTCCACATTGCGGTTATGGTTTGGATGGGCTATATCCGGATCTAGCATGTCTAATAAGTAATAAACATGTAGACAACAATTAAAAGGAAGCGTAATTGCAAACAATTCCAAGGATCAACTTCGGAATGATGAAGAGGCCAACCGGAACTCCAAAAGAGGTCACGAAGGAGTCGGCCACCCCCCAAGGATGATTGGCCGAATGCTCCTTGACCTGATTCAAGTTTCGGTGGGTCTCTCGCGTCATTCCTAATCGTCCCTTGCATATATCATGTAACATGCACGTGAGAATAACACACATTTCACTAAATCGACATCAACACGACCCCGATTCACACAAATAAACACGTGAGACACTCAAAAACACCATATTCAAGGAATCAACAACGACGTTAACTCATTCAACGATAAACTTGGAAATAACTCACGGGAATCACACGGCCTCAAGGAACGGAGAGCCCTAAGACTTCGGGTGGGCTAAGGAGCCTCACGGCCCCATCGCAAGGAGATGGCCGTGGGTTCCTTGACACGACTGAACCCTCCAAAGCCTCTCCCTCCTAGATCCCGAGTATCTCTCGTCATGCCATTGTATCTTAGTCATGCTTAGGGACACCACGATCGTGGAAATGGCCTAATCCGGAAGGATGAGGCGGTCATGGACCCTAGAGAGCCAAAGAGGCTCACGCCCCCCCCCCCCCCCCCTTATGAGGCTTGGCCGAGAGGCTCTATGACTCTCTCGAGTCTATGACGGTCTCATCCTTTCGGATTCGGACCATTTCACGTTATGCATGCATACTCACACAACATACGGATGTAATAAAAGGAATGAAACACGTACGATGCATGGGTTTGCATGAGGAATCCGAATCTAGAGGAAAAATAACGTCTTCATACATTCCGATTCTTTTGATCACATCAACGTTTCATACAAGCAAATATCGAGGATCCTAACTTCTCTAAGTCGTAGAGGGATGTTACCTAGCCTCGATGCACGAGGGAAATAGTCGGGGAAGTGGCCTTGAGAGTCGCAAGACTCGGTTGGACGCTACGGATGGCGGGTACCCGAGAGGTGGCAGCAGCGGCAGCTTGGGAAGATCGGGCTCGGCACGTTAGCTCTGACCACGGCACGGTGCAAGATCGGGCTCGTCGGACTCCTAAGGGACAGATCTAGACGTTCGTGGACAGTCCCGAATGTGCCAAACCCTGGACAAGCCTGAAACAGTGAGAGAAAGCTCGGTAAAGAAAAGTGGACCCGGTAAAGAAGAAACGGGTGGAACGGTGGTTGTGCACGGTGGATTGGCCCTCGGACCGTGACCACCTCTTCACGGGGGAGGGTGAGGGTTATGAGGAACCCTTTGAACGTGATGGCACGACTCGGCAAAGTCGTGGGAGGAAATGGCACGCTGTTGAAGTCCGGGTGCACGTGAGTGGCGTCCTTGAGACCTGATTGTTCGCGCGGCTGAAACGTGATGATGGAAGCTTCAAATGAGAAATCTAAGCCCGGAAATGGATTTAGGGGGTGGGAAATATGTAGGCTAGGGAGTTTGGTGATTTTTGGCTTAAGTCGGGTCGGGTGGTTACCGGAATACCGGGCGGTTTTTCGGTGATTTTGGCTGGTTCCGGCCTTGAGAGGGGCTGAACGTAGAGTGAAGGAAAGGGCTGGGCTTGAGAGGCTTTTGGAGAGATGTTGGCTTGAGAGAGAGTGAGGATGATGAAGTGATTAGGGTTAATGATGAATGGGGCTTTATAGGCTAGCTTAATGGCTCGATTAAGGGAAGTTAAGTGCGGTTAGGAGGCCTAAGTGTGGCTGCCGAAATTTTCAAGGCAATTAGGGAGGGGTTTGTGTCATGTAGAGTGTGGGGAAAAGAAGGGAAAGTTGATGAGAGGTGATGGGGAAGTGATAGCTAGTGATGGGTGTAAGAAGGATTTGAAATTTGTGGTGGAGGGAAGGGGAAAACCCCTTGGAGCCGCCGGGTTTGGGTTTGAGCCGCGGCTTGGGGATTGAGCCGAGATCTTGGGTTTGAGCCGTGGCTTGGTGGCTTGGCTTGGCTGAGTTGTGGGTCCCATTCGACTAAGAGAAAAGTCGGGAAAAGCTCGAGACTTGATTCAACGCGCGTCCGATCTCCGATGTCCGATTAATTAATAGATTTGGAATGCTTGAACGAAGAGAATTTGAATGAGCCTAATATCGCCATATGTCATGTGAACGAATGTTCTGGTGACTCGGCGCCTCGAGAGTCGATTTTGCCCCGTTTGGATATTCATAGTGGAGTTGAGTGTCCCCGTTCTCCAATTGCTCCATTGTGCATCGTAGTGCTCGTCTCGGTGAGCCTTTTGTCTTGTGCGAGATCGTTGGCTCACCGTCCCTGACCGAAGACCGTTAGCCGGATGAGACCTAAGGACTCACGACCAGGGCTTTCTCAGTGTTCCCCGAATGTCTCGAGGTGTTCGGGGACCGCTGTGATCTCTGTTTTCCATGAATGTGGCCCGAAGGTTCGCCGGGAGGCGTTTGTGACCACTGAAACGTCCCTCGGGAAACCCTGTAGGGTTCCGAAAGGTCATTTGAAGCTTGTTCCATGACCCTGGTGGTCCCTGGGTGCGTGCAGGCCCGTTTCCGAGTGCCGTTTACTCGTTAGTGGATCGGACCCCCCGGAGCCTCGTCAGAAAAGGCGTCTGTGAGAGATCGAGGGTGTCTAAGCTTAAGCAGGATGCCTTCGAAACGTGCCCGAACGTGTCATTGGTCACTTTGGCACCGAGAGGGATTTTTAGAGTCCCATATTGGACACCTTTCGGTGTTTCAGTGATTCGGTGGTGAATAGTGCCGCATTGCCAGCCCCTGTCGCTTCGGGACTTGTTGTCTGTTTACTCTTTCGATCGCCCTCTCGTGCTCTCCTAGTGGACCCTGCTTTCTCTTGTCATTCGTGACTCTGTGCCCGCACGTTCGCCTCCGATTGTCGGCTGATGAATAGTAATCCGGGCTTTGGCCGTGGATTATCGTGTAGGGAGCCGGTGGGCATAAATGGGGTGCTGACAGTGATCTAGAAAGATCTTCTGTATCCTGACCTGAGTTACCTGGAATCAGGTAAAAACTCAAGTTGAGACACAGAAGCCATTTTCAGACGTCCATGCTACATCGGACCACGCGTTTCGAATTTTGAAATTGATAAGCTTGAAAAGAGCACCAACGTCATTTGACAACTCATCGACGCAAGTTATCAGTTAATGGCCAATTCGTGTAAACTTTATCAGCGTGAAATGGGTTTAATCATGTGAGCGTCCCGATTAACCCGTTCGCGAAATTAATGCTTAAGGGTGTGCCGAATGCATTAATTGTAAAAACGATTCGTGACTCGGCGACCAAGACGGGTCAAGAAAGACCGAGGATGATTCGATCAACGATGGCCGAAACATCCTTTGGTCCTGATGGTCCCGAAAGGGTCTCCGAATTGCGAATCCGTGCATATTTTGATTTGGAAAGACATTTCATGTGAGATTCTCGATGTAATTGTACTTGCAAATTACACGAAATCCGAGAATAGATTTAAAACGGGAAGAGGAAGCCTCATGGAACCCGAATACTCCATGAGACTCTCGACCTATTCTCCTTGGAGAAAGCCTAGAGGTCTCATGGCTTGTATTTGGTTTCACGAGTTTTCCCCGTCTTGTTTTGAATCGTTTCTCGCATGCTCAAACATCAAACATGTTAAATAACACGATTAAACGAAAGTCGGTATTATCATGATTTAAATAACACATTCAAACATGCAAACATGCACAAACATATTATTTAAGGAGTCGATAAAATAATACCGACTTCATGGATGTGAGAAAAACAATAAAACTCGAGAAACAATTTAAATCGGGGCAAAGGAATCCGATCTTGACCCAAAAAGGTCAAGAATGCTCTCGGTTACCTCATGGAAAGGTTAACCCGAACGATGTCGGCTTTTCCGGGTCGGGATGGTTTCCTCAACTTCGATTTAAATATTTCCCGACAAACTAGCACGTTAAACGATGATAAACATGCATGGTGTAATAAGGAAATTGCATAAAATTAAAGTTTAGAATTAAAATCATGCTTAAAACCCTTTAAAACTCCATAAACACAACAATAATATAAAAATCCTAGCTCCTCTAAGTCGGGAATGGTCATACCTAGTCCCGAGAGGCGGTATGGGACCTTCAAGAGTCGGGTTGGACTGTTGGTGGGTCGGGTTTGGGCTGTTTTGGCTTGAACAAACCCGAATGGTAGCAACAGACCCGACTGGCACAAGTCGGGTCGGACGTCGCCACGGAGGTTCCCGATGGAATTTTGAGGCAAGGTCAGCGGCCTTGGGTAGCCAAGGGACCCCTCTAGGTGACCGTGGTGGTCTTTGTTCCCAGAGTTGTCGGGTCGACCCGTACAGTCCTGCAAAAATCACCGAAAACAAAGCACGTCTGGAAACTGGCCCGACTGGGCAGTTTTCAGGTCGGAATTCATAACGGTGGATTCCGATGGAATTTTTGAGCAAGGTCGGTGGCTTTCGACTCCTAACGAACCCCCGGAGGTGTTTGATGGGTTTTGAAAGTTCAGACCGACTCGAAAAGGTGAGAAAACAGGGTTGGAAGTTTTGACCCGGCTGGGCCAAAACTGTGCTCGATTCTGTACTGAGCTGATTCTCCAACTTAGAGGCTTCAAACTTGAAATCTAAGCTCGGAAATGGATAGACGCGGTCGAAAACATGTAGGATATGAAGTTTGGTGAAGTTTGGATTTAAGTCGGGATGGATTCCGACTTAAGTCTTGAGTGTTTTGCTTGGTTTTTGGGTTGTTCTTGCTTGCTGCAATTTTGCTGAAGTTCTTGGGAGGTTGAGAGCATTTGTTTGAGTGAGAAATGCTAGAGAGAGAGTGCTTGAAGGTGTATGATTAAGTTAATGACATTTGGACAATATATAGGAAAGCTTAAATGCAAGATTAGTGAAGAAAAGTACAATTAGGGCCATGGATTAGTGGAATCCGAATTTCTTAAGGAAATATCAAGTTCAATCCTCATCCATTGCATTAATGGAGAAGAGATAAGAGCATTGATGAGCTTGGAGTGTTGTCTTCAAACACTTAGATATTTTAATGTGGAAGACAAATGCAAGTTGCCTTGAAGGAAGAAGCCATGGACGGCAATGGGCATGGGTGAGGCGGCAATGAGTTGGCCGTGGGTCCCACGAGTCGTGAGGTAAGTTCGGGTCTCGATTGATCGTGCGTTCGAGGTTCGTGGATCAAACAAATGTCAAAATGTCATTGTGCGTGCGAAAACGATTCAAACGAGCCCAAAATCCTCCATTTTGCCCAAAGGAAGATTTCTGTGATTTTTGGCTCGGAAGCCGGTTTTGCTCATTGCAGGTAACCAAAGCGAAGTTGTCCGCTTCTGACAGCATATCTTGTGTATGCATCTCACGTTGGTCATTTTGACGTAAATTATCAGACAACGTGAACAATTGTCCTTTAAGCCGGTAATGCAAACGTGGAGCCGGAGATGTCCTAGGAGGTCGAAACTGGATTGCTCAGATTGCTTTCTGAGGTACTTGGGCACTCCGGAAATCACTGTGATCTCCGTTTGTCGAGATTAGATCTCTGAGGACTTGAAAAGTGTACTTGAGACCTCTAAAGCACTGCTCGGGAGGTCTACATGAGTTGTGTGATTCATTCCGACGATTCCACGTTGAGCCTTGGGAAGGCTAGCACTATGTAGGGTAGGCACCCAGTGTCAAGTTTCCGTAAAAAGGATCTCCGAATATGCATTTCCATTGAAAATGTCCATTTCCGCTCCTCGGAGGTTACTCGGGAAACTGAAAAGGGTTTTGCTGTCTGTTTTGCCCAATTGCAAATGTCCGCTAGAGTTTTCAGGGCAACGTAGTATGAACTTCATTTGCCGTAATTCCGTCAAACCAGCCTCCGGTTATGCATTTCCGAAGAGGGGCATGCCCGTTTTGTAGCTCGGAAGTCATTCAGAATGTCTGTGTGGCTTCCAAAAGATAATCTGAAGCACTGCTCATGCTCTGTATGATTGTGGGGCATGGCCGCATCTGATATTTGGAATTAACTTTTTTCCAAGAAACCGGCATTTTTGGACTTCCACTGAAAAGTTGTTTGTATACATAAAGTTGTTCTGTATAGAGCAGATGATTTGCAAAATGCGTTTGAAGACACTTTTCATCTGTTTGGCATTGGAGGGGATTTTTGAAGTCCAATATTGGCTATCTTTCGATGATCGAGAGAACTATCGAAAAATAGAACCGTCCATGTGATATACTGAAAATGCCGGTTTTGGACATTGTTGAGCTCTCTAGTCACTCTGTTGCTCCTTGATGACCCCTGGAGTCCTTCTGTCATATGCATGTGTCATTTGCCTGATTTCACCGACTTGAGGATGAATAGTGATTTCTTGCTCTGCCGAGCCGTTTTCTGTATTCTGCTCAATTCGTGGCTTAGATCATTGCTAATAATGTAATTTGAATCAGTGAGCCAAAATGGGGTGCTGACACCCACTAAGTGGTAAAACTCCATTAGCGTGGATTTTCTGCATTCACAAGAACTCGAACCCGAGACCTTGCTTAAGCTGAACAAGCGCCAAACCGCTTGAACCAACCCACATTGGTTCCCTGAGCTTTTATATAATATACTTGATTAACGTACCAGAATTAATCTTTTAATGCGCAATAGTTTTCTAAATAAGAAGATTTGGAATTTAAGTAAGAGCACCTTTTTATCTATTATATAAGATATATACTTTAAAATTTTTAATGTCAGTAAGTGATCATTTGTGATAAAAAGAGAAAAAAGAGTTTTTATCAAATGGTAGGAAGTGTGCATGATATAAGAAAGGAAATAATAGATCTGGAAGAGTGATTTGGGTATTTATTTATATTTTTATCACAGTTATAAATAAGTCATAGGGTGTATGTTGGTACAACGACCAATAAATGCAGTGTATTAGCCGGGAAAAATAAAAGAAAATTTGAAAACAACCCCAGCCTAAGTAATATTTTTGACATATTGACATATAAATTCCGACTCATCTAATATTTTCTTATGAATATATTTACAAGAAAATAGTAGTATTTCTAGCTTCAAACTAATAATATGCTTTGATTTTATATTAATAAAAGGTACATTTGTGCAATCAAATAGTTACTTATATAGTGGGATACTAAGTCAAAAACACCTAAGACAAAAAAAAGTAAAAAATATAAAATTATGCAATATCGCGTTTTGGTTGTGCATTCTTTTAATCTGTAATTGACCTCGTGCATAGTTGGCGCACAATCGCTAAAAGAAATATGAACTATTCATGCATTTTAGTCATCGATAAATGACTAGTAATTGGAGTTATCAAAATAAAATAAAATAAAAAGGTGTGCGCTACTATTCTAAATTCCTAGTTTAACCCTTTATTGGGATATCACTTAGCAAGAGGAGGAAGGGAAGGTAAATGGAAGGATTTAGTTTCGATTAATTGGAAGCGGAAGAAAGATTTACTTAAATCAATTGATTAATATACCTTTTTCATAATTTAGTTTGTATATTAAACGAGGGCATCTTTTCATGTTTTCAATATTTTAGGTCTTGTTTATTTGGAGAAAACTTTTCAATTTTTTGAAAAATTTTCATAAATATGAAAAATCGTAAATTCTGTGTTTACCTATTTAACATGAAATGTCAGCATCCCATTTTGGCCCACTGACTCCAATAGGGAGCACCACCGATAACCTTGATCACAGCTCGACAAGCTTAACAGAAGAACACCAAGCAGAAGCTCGGGCCACTATTCACAGTCGGGTCAGTAGAGGCAAACATGCAATTACAGGGCATGGATCACAGAAAATGGCAGGGACCACCAGAAAGGCCCAAGAGGGGGGCAGTTGTAAGAACAGACGAGCAACAAGCCCAAAAACAGCAAAAGTCGACACTATGGCACTATTCACCGTCGGATCACTGGAGCGTCAGAAGGTATCCAATATGGAACTCTAAAAATCCATCTTGGTACCAAAATGACCGACGGCACCTCCGAGCACATTTCAGAAGTCTCCTACTTAAGCCGGGGCACCCCCGAACATTTGCAGACGCTTTCCTAACGGGGCTCTCCGGACACCTGATCCACGAACAAATAAACGGCACCCGGAAACAGGTCTACATGCATTCAAGGGTAACTAGGACCAGGGAACAAGTTTCAGACTGCTTTTCGGAACTCATCTTGGTCTTCCGAGTGGATCCCGACCCGAAAAAATGGGTCTTTTCTGCGCAAAAACATAGCCGGAGACCCTTTTAACGAATCGTCAGCACACGAAATCCGCGCTAATCAATCCTAGGGACCTCAAGGGCTTAGGAGATAAGCCCTGATCACATTGCACGATCCGTTTAGGGTTCCCGAGTATCATTCCGGCAGTAAAAGGGCCCCTTTCAAATGGAATATCGCGCTCAGAGCCTATTCAGGGGAATGTTGATGCCCAAACTCTACGCCACCCACTCCCAGCAACCCCTAGGGCCCAGGAAATCATTTTGGCTCGGACCAAGCAAAGCATATCGGTTTCCCGAGTGACGTTTTAATGGTCTCTAACGCCTCCCGGCAAACCTTCGTGACTCGTTTTGGACAAACGGAGATCGCAGTGGTCTCCGAACACATTACAACACTTGGGAAGCACTAAGAGAGCCCCATTCACGGATCCCTAGGACGTCTCCGTTTATCGATCCCCGGCCGGGGCCGGCGAGTAAACCATTTCGCCCAAATCACGAAGCACGCCGACACGAGCAGTACATCACGCAGAGACGCGAACAAGCGACAGAAACGGACAACTCCACCCCGATCATCCAAACGGAGCAAAACCGGCTTTTGAGTCCCCGGGTCACCCGAGCATTCGCTTACAAGAAGCATGTCAATATTAGGCTCATTAAAACCGTATTCGCGCGTAAATTGATAATTCGTCGTTCAAGCGAACCACGAAAATTGAACGCGCGACCAATCGAGCCTCGAGCTTCTTCCGGCTTTTCTCCTAGTCAAGTGGGACCCTTGAGCTAGCCAAGCCATGAGCCATGGCTCTCTTCTAAGTGCAAGCCAAATGAGCCCCATCCACCCATTTCAAAATATCTCTTACACCCCATCACTTCTCTTCTTCCATCCATCACCTCCCATCAACTTTTCAAGACAACTTCCCCTCCCTAATCCCTCTTAAAAATTCGGATGCCCTAAGCACCCCCCTCTAATTGCACTTAATTTCACTAATTTTGCATCATTAGCCTTCATATATAAGCCTCTTGGGTCATTAAGTTAATCAGAACTCCTCTTGCACTCTCTCTCTAGCTTTCTCACTCAAGAATACTCTCCAAACTCCCCTCATTTTCCAGATTTCGCTCAGCCCTATAACAGCCCGGATACAAGGCCGGGTTTCCAAAAAACTCAACCGTTTTCCGGCGATCGCCATCCAACCCGAACCAAACTTGACCAAACTTCATATCTCACATGTATTTGACCCCTCGAGTCCATTCCCGAGCTTAGTTTTTCAGTTTGAAGCCTCCAATAGCCCGTTTTGCTCCAGCACAGAATCGGTCTCCTAAGTGCTCCCCGGGACCTAGTCAGGTTCATTCGACGTTTCCTCCTCCCCAAGACTATGGCGAGTCGTACCATCACTTTCTAGGGGTTCTTTACAACCCTCACTCTTCCCCGTGACGAGGTGGTCGCGTGCCGAGAGCCGTTCAACCGTGCACCACCGTCATTTCCCTCTTTTCTCCCTTCACAGATTTTTCCAGTTTTTTACCGGTTTTCTTCACATCTTTCAGAAAAAATATACATGTCCAATCCTCACGAAACTACCGCAAGCATGATCCTCAGTCAGTTAGGAGTCCAATGCCGCTGACCTTGCAGCAAAATACCACCGGGAGCCTCCGGGACAGCCATTTCTTTCTGACCTGCCCAGTCGGGTCAGTTCCGCCCAGTGGGTTCTATTTTATGCTAGCTAACCCGACTTTGTTTTTTATTTCTAGAAAATCTACATGTGTTCTCCTCTCGAAACCACCGCAGGCATGATCCTTAGTCTCTTGGGAATCCAACGCAACCGGCCCCGCATGAAAAGGCCACCCCAATCAACCGGTACAGCCCCGACAAGCCGAACTGCCAATCAGGTCTGCCAGTCGACCCGACTGCACCGATTCGGGTCTGTTTATTCCAGGGGACAAAACCAACTTCCCAAGCCCCTTTTTCTGGCTTTCCTCGACTTTTCCCGCATCCCAGGGCTAAGTATAATCATTCCCGACTTAGAGAAGTTAGGACTTTTACGTTTTATTTGCGTTTGTACGGCGATAAGGCAGTCCATGACCGATTCGCATGCAAGTTTATGTTTTTATGTTTTTTTTTACATCGTATTATGCATGTCTTCATCGTATACAGTGCTAGCATGTCGGGAAATAGCTTGAATCGGAGTCAATGAGACATTGTTGGCTTGGGTAAGCCAAAGGAGCCTCTTGGCCTCACCCCAAGGGAGGTGGCCGAGAGCCCCTCTTGGCTTTCTCGGGCCATGGATGGCCTCCTTTCCCTGACTCAAGTCGTTTCCCGAGTTTTTACATTTTTCGCTTCCCATGAGTCGGTGTTATTTTATCGATTCCTCTAAATATCGTGTTTGTGCTTGTTTGTATGTTTGATTGCGTTCCTAATATCATGGCGGCACCGGCTATGTAAAAAATGTACGTTGTCATCATGTTTGATGTTTTATGCATGCAAGAAACGGTCAAAACCGATTCTTGGAATTGATTGTAATCACAATTTTCATTTAATTGCTGGTTTCATGTTAATTCGTATGTTAGGTACGTTAATATCAAACAATCATTTCATTGATTCATAACAATTGAGGTTCGAGGTGTCAATCATTAAACCACTTCACAAATGGGAAACGTGATGTATCATTTGGTCAATTAAATCATTCAGCTCAAACAAAGTCATACGAATCGGCTATCAATTTGTAAGCGCGTTGAAAAATCATGAACCAATGGAAACGCCTTTCTCAAAACTCACAATTTCAAAATACTGAGATGCGTAACACGAATAGAGTCGAGGTCTAGGGTGGACTTGCGCACCTCGACTCGAATCCAGGCCCAATTTGAGGCAGTTCAAGTCGAAGCACACAAGTCTTCCTTAGACCCCTTCATGTCACGTGATCTCAATTTTTCACATTTCGCAAGGCAAAGGGCATAACCATTGTTTCGTGATTCGCCGACATTTTAGGCGTTAAGGAGATCGAAACACCTTGATCTATGGGTAGGAATGGGCAGCCCGTTCGGGTGCAAGTCTCATTCGCGTGGCCCGTTTTATCCACTTTCGGTGTTTCCGTCATCTTACCGTAGATTCAGTAACTAACGTTGTTATTTCTGTCACAAAAAGCATAAAATCAAACTAATCATTCACTCGGCTTATACAAACATTAGATAATGGCTGGGTGGAACTCTAGGTTCCGAATCTAGAGTCAAAACACGAGTTTGGCGTATTCAGTGAAACCGCAGTGTCATTTACAAAACGAAGTCTTAAAATCAATTCACACACATAGTTGACCTAGAACTGCATCATAGTGCATTCATATGTTTGCCTAGGGTAGGGACATTGTCTGTCAATTAACCCCGGTTAATAATTGGCTAAATTACATAAACTTGGCATAATACAAGACTTGTCTGTATTTTTCTGTTTTCATCTGTTTTATCAGTTTTTATCAGTTTTTATCTGTTTTCTACTATTACTTGTTATTCCTTGCGATTCGGGTCCGAACTCTTAGGCCACGCATATCACGGGGTCCAACGCCCCAAACCATCAATCACGGGGTCCAGCACCCCCACGTACACCGAGCGCGCGCAACCCGAGTGTGGAATGGGGTCTAGCCCCGACTCACCACCTTGCTCCAAGCAGTGTCTATGTGGAAGACCACTTGGATCGGGTGCGTGAATCGAGGTTAGACAATCGCCCAGGAGCTCGACAGCTCCAACAGCTTACATGAGAATCCATCGACTCTTTTGCTATCTGTTGGTCCGATCGGACCCGACCCCTGGCTCCCTGAGCCTACGTTGCCTTAATTTACTTGTCGGTCACTCAAAAATCTCACGATGAGCCGGAGCGGAATATTGGCCCAACGCAAACCGATCGGGATCCACTTATTTTATTCAGTTGTACTTTGTAATTATTCGAGAGAACATTGCGATGATTTTGTTTGTATATTCATTCATTCATTTGTAAGGATCCCCGATCGGCGAGCGAGAGGTCCGAGTGTTGAACCGGTCAAGTTGGTCTATTGTTACCAAGAGATGAGTAAACTCGAACACTCGTGGTCTCGGTTCGCGCAGGGAATCGACCATCACGGTTCGATGAACTGTAACACGAAAATAGTGAACCGATTTCTCGAGACGCAAGCCTACTTTTCTCTCGGGGCCTTGGCCCAACTTGATCAATTCATCGACTTTACGGTGTCAAAACGGGCGAGTCAAGTGCAACCCTAAATTACGTGGTAAATAAACAAAACGCAAGCCTATCAAACTAGAGTATCGAAAGGGCGTGCGGGATATAGGCCCGCACGTAATAGAACCCCCGAATTCGAAATTTCCGATTCTGTATGACCATTACCTTAGCATTTAGGTGTACCTTGTACCCCTAGACCCGGGCGACTCAACGGCCCTCGACCTACGGGTCGTAAACAGTAAGTGGCGACTCCTTCTCACGCGTGTCCGTCGCGTGTCCCTGGGAATGTGGACACTCCCAAGCCGCGTTGCATAGGTTTCGAGCATGCTTACCCTGACGAGATTAAAATTCAGGTGCGCACATGAAGAATAATTTCTTAGAAAAAAATACTTCTTATTCTCCAAGTTCAAAGCAATTTGGAAAAGTATTTTTAATGATTTAATAATTTTCTTCTCTTTAATTGGAAGGCCTTCCATCATTTTTTTTTCTTTTTTAGTGTATCAGTTCTCATCTCTTTAATTAAAAAGTTTTCAATTGTTGTTAGACATTAAATATAAGTTTGAAAATTTGTAAGCATGATTTCTCACTCTTTTTAGAGAAATAAATTTAGAGAATGAGAAGAAAAGTGGAAATGAAAATAAAGAACACTTTTCTAAGTAACCAAACTCTACTTACCGAAAAGAGTAACCAAACTATTAATAAATGTTCTGTTTCTCCCCAAAGTCCCTCCAATTTGGGGAATTAAAATTTAAAGAATCCGAGGAAAATAAAAAGGAAAGTAAATTCATATATTTCCCTCTTCTTCAAATTTTACAATGCAAAATAAGGGATTTGGAATCCCTCCCTTTGCTTCCCCCTCTCTCTTTTTCCCCTAATCCAGACATAACGGTGGAGAGATCAGAATGGGGCAAATCAGTTTTTAATACAAAGGATCATATTCTCCATGAATCGGAGTTAGAACTCAGAACAACTTATTACGGACATAAAAGTTTTTTGTTTTTTTTTTGCCGGTTACAATGGAAGTTCATGAATCTAAACACTATAAATATTTAATAAAGGGTACGGATATTTTACCTAAATATCAAACTTGAGATCTTTTGATTACCAGAGTGTACTTTGTTACACTACACTCTCTTTGATTATAAGTTTTTTCATTTGTGATAACACGGTGCTTAACAACCATCATAATCAAGCTCAGAAGATTTGAACGGCAGAAAGGTCGCCTTATCATTCGGGTCAGAGTTCGGTCACAATTTGGGATTATATTTATTGTATGATGATGATGGTCTTTCTTTTTTTATTTTGGATAAATAAAAAGATGAATAGCAATAATAACAATCTTATCGTTTTTACTATGCAATATTCAACCTTTTATATTTAACGGTGAATATATTTAACAAATTGAATAATCAGTATAAATACTGACTCCATTAGCATAACATCACCAAAAATCTATGCATAATTCCCATAATGATGACGAAGGTGTTTGATTGAGCGAGTAAGGTTATTTGCCATTTGGCGGGGTGGGGTGGTAGACGTGGGGCTCAGCAGTCAAAGCAGCCGCTCGGGAACAGAGGCTTCTTCTCCACCTGTACTTTCCCATGCGTTGCATTCCTTCATCCACAGTGAACGTATGCTCTTTCATTTATCCTCCTGTCCTCTCTCCGTCTCTGCCATCTCATTAAATCCCTCATAAACCCTAATGGGGTCTATAACCCTAAGATTGCAAACCACAGTTTTTGCCTATTACCTTGTCTTGTTCTCACGTGATTTGTTCCATTTCTCGTTATAAATAAACGGGGCAAAAGCCCAAGCAAAACGTTTTTCGTTAAATTTATATTTGCATTTTGACAATTGAATGAAAGAAAATTCCATGTCGGATAATCGATATAAAAATTTCTGGCTTCGCGAAATCTAGACTTGATTGGACTTGAAGTCATTCCCACCCGGACCGAGGGCCTTTGGTGACTGCATTGAGGTTGCTGGCCACCCTGTTGCCGTATTTGGTAGATGTGATCGTGGTGGTTGCACAGCTTGCACAGTCATTGCGCCTAGGGTTTTAAGGGTTTTCCCTTTTAACTTCTTTTGGATTTTTAATCTTACCTATAACTAAAACTGTGGTTTAGTGTCCATTGCAAGGAAACGAGAACACACGTCCTTCATTTTCCTTCTTTTTATATTAACCCTTTTCTTTTCTCATTTTTAACGTTCTTTCAATTAATTTTAATTTTTTTCATTTTTGCCCCTTTCTTTCGAATTCTTCTCATGTAGTCACATCCTCCAAAATAAATTTCAAACTTAACATATTTTAGCCCTTATTTTATAATTTCCCTTTTATTCCTTGTTTTTAACATTTTCCTACAAACTTTAATTGTTTTTCATTTTTGTCCCTTTTATTGATTCCTTCACAGATCCTTCAAAAATGTTTCAAACATAGCATATCTTAGCTACATATATAATTAAACATATCACATCATGCCAAAGTAGAGTAGAATATCATTTTAATAGTCATGTGCATATTTATCTAGATCTTGTTAAGAACAAAAGGGTTCTTTTGTCATCGGCAGTATGGAAGGACAAAATCTCAATCGAAATTTTCACAGGCGATTTTAGGGATTCGTCGAGATTATATGTTGGCTTCAATTGGTTCTTGTTCAATTGGACAAGAACATTAGAAAACGTTTGTTTTGATGTTTCTTTGTAATTTTTTTTATTTTTTATTACTATTTATTTCTTATTTGGTTGAACCAATGCGTTTTTGTTCAGTTTAATATCGAAGAGAATCCGGCTCATTCTCGGATGATATCGATTATCGGTGAGAAGATACGTGGCCGAAAATATCATCATACTTGTGGAAATATAGATTAGATTGTGGAATTAGCCTTGGCTATTGATTTAATGGTCGTTAATAATTTATCTACGGTAGCTATTAATTAATTGCTTGTGATGCACCGAGCAAAATGTGCTCTCCAATTATATGAAGTTATCTTTGAACTTTTTTCAGAAAAAGAAAAGCAATTTTGATCCTAAAAATTTGACATTCAGTAAATTTTGATCCTATAAGTTTTAAAAGTGTCGAATCAATCCTATATGTTTGCTTCATAAGACACTTTTGGTATATTCATTGACCGGATGACAACGGATGCTGAGGTGGACACTAACACCGTTAATTTTGTTCACGTGATAATTTTTTATTGGCTGAAAATTTAATATTTAAAAGAAAAAATAAAAATAAAAATAAATTAATGAAAAATTAATAAAATATAATTTAAAAATAAAAATAAAAAATTATTTTAAAAACTTTTCTGAATTTTTTAATACTTTATTTATTTACAGGTGGAAATTATTTAACGGTGTTAGCGTCCACGTCAGCACCTGTTATTATTCGGTCACGGAATGGACCAAAAATGTTGTCCGGAACAAATATACAGGATTAATTTAATACTTTTAAAATTTATAGTATTAAAGTTGACTGAATGTCAAATTTATAGGACCAAAATTCTCTTCTTTTTTTTAAAAAAAATTCATGGGAGGAAGTCCCTTTTCACTTACTTTTATTCCATGTTTGGTTGGTACTAAAACCATTTAATTAATAACCCAAATTTGCCAAAACCTATTCCCATAGGGAAGAGATTTCATTAGTAATACGATGAACAACGCGGAAATTGATAGCAATGTTCTCAAGCCGTCATCACAATCGGAACTAGCTATTACCTATCACCCTACAAAAAGGTATTAATCTTTTTCTTTTTCAATTTTTCTGGATAAGTTTCAATTTTTTTCTCTGCCTTTTCTATTTAATTTTTCGATAGAATCTAGAGGTGTTTTTATTCTATTAGCTAAATTTTTAGTCAGCCGTCAATTGAATTCCGACCATGAAATATTTCAAGTAAATTCAAGACCCTTACGGTACATGAAAAGTCTGTACGCTGCCTGCCCAGATTTATTGATTTAATTTTGGGTTAGTGAGAACCTTATCTAAATTGCATCGCTCGCATTTACTTCTCCGCATCATCCATTTCCTGTAAGGGGAAGTATCATTTGATGGCATTCTTATCAATTTGAGGTTGAAGCATTTATTTTCCTCCGGCTTTTACGAATAGTAAATCAATCCACTATAACTTTTGTTTCGATTTCAAATACCTTTCCCGTAACCATTGTTGTCGTCGCAATTAACAATATATAGCTAGATGGAGTCTTGCGTATTGCGCGGGCATGTAAAAACTTTAATAAAATTTAATTTGTTTGACATTTATATAGAAGCATTTTAATAATTTATCAAGAGAACCTTTTTTTCTCAAAATTGTTTTTAATATTTATTTATGAAGGTAATTTTTTTATTTTTTAAGATAATTTTACTATTTATACGTAAATAGTGAAGTTCTTTTCATTTTCCAGTATAAAAATAAAAAGAAATCATAATTTTATTAATGATTTTAAATTCTCTAACCAAGTTAAAGATAAGCAATCACAAGCTAAAGGTGTTGTACCTGCTTGTATGCTCTCTAACTTTTATATACTATTACTGATTAATTAGTAAACTAACAACTTGCTCCTCAAAAAATCGATATTACATCAAATATGATCTCAAAAAAAAATTCATCAATTTTGACCTTGACATATTAAATGTATATCATATTATCCCTTATATCTGTTTGCCGTTAAAAACTCAATGGAATCCTCTGAGAAAATGGACAATATCATGTACATTTAATAGGTTAGTGTCAAAATTGATGTAAAAAAAAGTAAGAAATAATGTCACATCAGATGTTTCTGTTCACTATTGGACGACTAGCAAACGGAAGGAATCATCTGATGTACACTTAATCTATTAAGGTCCAATTTGATGTAAAAAATTTCATGAGATCTGATTTGATGTAACAACAATCTCTCGAGAGGCAAATGATTAGTTTACTCTTGATTAATTGATTTCTTTTCAAGCTAAATATCGTAACTAATTAGTGGAATACATTATATATGATGGTCCTTTTTCGTGTATATGACTGTGAATATTATGCTCATGTCTTGTTTGGGCTAACGGTTTGGATACACAATGGACACTCAAATTGTGTCAATATATATTGACCATTGTACTAGAAAGACCATCTTAATAGGGAATACTTTAATTAAGTGTGAGCAAATCCTTTTTCTAAAAATTAATTGACTTTCTAAGAAAAGAGTTTAGCATTCTGGCATCTTATATGTCGTGGACATGAATTTCAAGAGATTCATTTAGGGAAACTATGTAGTTAATAGGAGTGACATATAATTCAAGGTTCAACCACTTCATCCTCAAATATGATTGACATGAGAGAGCTTTCCGTGGTGATCCTGGTTGCGCAAAGGGCACGATCCACTTACTAAACAGGCTACGTGCCAACATGAAATAATTACTGAAATAGATCCATACATATAGCATGAACACTCAAAATGACCCGTAAATAATTAATCCACAATTCCTTGCATGATGAATAATATAGTTAATAATTCAACAATGAAACATGTAAGTATATGTAACCAAAAAATTGACACTTCCATATTCTTATTACTCCACAATTTAATCACGTCCACGTAATCGTTTAAAATTTAAACAAGATCTCTATCTATGCTCATCCGTACATCAGCAAAACAAGAAAGTTGAACATATACTATGATGCAAGGTTTTCAGGTCATTCCTTCTTATTTAATATTTCACACCCCTGATTAATTAGGCGAAATCTCCATTTTCTTTTTCATTTTCCCGTAAACTCTGAAATTCTACTAAATCATGTTTATTTATTTGTTCTTTTTGGTATTGGACCTCGTCCGGTTAATCCACATGACTCATGTGAACATCCTTACTCGTTGGACATGTAAGTCTGGGCGCACATATATAGTTGGGGACCCAAAATGGAGTGTTTTCTCTATTAATTATTCTTAAATTTTGAGAAATGTGGTGGATACATCCTATTCTGGACAAGAATTCAGTTTTGTTCATTTAAAATTCAATACAATTATATATATATATATATATGCTATTTGATATTACAATTAAATACAAAATTAATGGAATTTGAGGAAAAAAAGCATAATGCAGTGGGACACGTCATCGCTTGATGACCTAAGGGCTCTAGTTGTAATTCTCGTAATGGGACTGAGACTCCCTCTATCGCTTTATTAAATTTTCTATTTCTATATAATTTCATTAGATTTCTTTATAATCGGTAATGAGAAATCGAATTAATTAATATTAAGGATTTAGATTGAGTGACACTACACCACTGCACACTCATTCATATAATTCATAAAACTGAATTTTAAAATGGAGTGCTTTCTTTGATGCATCCCTAGTATCAGAGCCTAATCTTGAGTTAATTAATTCAGTTCGAGCCGAATTAGTTTGCCAAATAGTAAAGTTCTTCCAATTAAAGATTTTATCCATTCATGACACTCAAACTCAAAATATTACTTAACTGAAATAAGCGTCAAATCGTTTAAATTAATTTTCCGCTTATATTAATCCCCGTTGGATAGACGTAGAACTGAATTTGTCGATTCCCCAGGTTCCACTTCCACCTGGCAAAATCTAGCTGACAAAAAGCCAATGATAATTAATCAGCATTTTTTTTTTTTGTAAATCCCAAAAAGGGGTGGGAGAGAGGAGCAAAAGTTATGGTCAAAGGCTGGTCCCCTCTTAATAAATTCAATCCCAACAATCCATTCAGGAGAGTCAATCTCTCTGGGCAAGGCCCCACCACCAAATATCATCGGCCACCCTCCTAAGTCCCCACCACCGTTCCATATTTCCATCATGAACGACATCGAGATGTCCACCCAGCAGCCACCAAAAGGGGCCTCAGAGGCCTCCTCCTCCGCCTTAGGGCTGACTCTGTCGGCCCAATCTCACGGCCAAGGCCAGCAACAGCACCCTACCGTCCACAAGACCGGCAGGCACTACATGCCTCTCTTGATCGTCAACTACCTATGCCTCTTCGTTGGCTCCGTCTCCTCCAGCTTGCTATCCAAGTACTACTTCATCCACAAGGGCTCCAGCCGGTGGGTCTCCACCTGGGTCCAGTCCACCGGGTTTCCCCTCCTCCTCCCCCCGATTTACCTCCCTTACTGGTTGAACTACACTGAGCGGCGGCCGTTCACCGAGTTCACCCTGAAGCTCCTCGCCTTCTCCCTATTCGTGGGCCTCTGCTTGGGCGTCAACAACCTCCTCTTCTCGTGGGGCAACTCCTACCTGCCCGTCTCGACCTCGTCCCTCCTCCTCTCGACCCAGCTCGTGTTCAACCTCATTCTATCCGTCGTAATCGTGAAGCAGAAGGTCACATTCTCGAACCTCAACTGCGTCATCCTCTTGACATTGAGCTGCGTCCTCCTGGCCCTCGGCTCGAGCCACGACCGCCCTGAAGGCCTCACTCAGGCTAAGTACTTCATCGGTTTCTTCTGCACCATCTGCGCCGGACTCTTGTTCGCCTTGTATCTTCCGAGTGAGATCACCAGGATATATATATATATATATATATGCATAACATTACATTTAGAAGATATATATATATATCTATATATCACCATATATATACTAGATGCCAATTAATAAATTGTTCCTCATACATAATATATATATGTAGTGATGGAGAAGATCTACCAGAAGGTCTACTGCTATGCGATGGTGATGGAGATGCAACTCGTGATGGAGGCGGCGGCCTCAGCCCTGGCAATGGTGGGCATGGCGTCAGATGGCGGGGTCGAGGAGATGAGGATAGAGGGGGAACGCACGTTCGACCGGGGCCTCTGGGTTTACGTGGTGACGGTGTTCTTCAACGTGGTGACTTGGCAGCTCTGCTTCATGGGGACGGCAGGGATGATATTCCTGACGTCCGGTCTGACTGGCGGGATCTGCATGACGGCGCTGCTGGCCATGAACGTGGTGGGTGGGGTTGTCGTGTACGGGGACGACTTTGGTGGGGTTAAGATTGTGTCCACCGTGCTGTGCACGTGGGGCTTCTGCTCCTACGCTTACGGCCTGTACCGGAAGATGGTGCTGGAGAGAGAGGGAGAGGGAAGGAAGACTGGGGGTGATGGCTTGGAGATGGCCCCTATGATTCTGGCCGATGGCGTCTGAGGTGCCGAACAAGGACCTGCTCAGCTCGTCACCACCATTACAACAATATATACACATATACATAGACCAACTTTTAATGAAATTTGGTGGTGAAGGTTAATTATATGTATGTCTCTTTAACTTAACATAATTTGCCCGCTTGCATCACCACCGTCCCCTTTTATCCTTGTTCTGTTTCTGAAATTGAATATACTATTATGTTATGGAACTTTATTTTTGGTCAATTTTGTTTTTTTAATATATATATATGAGTTTTGTATGCTGCGTTCCTCCCTGGTTCATGCTTTTTCCCCTTCGTTGTCTTAGATTTCTCGTTTTGGGACAAGTGGAATGTGGCTCCTCATAGATATCATTAGTAAGTGGCAACGCCCAGAGATTCAGATTAAAATTTTTAATTTATAAGGGGGGGACATGAACACCTAGTAAAAGAATATAGAAGGAGACATAATGGGGTACCATATGTTTTAGTTATAACTTTCGGATTATTATGCCAAATATCTCATTGTTTACATTTGGTTCCAAGTCTATCATGGCATTAATTTCTCCGTCAACATTTAACAGTGTTGCTAACGTGGAACATAAGTAAGTCCATTCTAGACACTGTGGCCCTTTACCCGGGATAGATTTGAGAAAAAAATTAAAACGGTTGGATAGATTTGAGAAAAAATTAAATCATGGGATAGGTTTGAAACTTACTTGAGTTTCATTAATTGATAAATTGACGGTAGAATAGATTTGGAATAAGATATAAACTATAGGCATTTTTAGGTAATTTTTAAAGCATATGATACATTTGAGAAAACGGTAAAACCATGGAATATAGGGAGTCATAACCCCCTTATTGATTTGAGATGATGTGGTGATAGTTGAGGATATCTATTTGTTGAGTTTTGAATAGGTCTAGTGCATTTTTATTTATGGTTTCTAGTTTCTATTTATCTAGGCTTTTAATGTTAGAGTCGTATCTTGGCTTGAATCAATGAAGATCTATGTGAATTGGTCCTTGTTCAATGACAATTTCAGTGATTGTATTCATATATGGTTGTTGGAGGATTTCTTAAAACTTGACTTGAGATTGAGTTTAATTGCATTTACATCTTGCTAATGAATTTTTGTGCTTTATAAAAATTTTAAAAAGTTTGATTTCATGAACTAAACTAGTTTTAGAGTCATGCATATTTTGAGTAGGAATAGATCAAGTTGAAAATATTATGAATTGATTAAGTATTTCAACTTACCACTTGAGTTGTCTTTGATGTGATTTTTGATTTAAAAGTATTCATGTCAATATAGTTGATCAAATTACCCTTGGTGACATTTTGAGCTTTCTTGCTAGATTGATATATTTTTTATCAATCAATATTTTTCTTTCATTGGAGTTATTTCATATTTATTATTACTCTAAAACTTGCTTCACATACCTATTGACACTACATTTATATGCACTCATGAAAAAGACGAAGGCAATTAGGTTGAGATTGAGCCAAAAAGCCCCTCTATTTCATTTTTATCCCTTAGTGAGCTATTTTGAGCTTTATAGTTTTCCTATTTCTTTCTTCATGGCCCATGGGATATATGAATTATTGATTTTTAGGTTGAGTGATGGTATTCATTTTTGGGATGAAAGCGAATAGAAATTTGAGTAAGAGTGCCAATTATAAGTTGTTTATTTGTGTTAGTACTTCTCTTCTTCAGAAAAAAAAAATAAAAGAATATAAAAAAGAATTAAGAGAGGAAGATAAGTCATGAATAGTGAAAGAATGCACTCACGACTTGATTTGAGGTTTGTGGTTAGTGAAAATTGAGAATTAATGGTTCTGGAAATTGATGAGTGATTGAAATTCTTTGTTTGAAAAGAAAGATAAATATTTGTGTTTGATTTTAGAGTTGGGTAGAATTGAGTTTTGATTTTAATTGGTTTGTAATGATTGTGTTGTTGAATTATGATAAAAATATGAAAAAGTAATGAATAGTTGAGAGAAAATAATGATTGTGTTGTTAAAATGTATAAAAAGTAACGAATAGTTGAGAGAATTTAGTATTAAAAATTGAATTGAATGGTTAAAAAAATTGAAAAAATAATAATAATAATTGTGTTGTTGAATTAAAGATAAGTGGAGTAGAGTTAAAAAAGAATTGTAAAACCAAACGGGCTATAGTATTTGTATTTGAGAGTGAATAGAAAAGAATTATTATATCATGGGTTTTCTTTGGGATTTCGGTTATTTGGGTATCAGCCACTTTCTTTCCCTTTATTTTTCAACCAAATAGTTCATTGAGATAACTAGCTACATTATAACCGGAATTAATGTCATTCTGATTCATGTTTGTATATAATTTGAGTGGTGGAGATAAGATGGAAAAGCAAGATTATGGTAGTACATATTCATGGAATTAATTTGAGTGCAAATACATATATTAAACACTTGAGTGTTGAGTGTATACACATGTCTTGGTGATGATTTGCTATATTGATATGTTTGGCTTCTCAATTGAAATATTTGGGCTAGTAAGGATGATTTGTTCATGAAAATTCATGTTTTTGGATAATATGATATATTTGTTACTCTTGTTGTGTAGGATTTTTAAATGCTTTGGAAGAAAGATATTTTTAAGTGTAGTTTTAAAAGAGTTTTGATTGAAATATTTTGAAAATTTTAACCGCACTTTTTAAAGAGATTTCTGGAAGATTGTAATGCATCATTTATCACTCTTGAGTTATGTGATGAAGGAATGAGACAATTAGGGCTTGTTTGGTTTGTGGATACAATTTTAAAATCACAATTTTAACCTAATTCTACCCACAACAAAACAAAATAACTTATACAAAATCAAAGAGTGGACCCCATTTATACCACTTTTTTCCACAACAAAACAAAATAATTCATACAAAGTCAAACGGTGGGCCCTATTTATACCACTCTTTTCCAAAATCAAAATCTGATTTTAAAATCCTACTATGAAACCAAACGCAGCATTAGTTTGTGTGCAGTCACTCCTGAAGACTTTAAGGGGACAATTCACATTTATTTGATTTGTGACTTACCAAGAGAGGTGTGATCGATTGTTTAGTTTAGTTTTTGTTTTCTTTTCTTATTTTCTTGAGGACTAGCAAATCTTAAATTTGGAGATGTGTTAACTTTATGAAATAGAGTTGCTTGGTACCTTTTATGGACTTATTTGAAGTTAGATCTCGAGTTTAGGTTAGGTTTGAGTTGGTTTATAGTATAATTGACATTAGAAAAAGGGTAGAAAGATAATGTAATCCTAAATTAGTAATTCATGAATTTGACATAATAGGGAGAAAAAGATCAATTTTATATAAGGTACTAGAGGAAATTAATGGCTTGTTTGGTTTCAAAGTGTGATTTTAAAATCACACTTTAACTTAATTCTACCTACAACAAAACAAAATAACTCATACAAAGTCAAAGGGTGGGCCCCATTTATACCACTCTTTTTTCCACAACAAAACAAAATAACTCATACAAAGTCAAAGGGTGGGCCACATACATAACTATTTATACCACTCTTTTTCAAAATCAAAATCTGATTTTAAAATCCTACTTTGAAACCAAACGCAACATAAAAGTCTTAGGTTCATCTTTATGGACTTTACTCGTGTTTACTTCATCGCTTTGGTTTAGTTTTTAGATTTAGTTTAATCTACTCTTTCGAAACCCGATCGTCTAGCTAAAAGCTAGTTGTAGTAGTTTTGGTACTTAGTGAGGTCTAGATTATTCTCCGTGAGACGATACCCTTACTCTCATATATTAGTTGTTTGATAACGTACACTTGTGTTGATCCAATTTTTATCGCAACAGCACCGGAAAATAAATTAAAACTTAAGAGGGGACCCTCAAGGTCTTATCTGATGTATCTTGAACGTCATCTTCAGAGGTAATCTCCTCATAAGTTCTTCTGTTTAACTATGTTCTCTGATAGAGATGCGCTTTGAAATCCTTTCACAAAACTTGGGTCAAAATGAGATGTTGACAATATGCATTTACTAATTTAGTTAATAGTTGTATATGCACTTAAAATTGTTTATTTATGGGCTGTTTGGTTTGATAAAATTATTTTAGAATCATGATTTTGATTTTAACTCTACCCACTACACAACAAAAACACATGTTTCCCAAGTCAAATTTATAATACCATCTCATTTGTCTTTTTCCACAATCAAAATCAAAATCAAAATCAAAATGACTTTAACTCTGAAACCAAACGCCCCCTTAGACATTTACTTTTATGGCTTTATATTGTATGTAAAATTACTTTTCTAGCCCTATTTATTATGAAGATACAACTTTATATATATATATATATATATATTATAAAATATAGAAAAGTTTTGGTTTTAATTATTACAAAGTTTTTCTTTTAATTTTGGATAATTATTTTAGTAATATTTTTTAAACATATAAAAAAGAAACTCTTCTAACGTGGCTCACTTGATATAAATATAACATAAACATATATTTGTATATTGTATACATATTTTACCTAGACCACCCATGCTATAAATACAATTAATATATGTGCGGAACCGAATTTCGTCTCGTGGGGGTCCATATGTATGCGCGCTAACCACACGGCTTGGAAGTATCCACCTTCTCGGGGGATGCGTGACAAACACACATGAGAATGAGTCGTCACTACCTGTTTACGACTTGAAAGTCGAGGCCCGGTGAGTTGTCCGAGTTTAGGGGTAAGGATAAACCTAGCTTACTAAGGCACACGGTGTCGCGGTGTCGCAAAACCGGGAGTTCCAAATTCG
Organism: Punica granatum; assembly: GCF_007655135.1. NCBI lineage: Eukaryota > Viridiplantae > Streptophyta > Magnoliopsida > Myrtales > Lythraceae > Punica > Punica granatum. The sequence goes on along the minus strand of NC_045130.1, from coordinate 21,030,263 downwards.
GAGGTTCTGTTACGTGCGGAGCTATATCCCGCACGCTTTGTCGGTACTCTAGTTTGTTTAAGGTTCATTGTTTTTAGTTTGTTTACCGATTGAATTAGGTTTCACTCTTCTCGCTTGATTTGACACCTTGAATTCATAGAAACAATTGATTTGAGCAAGGAGCCCAAGAAAGGATAAGCACACACATCGAGGGTTCGGCCCATCATCCTCACATTACGGTTCGTCTGACCATGGTGGCCGATTCCCGCGCGAGCCGGAACCATGAAGCATTGAGTTTACCCATCCCTGGGGATGTAGACCGACTCGACCGGTTCAATGTTCAGACTGTTGACTCGCCGACTGGGATCGTTGTATGAATAAATATACAAATAAATGTCCTTACACTGTATTCTCAAATAAATACAAATGACAACGAAAGGATCCCGGTCAATTCGCATTCAGCCAATATTCAACTCATGCTCGCCGTGAAGTTAGAAAGACTGAAATTGAAATTAATGTAACGCGAGCTCATTGTGTGCGAGGCGTCGGACCCCATGATTGATGGTTGGGGCATTGGACCTCGTGTGAATCGAATCCTATGGAGTCGAGCTCGACCCGCAAAAATACAGATGCAAACAGATAAAAAACATATAAAAACAGACAAGTTGTGTATTAATGCCAGATTTACGTGATTAATTGATTATGAACTGAGCGGATTGGCAAACATGTTTCTATCCTAAACAAACAAAACTAGAGCAAGTGTGCATGATGAGAATCGGCCAAGGGTCAACTGGGAGATTATGTAGCATTTGGAAATGTTTACCGAAAGGAGTTGACAGACATAATGTCTGCAATCAAGCCTCAAATATGTGAGTTTGTTTTAAGTTGTTATGTTTAGCGACACTGAGGGCTTAACAAATTATAATCGAGAATATGTTTTGTCAAAAACCTATAGCCTGATGCTCTGTCCCACCTTTTTTCTCCTGTTTTGATTATGGCAGGTTTGAAGTTAATCTGTTTTTCGCATTTTAACCAATTCTAAGCACAAACTTAGGGAAGTGTGAGCACGAAACACCACGGGGTGCCAAGATCTCTGCTCATGTCCCATGAGGGACCGAACAACTTTTCGCGGACCGTCCTTGCTCATTTATCTAGTCCAATTTCCTAAGCGCCTGAATCTACATTAAGATGACAAAAACATGTAGACAAAAAAGGGAGGGTAAGACAGGTGATAATTGCACCTAGACAGGCGCCCGCCCCTTTCTTGTTTGGCGTGTTTTGATCATCCTAACGCCTATGGTGTCGACGAATCGTGATCCGATGGTCATGCCCTTGAATCGGGAAAATGCGCACGCGCGTGTGTGTATGTGTATAAAGAGTCAAGAGTACGTGGCCTGGACTATCGAAAGTCAGTGGCCAGTGTCAATCGTTTCGTTGGACCCATCGGAGTCATGTGGACCCCGAACGAGCCGAGAGGCCAGTTGCTCCTCTCAGAAGTAGTCTAAAAAGCCACCTCAAATAAGGCCTACACTCGAGTCAAGACACGCGAGTATTTCCTAGATGTCCATGCTATGGTGCTACGTGTCTCGGTGTTTGATTTTAAGAACTGAGTTTAATAAGAGCATGGCCACCCGTTTATGAATCATCGACGTGATTACAAATTATTGGCTGGTTTGTGCGATTTATTAAAAGGTCGAGTTGATTAATTAATCGAGTGAGTCGTCCCAATTTACTATGCGTGTGTGGTTGATTAAATCAAGTGAGTTTGTTGAATGCTTTGGATTTGCAGGTTTCAATTGTGGAATCGATCAGGGAAAACGACTTGTGACATGAGGATCATGATGGGTCCTCATTGGGCAAGTAGGCTCGGCCAAGGATGGCCGAGAACCCCTTGGGCACTTGTGGGCCCGCGATGGTCCTTGTGACTCGAATACATGCATGGTTCGTACTTACGCGTTTAATGAGTGATTAATCATCCGATTAATGTTGATGTGGGGAACATGATTACATACAATCCGAGAAACGAGTTTAAATCGATGAAGGAAGGTCACGACTTGACCTAAGGGGGGTGAAGAAACTCTCGGTCGTTTCCCTTTGAGGATTGCAGAGGGCTTCCTTGACCTGATTCGGGTCTCACGGGGTCTCCTCACCCTAATTTCAATCGCTTTTTGCATGCATCAAACATCAAACACGACAATAACAAGCATTTACAAAGCTGGTGTCGCCATGATTTCGGAAAATGCAAGCAAACGCTTAAGCATGCATAAAAACATGATGTTAATAGGAATCGATAAAACGGCACTGGCACATGAAACGAGAAATTATAAAAACATGGGAAAACGACTAAATCAAAGAGCAGGAGGCCGTGTTTGGGCTCAAGAGAGCCAAGAGGCTCTCGGCCACCTCCCTAAAGGTGTGGCCAAAAGGCCCCTTGGCTTCCCCAAGCCGGGACGGTCTCCTTAGCCTCGACTTTAACCCCTCCCCGACATGCTAGCACATATTATATCGTTACATAATCATGCAAGTAAAATAAAAATGTATCTAGAAAAGAACATACATCGAATCGGTTGTGGACCACCTTATCTCCCCACAAAATTTGAAAATTAAAAGTCTTAACTTCTCTAAGGGTTTAGAGGGTATTATACCTACGCCTTGGATGTGGAAATAAGTCGAAAAATGACTAAAATTATGCTTGACAGTTCAGCACAGACTCGACCAGTAGGTTGGCATCGAGAGGGATTTTCGAGCTCCCTAGGTTGTTGGGGTAGTGCAGTTGGAGGGGATGCTCCGGGAGGCTTTCGACCTACAAAATAGAGTAAAAGAAAAGGAAAAAGGCAAAGAGAAGGCGTGCTAAAGAGCTGAAGACATTCAATACAGAGGCGGGCATGAGAGTGGGCCATGTCAGCACCTCATTTTGATCCACTGGCTCTAAAGGGGCAAAATCGTCATTTATGTCGTCCATCGGAGAAGAGCATTTTCAGTTAATTGCTCGAGCACTCACAACCTTTGAAAATGAGGCATTTTCTTAATTTAAATCTAATTTTACATTTTTTTAGAAAAATGCTCTACGAGACGTTTCGAGGCTTACACATGTCAAACTTAAATTTCAAAATTTGGAGCGAAAATCGAGGTAGAAAAATAATTCTCTGCATAATACGGATACCTGAAGTTTTCTGAACACAATGATGGTCCCGGATCAATTTTCAGGTATCTGGTTGAAAAGATAAAAATTTCAGGCCTTACGTACAACAATCTTAATTTCTTTGGAAGTTCGAGGTGATGCTCGAGATTTAAAGTATTTTTCCACATGATATCGATCCTCGAATTTTTCTTAATGCAATGGTGCTTTTAGATCATTTTTGGATACCCGCTTGAAAAGATGAGAAATCCAAAATAATCGAGCAATTACAATTGACGCGTGATAGAGGTTCAATATCGATTTGATCGAAACTCGATCCCCATGGATACAAATTGAAATTCTCATAGAGTCAATCATTTCTCGAATTTTACGATATCAAAATCTCCATTTCGAAAACATCGATGGATCCCGAGAAATCAATTTATCGATCAATAAACACCCAGTAAAAAAAAATGAAATGTTAACAGAGGGGTCAACCCTCGTTTATTTTGATTTCTTCCTGCCTTCCCTCTTCTCTCTTTTCCTTTCTTTTCTTTCTTCCTCTTTTTCTTCCTTCTTTCTTTTTTCTTCTTTCCCCACTCATCCCTGACCGAAGCTTACAGAACCTGCATTTTTTTCCTTTTCTCTTCTCCTTCCCAAGCCTGCAATCTGTTGGTCTCTTCTTCTTTTTTACTTCCTCTATCTTCCACTTCTTCTTTCCCTTCTCACTCGTGACTTGCAACCAGTGGAACCGCTGACTGGTTCTTTCCATTTTCTTTCTCTTTTCCCTTTCCTCTTCCTCTGCTTCCACGCCCAGCAACCTCTCCCTTTCACGAAAAAAGCCCCCTAGCTCTTCCCCATGCATTGAGGAGGACAAACTTTTTTCTCTCGGTGGCAGAGGGACAACGAAGAAAAAATAGTTGGCAGCAAGGTCCCGAGAAAAGCTCACGTTTTCCCTCAGTTGCAACTCTCCCTCTTGAACGACATAGATATCCTAAGCTCGGGGGATGGGTTCCTTCGGCTCGCTCTGGGACAGCTAAAAAAAGAAACGGACTTCCCCCAGCAGAGAACCCACGACCATTTCCCCCTCTCCCTCAGCCGATATAACTCTATTCAGCTGGCCTTCTTCCCCTCAGCTAGACTCCGGCGAATCGAACCCCTCACACTCCTTCCCCTCTCAGCTCCCCTCTCACCCTATGTTCCCTCAACTCCCACAGAACACCCCTGCGGAAGTTCCCTTGCAACACCCCCCCAGCTCACGGACACACACACGAGCTTCCTCTCTCAGCTCGACCTCCCTCTCTCCCTTTCCTCTTAGCTCACCACCCGGAGACATCCCTCAGCCCACGCCACTCCCTTGGCTCAATGACCATGATCCAAGCGACCACTTCCTTAGCACTCAGGGCCTAACCAAGCTCTCGCGTCGCCGTGTTCAGCCACCCGGCCACCTCCTCCTCTCTCTCGGTTTTGTCTTCGCTCTCACTGGTTCTCTTGTATTTTTCGGGTCGAGTCAGGTTCTTGGAACCTTCGAGCCATCTCCAGGTGCCATCGGGAGCTTCAAAAGGGTCTGAAGTCGTCGGGTCAATCGTCAATAGCGGTCTGAGCCTCCTGGACTAGTCTTGCTCGTTCCCGGGCGTTTGTTCCACCAGTCAGGTCTGCCAAACCCGATCGGGTCACCCGACCCGACTCATCTGACCCGATTCTAGAACTCCCTCTTCTCCCCGAAGCTAAGTATAAATCCCGACTTAATAGCATGCTTATGGCCTCATTTTCATATATTAATGTTTGTTTAAATGGTGACAACGTGAAATAAACGTTTGTGATTTACTCTAAACTCGGATTTAAGAACTTTCCAGACTGCTTCAGTTCAGTCCCTGCCGCCCTTCTCGTTTTTTTCGATCAGCCCTAAACTTTCAAATCCGTTTCAATCAAGTCTTGGGCCATTTTCAAAACTTCCAGTTCAGCCATTGTACTTTTCAGGTGATTCAAATCAGTACAAAGAACTTTTAAGTGCTTCAGTTCAGTCCCTGCCGCTGTTTTCATTTTTTCGATCAGCCTTAAACTTTCAAATCTATTTCAATCAAGTCCTGGGCCATTTTTCAGCATTTTCAGTTCTGCCATTGAACTTTTTAGGCGATTCAAATCAGTTCATAGAATTTTTCAAACTGTTTCAATTCAGTCCCTGTCGCTATTTTCATTTTTTTTCCGATTAGCCTTAAACTTTCAAATCCATTTCAATCAAGTCCTAGGCCATTTTGAAAACTTTCAATTCAACCATTGAACTTTTCAGGCGATTCAAATCAGTCCAGAGAGCTTTTCACCAATTTCTGTTCAGTCCTTAATGTTCTTAACAAATCCAGATTGGTCCCTGGTCTAACTCACCATTTTCAAAGTTGTCCTTGACTTTTTGAACTGTTCCAAATCAGTCCCTGGGATTTAACCGAATTTTCAAATCAGCCCCAGTTTGTTTTGAAATTGTTCAATTCAGTTCTCGGACATTTTCCAAAAGATTTCTAACATTTTTCTACTTGGATCCCCGACCGACAATATGCATGTTCTCGTTTAATATGTTTTTGTCTCGTTTATTATGCGTATATAACATGTCAATATATGTTTTTTCTTTATATTTTTCCGCTTCCATGAGTCGGTGTCATTTTATCGATTCTGTTAATATTATGTCTGTGTATGCTTGCATGCGTTTCTCGTGATCTTGGCGGCACTAACTATGTAAAATATGTATGTTTATTGTGCTTGATATGATCGTGTGCTCTTGATCTGTATTTAAATGTGTTCCTCGTCATTTTGATAAAGACATCACATGAATTCGGATTAATCACATAAAGCGAGCTTAAAAGTCTGAATTAATTTCAAGACGGTCGAAAATTAGAGCTATATCGGGCGATCCATCAATGGCTGTTCCGATGGCTCCAAACCCGTAAACTAAAGCATTCAATAAATTTTAATTAATGTAATCAATAATTCCACCAATGGGTAATTGAGACGTTCATGCGATTAATTAACTCATTTGGCCCTAATAACTTTGCACGAATTAGTAATTAATCGGTAACACGCGTCGATAGATTGCAAACATGCGTTGGTGCCCTTCTCAAAACTCGCAATTTTACAAAACCCGATGCACGCAGTCCGATGTGGCATGGATGTCTAGGAAGGACTTGCATGTCCTGACTCGAGGTCTCGCCTGATTTCAGGTAACTCAGGTCAAGACGTGAAAGTTCTTTTTAGATCACTTCCGAATAGATTGACCAGTTCTTTAGCTCTTTCGGGATTCTTGCACAACCCTAGAAGATCCAGGGATTTGGTCGGCGGCGGTCACAGGCCAAGGTGGCCCGCATTGTGTAATCTCTATTTTCTGAAATAATTTTCACTATAAGGGAAAATCATCTATTTGCAATTTAGCGACACCTCTAGGATTAGGATAAGAGAAACACTGCGGTACTAGGTTAAGAACGGACTACCTGTCTAGGCACAGGTTCATCTGCGTAGCCCTCCCTATCCGACCGATGAGTTTCTGTTATCCTAGTATAGTTTGGGGTATTTAGGTCGAGTATTTTGGCTCAAAATACAAATACCAGACTAATCGTGCACTTGGTTTAAGACAAGAATGGGCAATAATGGGTTAAGCATTAGGTTCTAGGGTTTTCGGGCAAAATTCAAGTTCCGTAATAACCTGTAAGAGCTGTATTATCACATTACAGAACAAGTTAAAAATAACCCACATATTCAAGACTTGACTACAGACATCACGTCTGTCGGGTCCACTAAAACACTGCCGAGTAAACACAGCATTTAAAACACAACTTGTCTATATTAATCTGTTTTATCTGTTTTTGTCTGTTTTTATCCATTTTTGTCTGTATTTCCCTATTTCCTTGCGGGTCGAGCCCGATCCTTTAGAATACGATTCACACGGGGTCCAACGACCCTAACCGTCGATCACGGGGTCCAATGCCCCCATACACCGAGCGTGCATCTTAATTTAATTTTCAGTCTTTTCCAAACCACACGGTGAGCACGAGTAGAATAATGACCGAACGCGAACCGACCGGAATCTAGTCGTTGTAATTTGTGTCTTCATTTATTTGAGAGAACAGTATAAGGATTTATTTTGTACATTTATTCATGTAAGAATTCCGATCGGAAAGTGAACGGTTCGAGTGCTGAATCGATCGAGTCGATTTACCTACCTAGAAACAAGTAAACCCAATGCTTCGCGGTTTCGGTTCGCGAGGGATGTCGACCATCACGGTCCGATGAACCGTTGCATGAGGATAGCGAATCGATTCCTCGATGTACGAGCCTACTTCTTTCTCGGTTCTTAGTCCGAATCGACCGTTTTTTTCGAATTTACTGTGTCAAAATGGGTAGGATGAGCAGCACCTAATTAAGCGATAATTAAACTAAAAATGGCAAGCCTATACAAGCTAGAGTACCAATAGGGCGTGCGGGATATAGGCCAGCACGTAACAGAACCTCCGAATTCGGAACCTTGGGTTCCGCAGACTATATGCCCTAGCAATTAGGTGTACCATGTACCCCTAGATTTGGGTAACTTACCGACCCTCGACTTTCCTGTCGTAAAATGGTAGGAGGCGACTCCTTCTCACGCGTGTTCATCACGCGTTCCCACGGGAAAGTGGACAATCCCAAGCAGCGCCATAGCACACGCATGCGAGCCCCGACGAGATTAAATTCGGGTCCGCATAGACCCGAGATGGTGTTTTCGGGGTCTTCGAGCTACTGGAGGTGAAACGGCAATTCAGGGGCTTTCGAGAGGCTCCCAACCTACAAAATAAGGTAAAAGAAAGAGGGAAAAAGAGGGAGGAAGGCCGCTAGACCCTGTTGGAGTCGAGTGACTCGCATGAGTCGAGGGAAGGCTTGGTTGGTGAGGATGCTTGGCGCGACTGCAAGGGCTATGCATGGGGGCCCGAGGCTGCTGGAAGGTTCTTGATCGGTGTTGTAGGTGGCGCTCAAGTCGTTGGGCCAGGGGCTGACCCACCCTAGAGCGGAGCCGAGCAAGATGGTGAGCTGACCTGAGAGCATGGTGAGGGGACCCGAGAGTGGTTATGCTCGGTTGATTAGCTCTTGGACCGTGACCTCCTTGTCATGGAGAAGAGAATGGGCCGTGGGTGGTCCGTCAAGGAGTGTGGGCACGACTCACCTTAGTCGTGGGAGGAAGAAACTCATCGAGAAAATCGAGAAACTTGAGAAACCCGTTTTTGGACAGTGTTGGAATGGGTATATGGGAGCCTCAAATGGAAAAATTAATGCCACCAATGGAATCGGGAGGTCGAAAAAAAATGGGGGGGGATGTAGTTTGTTTGAAACTCGGGTTGAGTTGGGAGGCGGTTTACCGAAAAATCGAGCCGTTTTGGCTTTTGTTATGGAACTACTGGTGGGATGGCCGAATTTGGGGTGTTCTAGGGAGTTTAAAGAGAATTGAGAGAGTTTGAGAGTTGATGGTTTAGTGAAAGAAAGTGATAGCGAAACTGTCTTAAAGGAGGATGGTTGTGGGTGTATATGGAAGACAAAGATGAAGATATTTTGGGAGGTGTGTTGGATGGTGAATGGTTAAGTGTAGATAGTATAATGTATATGTATGTATAGATATATAAGAGTGGATGGTAGAAAAAGAGAAATGAGAAGAAAAAAAGAAAAGTAGAAGAGAAAAGAGAAGAACTGTTTGAGTTCTCCGATTGCTTTGTTGAATATATGGGCGACCCTAGAGGCTTCTCTATTGTCGTGCCTTGAGGTCATCGGGGTGTTTTTGTTGACCCAGCTATAAATAGCAACCTAATGGTTTGTCAGGTCATTTTTTGATCAAGTCCTAGGAGTTCTAGCGGTGAATGTTGTCGATATCCTCCACTAGAGCCAGTAGACCAAAACAAGGTGTTGACAATATATATATACATGCATATAATAAATCATATAAGTTATTAAATTAATTGGCTTATTAAATATTTTATGGGTCAAGTGTTTGAGTATTTCTATTTTAAGTTAGTAACAATATTTTGTTGTTCTATTAATTTATCAAAATTATACTTTTGAGGCCACGAATTGTAATTTTTATGATTAATCGATTTAGTTATTTAAATATAACCCATTGTAAATAGTGCATACATTTTTCAGTCAAATGCTTTGGATACTCCAAATTTTAATCATGTAAGTAACTATACTAACTTATTTAATTAATCAATTTATAAAGAATATATTGTTAGGGCCATAAATTCCTTTGTTTTTCATGATTTATGGAGAGTAGACAATTAAAATACTAAACGCATATTACACACATCTACTTTATTTGATTTAATAATAAAATAATAATATTTAATATTAATGCACATTTAATGTATCAATTCTTATATATATATATATATATTGATGATTGATGATATACGTAAACGTAGATTTTTCAATGATAACAGAGTTATGTGCGCCTAAAATGGGGCATGGATAAAGAAAATATAAAGTAAATGGACATCAATGATGCAACTATGCAAGTTGACATGGACTGGGCCTTCGGATGGGCTTTAGCCCACTATAATTGGCCCCGTAGGATGGGCCCACCCTAGTAAAAACCCAAGGCTTTGAGACAATGTCCGGCTCAACTGCTATATATAAGGGGCTCTGCCCGATATGGCAAGGGAGGAAACAATCCATTTTCCCAATTAAGCGCTCTCTCTCTCCATCCAAGGTCTCTCTCACATCAATCTCGCCGGAGATCTCCATCTCCATCGTCCTACCAGTCATGACCGCCGCCATCTCCGCAGTCTCAGGGCTCAGACTCCATCACAAGTGACAATAGAAGACCACCTAGAACCTGATAGTTCAAAGTGTATATAGAGTACTAGCGCAGATTGTTTCCCATTTCCTTAGTGAGTTTTTATAGTCCTTGGATTACATATGTTTGTTTAATTAATTCCCGAGCCTTAACATATAAACAAACAAAGGTGAACATTCGACAACACATGAATTAACTAACTAAAAGGGACCAGCATTGATTCTGAGTAGCTTACGTTTACGACATATTTGCGACATGTCATATTTGGTTTCTTTTCTCGCAGTAATTATATGTCAAGTTAAACTTATAGGCTTTTCATATCACGAGACGATAACACAAACAAAACATATGGAAACAAATATAAAGGATGGATTGGAAATCGAAGCCATTGATGCGAAATGGTAAAGTAATTGATGTGATGTAGAGACCCATATTACTGCATATATATCATAAATACTGTAATATAGAAAATAACTGCAGGCTCTTAAAAGTGCCCATCTTGCTTATTTCTTTCAACCGAAAAAAAAAAACGAAATCTTGCTTATTTCTCCCATGAAATAAAAGCCTTGAAACCATAACGGTTCTTAATTCTCTCTCCCCCCTCGAAAACCCCAACATCTCCAACCAACCAAACAAAATAAACAAACGAAGCCTCCTCTGTCTCTTAGGGAGCCCTCCCTCTGTTTTCTGTTCATCCTAAAAAACGCAAACATGTCATTTTTACTTCTAATATAATCTATGTCATATCTCATTTAAGAATATTGTTTGTCTCTCTCTCTATATCTATATCTCTCTCTGTTAGATTGGTCAAGGGGAGGTCTAAATATAGGCAGAGGGAGTGGGATTAATGGGTGGCTGATGACAGAGGATTGGCGATTTTGAAGGACATTCTTAAACAAGGTGGGGGGCAAAACATCCTCTGTTCCTATTCCTTGAAGTAGTTTCCTTTTTCTTTTCTCGGGCTTCTTCTGTCGGTTTTTTTGTCCTCGTAATCGTTGTAGAAAAGAGAGATTCAATTCTTTGGGGGATTCCTTGTGAGGTTGATCGGTTTTTCAATCTCTCCACCCATTCCCTCTCAATGGGTTATCTCCTATTGTTTCTAGTCTCTGCCTCGGATACAAGATCTCCGAAATGGGATGAATAATCAGTATTGTCTCGTGTTGTTCGTGATCGGGTGAATTTGATTCGATTCAATTCAACGAGGAAAATGGCTTCCTCCCAGGTGGAAATCGCGGCTTCGGCACCCTTCGGTTGCATTCTTCGGGACCACAACCGGAGAGACCGGTGCAGAGAAAGCAACGCGTTCCGGAAGAACCTTCAGGACCTTGTCACTTGCATCAACATCTCCCCAGATTCCAAGGACAATGAACAGAGGGGCGAAAGGCAGAGCTTGAAGTTGTTGGGTGGCAATCAAGAAAAGTACGTGGGGGAGGAACCGCCATTGGCCCTAAGCCCGAGGCAGTCCAGGGTCCTGGACCGGTGGGCCACACAACAGGCCCGAGATACGATCTCCACGATTGAGAAGCAAAGCGATGAGCCTGAGCATGTGGTGTGCTCAACTTCGGCTTTGTCTTCGAAGGAAGCAGCATCAGTTGCCTATGATCATTTGGCTGCAGGCCCATCGAATCTTGGGGCGTCATCGCTTGTGCAGATATGGGAGGCCCGGCTTGGCCAGTCACATGGCTTGAACCGGACACCTACAGCAAGCAGCAGCAGGGGCAATTCTCCCTTCAGCTGCAGCAACGAGGAACCCCCGAGGAAGTCAGAAGTCGGGGAAATGTTTGAAGAGAGCCGACCAAGCCACGAGGGGTCGATAGGGGACCAGGAATCAGATTGGGCCGTTCCTGAAGGCCGGCCTCCGTCTTCTTCTTTTTCTTCGACATCTTCTTCCTCATCCCAGGACCGGGATACCAATACTGGAACGAGCTTGAAGACACCACGTGTGGCAGATATCATTCGGAGGTTGACTTCTGTTTCCAGTGATGAGAATGATAATGAGCCATGTACCAATGCTGGAGTCGAGTCTCCATACCGAGAGCGGGAACGGTCTGTGGGGTCTGATCATTCTTCGGAGCAGAGGTTCTTTGCGGTGCAAATGACGAATTCTCCAAGGCTGAGGGGGCGGCAGGCCTTAAATGACCTTCTCATGCATATGGAGCGCGACAGGCAGAGGGAACTCGACTCGCTAGGGGAACGCCGAGCTGTTTCACGTTTCTCTCAAAAAGGTCGCATCCAGGTAAAGTTACCGTGGAAAGATCAACTATTCGACTAGTTATGTCATAACTGGGATCTTCATAACTAGAAAATTTTTATAATCTTGCCGTTGCGGAGTTCTTACACTGATTGCTCAGTTTTCCATTTTTCTTCTGTTTTAAAAGCGAATAAGGAAATGAGTGTCAGGTTGCTGTTTGGAAGATCTGTTTTCCCTAAAAGATGCAAAACTTTTTTTACATCCAAAAAGGTGTAAACAAAGCAGTAGGGAAGAAATGATAGTAATCCCGTTTTCGTCATTATGCATAAATGCAGTCACTGCTGCGGCTCAAAGTTCTGCAGCGCGGGATGGGTGTCCATCTCCAAACTCAACAGCAACAGCGTCCAGGAAGTTCGAGTTCTGCTGAAGGGAGCAGCTCATCCCATAGTTCCACCGTTGTTCATCTCGGGTATTAAATCTAGCAACTGTTCCATCCGTCTACTAGATACCTCACTGGCAGTTTACTCATATTGTTTGGTCGTTAGCCCGTATTTCTATTCAGTTGTGATTGCCCTAGGTTTGCACATATACAAGGATACCAATCTCACAATTAGGCACTTTAGATGCAAGTGGTTCAGAATTAATGCTTGATAGAAAGGATTTTGGTTATACTATTCCATTGAATTAACGTGGAGACTCGAATTGAAGCAGGGAAAAATTCAAGGTAACTTCTAGTCAAGTAGCTGTGACAACAAGAAATGATGCAAATAACACTGCAAACAATCCTCAAGCTCAGCCGACAAAGAAATGTGCCAGTTCAGAAGATTCTTCTTCCATCAGCGGTGATCAGAGCTTTGTGAGGGAGAGTGATCACATGGAAGTTCATGTTCTGCAACGAAGTTCACACTCAGAGCAGAAGGAGCCAATCACAGCTGAAGATATTCGAGATGATAGGAGTCTAACCTCTAATATCACTTACCAAGAGACAGGTTTCGGGCCAGCCACAGCTGAAGATCTCCAAGACAAGAGGAGTCTGACCTCGAATATCATTTACCAAGAGACAGGTTTCGAGCAAACCACAGCTGAAAATTTCCGAGATGAGAGGAGTCTAACCTCAAACATCACTTACCAAGAGACGGGGTTTGAGGTTAACAGCCTCGAGTTGCAGGAAAAAGCTGAGTCATTTACTTCAATGAATGGTTGCTGGTATGAGGAAGAGACAGCAGAAGAAGAGAGGCAAGAAAGTAATATGGAAGAGGAGCCGATGACTAGTGAGAGTGGGTATGAGTGGTTCCTTGGTGTGTCTCGGCCACGGAGCTATTGGGAGGAGCAGAGGGAGGCTCGATATAGGGATGTGCTAGAGACCGAGTCTGAGAATTCGGACATTCGGCGATTGGTTGAGAGGTACGCTGTTCCACTATTCTTTAACTACATTACATTTTGAACTACCTTGCGATTTCAAAGAAGGTGCTTTAAAATCTTTTTTGTCGATCCACCATTGTCTATATATGTAGGAAGAAGATATTAAAAGTGAAATTCTATAGCATTGTTAAGAATAATCAAGATAAAAGGCATGTTCTAGTAATCAGCATTTTCAGGAAATTGACCTGTGAGGTTATTTCTGCAGGAGAAGGGTATCAACTTTTCTCACCAGTGATTTTCGGGACAGGATGAACAGTTTGATGGCATCCCATTTGCAAAGACAGAACCATCAAATGAGTCACCAAGAAGATGACCCGAGCAATAATGACAGGATGAATCGTTTTCTTTCATCTTTTTTGCGATATCATTCTCAATCAGCTGATGGTCATGGAGACGAGCAAGAAGAAGAACCCGAGGAGGAGGAAGTAGAGGGAGTGGTACAAGTAGAGGAAGCAGAAGAAGTAGTCCAAGAAGAAGAAGAAGAAAGAGAACAGATTTACTTGAGTGGTCAAGAGAGAATGAACCAATCGATGGAAGAAGAAGAGGTAGAGGAAGAAGCAGAAGAAGAGCAAATATACTTGAGAGGCCAAGAGAGAATGGGCCAACTGGTCTCATCCCGTTTTAATGAAATCTCAGCCGTAGGTCGAGAAGAGGGTGACGATATGGGCATAGAGGAAAGGGAATATAGAGAAGACGAGGAACAAGAAGAGCAGGAGGAACAAGGACAAGAGGATGAGGAACAAGGACACATTACAATAGAAGAAAATGAATACGAACAGGAAAATGACAATGATGCAATGGCAGACTTGGAGGAGGAAGAAGATGAGAGCACAATTGGCGGGAGATATCACGAAGCTAGGGAGTACTTCAACCACAGCAACACATCATCTTTCAAGATGCGCTCCCCGACATACATGAGGTCTTGGAGCTATCGAAGTTGCGAGGCAAACAATAATGATCTTCAACCCGTGGCTTCAACATCTTCTCCGGAACCACTCAACTCGCATCCTTATCAACATGATGCTTGGCAGCACTTTAACTCCATCGATCGCCTTTCCATTGTGAGATTTCCTTCTATTTAATTTACTTTTTTTCAGCTATGTCATCCATTGTGAGGTTTTCATTAAAATCATCTACGGTCATAACAAATAGACCTTTTGAATTGGGACTCTGCATATACTGGTTCCTCTCCATTGTGCCAGACGGGTGGGCCATTAATTTCTGATGTGGAGCTTTGATGTTATGCTGCCGGCGGAATTGCAGGAGATGGAACTGATAAATGATCTAAGGGCACAAATGAAGCAACTGTACCAGGAGATGTCTGAGCTCAGGAAATCAATTAATAGCTGCGTGGATATGCAGGTCAAGTTGCAAGACTCGATCAAAGAGGACATGATTTCTTGTAAGTCAGGAAATTTGGTTCGTTAATTTGCTGGAAATTACTAACTGAGGTCTTCCAGTTTCATTTTCTGTTCTATAAAAACATTATAAAACCAAGGCAAAATCGTTTTGGATCCTAGTGTTACAGGACCTTATGGTGTATAAAACGTACTGTTAGGTACAGATGAATGTGTTTGTTTCTTCATTTCATCCGGTATTTTCATTTTCCATAACCGAATAGTTTTCATTTTCAACTATAATATGTCATGGACATTGAAGAGCTCCCATATTCAGCTGGTTCAACTGAATGGCTGCTCTGGATTTTAAGCTGGTTTATGTTTCTTAGAATATATAAGAGCTCACCGGTTTCCTGTTGATAACCGATTAGCTCGAATTAATTTGTGCAGTCAGGGGTGAAAGGATGAAACCACAGGAGGGGGCACCTAGAAAAGGCATGTGTTGCATATGCTATGAGATGCAAGTCGACTCGCTGCTCTACAGGTAAGTTCTACAATTGGAAGCGTATAGCATAATCTCATCTTTATCTCAACCAAATTTACATTCTCTTCACGTAATACTCTTAAATGTTTTCATGTAATTTTCCAGATGTGGGCATATGTGTACTTGTCTGAAGTGCGCACATGAGCTACAGTGGAGCAGCGGGAAGTGTCCAATATGTCGAGCTCCGATAATGGATGTTGTAAGGGCGTTCAGAGATTCATAAAAAGGGCTGCGCTTAAACGAGTTCTTGCTTAAGAGGACCACCCTTTTGATTCGTTCGCTAGCATTTGACATGATGGAAGCTCAAATCAGACAAAGTGTATATTATTTCGGAATAATGTTACAATTTGGCTTCTTTTTTTCTTTTTTTTTTTCCTTCTTCTACTTGTTGGTTGTATATGAACTACCTTAGCATCAAATTCAGGTTGGCTTTTGAAAGATGTGATATTTGTTCCCTTTTTTTTTCTCTCCTTTCTTTCTTGGTCAGTTGTTTGTTTATTTATTTTGAAAAGAGAAGGTTTTGCAAAGGAACACGCCAATTATCCAAGGAGGTTTTCTATTGAAGCCCAATCCGAGCGGAAACCAAACCATTATTAAACATTCTACACCTCAGGACGAATTTAAATTCTCTCACAATTGCTTGATTAAATTAGCAAAACTCCTAAGCTTTTCATCTCTAGGGCATGTTGGGTAGGCCAGATAAAGAGGGGATGGGATTTTTGAAATACTAATATTATTTGATGACGATAGGATTGAGATTGTGATAAGAATTCGTTAGGAAGGAGCTAATACTAACCAAGGATCGTTTAAGATGAATTAGGATAATCTTTTTATAACTTGTTTGGGGTATGCTGGTTATGAATTGTTATGGATGGAAGGGTTATGAGAGTTTCAATATATGCATAACCCTCCTCTCTATAATTCTCGATAACTCTCAATCCAAACAATCACTTAGAGCATGCCAGTTGGGTCCTTACCCATTTTGACATTTCTACAGCTCCCGACCCTTGAAAAGTACAATATTTTATTCCTCCTTTCAGCCTTTCTGTTAACAAACGAACATAAAGCACTTTCTTTTTCTTTTCCTTTTCTTTTCATCATTCTATTATTTAAATTTAAAAATATAGGAGAAATAACGCCGTGTAACACGATTTTTTTAACTTTTTTCACGTTACAATACAAATTCAAATCATTTCCTTGTACAATATGATTTTTTTTTGCACCGCACAGCACGCCGTTGGTTTTCCATCAAACGGAATTCTGATGTGGCGATTTTTTCTAGGGTATTTTCGCACAAAATATAACTTTAGAGACCTAAATTTAATTAAATAAACTATATTTTTTTTTTTTAAAAAAAAAGGGAAGGCTTGATTAGAAGGAGTCGGTGCCTCTCGGCCGGCCATCGATCCCCCCGATTGGGGCCGCCAGCTTGCAACCCCAATCCAAGGATCGGGGCTCCCTCCCCAATCCACCGACACCCCAATTGGGGTCGCTAGCCTTGTCTGAGTAGGTCGGGGATCCCAACTGGGGGGTCGGTAGCCCACAGGGAAGCCCCCCCGACTCCCTCAATTTGGGGGATCCCGCTGCTAGGTTCCCTCAAATTGAGGGGCTCACTCGCCGGCCACCTACCCTCCCAGTTGGGGTTGTCGGCCTCCTCAGATAAGGCCAGCGACCTGAATTGGGGGTTGGGAGCCCCTCCAATCAAGCCTTTCCCTATTTTTTCTTTAAAGTTTTATAGTTTATTTAATTAAATATAGGCCCTCAAAGTTATATTTTGTGCGAGAATACCCTATAAAAAGTCGTCATGTTAGCATTCCGTCCAATTTTCGAAGGAAAACTGATGGCGTGCTGTGCGGTGCAATTTTTTTTTCATGTTGTACAAGAAAATGATTTGAATTTATGCTGCAATGTGAGAAAAGTCAAAAAACCATGGTACATGGTGCTATTTTCCCAAAAATATATAGTTTTGAAATTTTACAAAAAATTGTAAGTTAAAGGAGGGGCATATCGGTGATGGGATCGCTTCCGAAGGTACCTCGATGGAAGCGTTAGAAGCCTCCAACGAGGTTACCTTGGAAAAGAGATCGGGGATGGCCTGTGAGAGTACTGCCACCACTAATCAGCCTCCTCCATAAATCGGTGGTGGCCCCCCGCTGAAAATTGCCTCCCAACTGACCTTGTTCAAGACTTATGATGCGTCCAACGAGGTTGCTTGAGGTAGTGGTCCACCGCCGAGCTTGTTAAGAACAATAGCAAAATATGCAGCGGAAAATAAAATAGCAAATAATTAAAATTTTAACCATTCACACAAATTCAGGATCGAGACCGAAATCTAATTGCGACGTGGTATCACATTTTAATCATTTAGACAACTTAACCCTATCACTATTAAGGAGTTCTCTTCAGAATTACCTCTTGAAGCGGAGTCCAGATGATAAGGTCGCCTTCCCGAACAACATTTGAAGTCGCACAAGTGTTTGACCTCTAGCTCATCCACTCAAACTTGTACTCGCCAAGGGGTGCTCGTCAACGTCATGAACACTACCACACGGCTGTCCACACGTATAGATGGCATCCACGAACCGAACGGGTGCAGGGGGTGGTCCGCTCAAGCAAGTGGAGGCCAAAGGAGGCTTGGTTTGCCTTCAATCGGCCTCGAGAGGTGGAGCATGTGGCTATGGTGATAACCATTCTCCTCCTATGCTCTCTCTCACTCTTTCGGGTGTCTCGCAACTAAAGAATTGCACCAAGGTTTCCAGACAACATGTATCTTTATATATTTTGCCTTTCAACCCTCAGGAACTTATTTGCAAATCTAAATTTACTATTTATTTGCAAATCTAATTAACTACTTATTTGCAATCTTGCCCTTGTAATTTTAGATATTTCCAAAACCACGATATTCCCAAAAGAGGAAGACCGCGACGCTCTTAACTAAAGTTTCCTCATATATAGACTTTATATATATATATATATACATATATATATTAACTTTCTATTTAAGGAAACTATTATGTCGAATATAATCATTTGTTAAACAAGTCCACCTTAATGTTGGATTTGACTTCCGGATATGTTAGCACCCCTACAACTACATTGCAAGTCTAATCTGATAATTGATTAGTAATTAACTGCCTTAATTAGAATCAATTCGTTCTCGGCTCAAACAAGTCATATTGTGTGTGACTAACTAAGTTTATCATATTGTGTGTGACTAATTAAGTTTATCACTAAATGGCAATGAGACTATAATGTCAACCTCTTTGACATTACCGGAAACTCCTTTCCATAACCAAAAAACACAATTATCAAAATGCCATTGATTCCCAAAGATCATGAGTGATGCATAGCAGTGTATCATGACAATTCAAATAGTGACAAATGTGCGATTAAGACATTCTGATGAACCAATGACCATACATACCATGCACTCGAGGCCCTTCACTACAAGATCTTGGTCTAATCAGGGCCATAGTAATTGTCAAACTCTATAGTTGACCATATGGAATCTCTAGTTTTTATTCTTAGATCAATATGACTTAAATAAAAACTTGTTTCTATTCAAGCCTAATTAACTACATTGACTAAGGATTTCTCAATCAAGAATCAAACTCATACCAATATGATCTTTTCCCTGTTTACTCAAGTTAGTGAATTTCGTCTTAATTGGACACTTATTTCCATGTATAGCTAAGTAGGATCTATTGTCTGCCGATACGCACGCTTAGCACAAAGTACATTAGCAGTAGTAAATCCTAGTTATCTATACATGAAATAACCGTGTCATTTCAGTTCTAAGAACTAAATGCACTAATATGGTCTAAATAGTATTAATTGACATTAGTAAAGTCACAATGTGAATATTATCTATACGTTACGTTCGACCTATTTATCACATAACCGTCCACTCTGTCCTGACAACTGTTGCCAACTAGAAGTGACGATTTTTTTGGAGAAATAATGCCCAATTAAGTCTCCTACTACTGCGGACAGTTTAAGATATTTGTATCGAATTACTCAAGGCTCGTTTGATAAACCAAAATTATTTAACTATACTTCACTTGTCTTCAATTCAACAACACAATTATTACTTTTCCCTTTTTCTTCAATTTTTTAATCATTCAATTCAATTTTTAATATTAAATTCTCTCAACTATTCATTACTTTTTTCACAATTCAACAACACAATCATTATTTTCTCTCAACTATTCATTACTTTTTTCATATTTTTTTTCTCATAATTAGATAACACAATCATTATAAACTAATAAAAACCAAAACTCAACTCTAAAACCAAACACAACCAGTCCACTCATATTTTTAATTCTTAAGAATGAAGCATTCAACAAACATCTCACGAGCTTATCTTAATATACACTAACAATATATGAATAATAGAATAATGGCATTGCCAAAACATAGGAATTATCCAATTATATATATTGGCTCTATGGCATATAACTAACAGAGTTGTCCCATTCTCTTTCTTTGAACCCTCAAGTGACCATGAGGGATGTATCAAATATCTTCGGCGAGGCTATATGTAGGTGCGGTGTCCAGCGAGGTGCCCACTTCCAATATTTCCCACACAGACCCCATCTTCCCCACCCAGTCTCTCTGTTCCGAGAAATCACCATTTTTTAAAATTTTCATTTTTAAAATTAAAGTAGAATTAAATAGAAAAAATAATTAAAACTCAAAACAAATTATAAAATATTTTACTGTTTTCTATCAATTTGTTAAAACTTAATTATTTAGAAAAGTATGACCTTTGCATCTTTTTTCTAGTTCTAGATGACCTTTCCAAAATTGCACTGAAAAGCACGATCCCCGCCTATCTCTAATCCCAATCTCGATTTTCTTTTTTTTTGTTTTTATTTTATTTTTTAAGTCCCTTAAGTTGCCATGTGAGCAAAATTCTCTCACATAGTCAATTTACACTAATTTAAATATATTACCTTAGTGGATTGACCGGGCATGATTTGTATGAGTTGGGACCCGTTGGGCTTTCGGATTCCATAAAAAGAATGTATTACATTAAATAATAATTTAATATCTTAAATATAATTCATAAGATGGGGAATTACTTGTGCAATATAAAGCTGCTCTTACAAATTGATATGTCTCTCATCTTGTGCATAACGCGAGGCACTCTCTTAAAAAAATGGAATTCAATAAGTATATAATAAAAAATAGCTTCAAAAATGGGCGTCAATATTCGGATTTTATCTCAAATGATAGAATTTCATATAGTATCTCAAACCGTTCAATGAAATTGAATTCCCTAAAATGCTATATCTTCCTAGAATTGCGGCCTGGTGAGTCTAACCATGCATAAATTTTGGGCAAATTATACAAAAAATCACCAAGTTTCACTTTGTTCTCATCCTAGTTTCATGACTCACGCGTTGTGCGGGCATTTTAATTATAATATTTAGTTAATGATTTCATGATCTTAAATTAAGGGCCTTTCTTATAATTTTTTGATGCATCTATCTTTTTTGTTTATGATAAAATAACTTTTAAGTTTTGGATTTAAATTCATACATTTTCAGTAAGAAATTAAATATATACATTTTTTTAATCAGTGATTGAATATATACATTAGTTGTTCCAAATGTTACATTAGTTTTTGTGTTCAATATCCATTTTCGGTAAATGAAAAGTTCGATCCTCTTGAATTTATGGAATTCAACATTTTAAGGAATTCTATGTAATTTTAATAAGTGATATTTTGTATCAAACAATTGATAACATTTTTAGTAATTAATCGATACACAATCATATGCATATTATACATATATTTTTTTCCTTTTAAGACGGAGCTTTCATTTTGAGACAAGTGCAAAGTCCAGTGTCCTGCTTCTACCAAACTTTTTCATATCATTTACATGGAATATTAATACATTATACTATATTGTCTTTAGGCTATTCAATTGATGAGGCTTTCAGTTAGTTGACTTATCTTTAATCTAGGTTATCTATACATGACGAAGAAGAAGGGAAGAGAAGATTTGAGCTATGGATACTTTACCTTGCATCCCTTCGGATAGCAAAGTGGCACTTGGAGATCTTTTGATCTTGTTTTCATGAACCCGATGATTATACTCCTTCTGTGTTTTTGCTCTATAGATTTTGAAAATTCATATATAAGTAATTAAAATAGACACCCTGGGCTTAAGCGATCACAAATTGTCTAAAAAATGTCCAACTAAATTTGAAAATCAATGATCTGAACATACTTAATGAGGCTTTAGACAAGCAAATATCGCTTTCATTTTCTTTTGTAACAATTTCTATGCATTTGCCAGCAATGAACCGAAGACGCACTACAAGAAATTTCATATATCTTAACAAATCTTTTGCTACAAATAAAATTTTGTTAGAAGAAATATATATATATATATAATGACAAAAAATAATTTTGTCAGAATAAGTGTTAAGTTGTAACAAGAAGTGTTTTATTATTTCATTTTGTCACAAATAATATGTTTATTGTGATAAAATTTGATTTCGTCACAATAATTTGTCATGATTGTTTTGACCAAAATTTGTTACAAACTGTTAATGAAATCTTGTGACAAATTCAATTCATCACGAAAAAAAGTTGTCACTAGAGATATTTATGAACAATAACATCCAGGTGGATCTTGAGTAGTTAATAAGTTATAATATTTTATGACTTGTTTGGATTGTTAGTGTATCACTTTGATTTTAAAAACACCTTCATCCTACCATTTGAATGTCAGCTGTGGACCCCACCTCCATCCTTCCTGTTGACTCTTTGACCACCATAGGGTTTTAGAACCCCGCCCCCTCACCCGCCCCCCCACCCCCTTCCTTCTTTCATGCCCCTCCCCTTACTGATGACAGCCGGCCCCCCTCCATCCCCTGCCCCTCTTGCTTCCTCTGCTCGACAGCTCTCCATTCAAATTTGTCGGGAATCAAGATTCTACACCCTCGTGAGCTGCGCAAGTACCGCCCCCCAACCCCTGCATCTCCACATCTGTCACAGTCGAGATAAAGGGGAACCGGGCATCCCAATCTGGGCCTCTACCTCAGAGCTTCACTTCTTAAGCGGATTCAGCATGCTTTCAATCATACCCATAACCAGTCAAAGGTAATTTTCAAAACTCATTTCTCGCTTTCGGTTCTATGTGATTGGTGAATGAGTCCAATCGTGATTTTTCGTGCTTGCATTCTGGGGATGATCCGCGGCTGATGACAGTTTTGTTGTGGGAAAGCTGTGCTATACTTTTAAGTGTTGATGATATAAATTTTTCCAATTAGCTGAGCTGATACGGTATTCAGAACATTTTATGCTGTTATTTTCTTGTTTGACTGAGCTGATCGAATCGAAGGATTGATACCGCTGTCAATGTTGAGTTTGTTAGGTTAGTGAAGCCAATAGGAGTGTTTGAGAGCGCTTGCCTGTGGTCTCCGGGGTTCAATTTGATCTGTTAACAGCTGCAGGATGTGACGATTTACAGGGGTGACACCCTATCGAATCCTGATGGATTAGCTTGGTCTGAATGGATCGAGTCTCTAGCAGGAAACTAGGGAAAAAAAAGACTGCTAATATATCATTAGAAGTATGATATGTTATTTGCGCAAACGTCTCACCTCTTCCATATATATCAAAGAAAGCACCTACAGTTTCTGTAGATAATTTTTTGAGTTGTTCTTTGCATGTGAATGTTGTCCTTTGTTTTCTCTGCGGTAACTTAGATGAGGTTTTAGGCAATGTGCTAAGTGCCTGACAGTTTCCTGTGCAAGAATTCTTTTTCCTTTAATCCTGATATACAGAATCAATGCTTTTGGATTTAGACCCACGCTGTAGAAAACCGCTAAGGATCCATGGAGTGTTCAGCTGGCGATGAGAAAATTGGGAATTTACGAGCTAGTATAACGTCCACTGTGCGTATGAAATTACCACTCCGTTTGGTCTCCAGGGTTCAATCTGAAACTGTGCTAATGGGCATGTTACTTGCATTAGTATCTTATGAAGAATGTCAAATGTAGGGTCGGACAATAGTTTATGCGTCATCCCTTTTGTTAGATTGTCGATCATCAAGTATGTGCCTAGCTAACCTTCATTGTTGTATGTGCTTTATAAGTTATCGGTACTGCTCTGCAGCTGAGATGGCTCCCAAGGGTGAAGGCATAGTTGAGTGGACAGACGAGCTTGCTTTCATTGACATCATGGTTGATAAATTCCAAAGGACGCATACATCAAGTTGGAAATTGAAGGACTGAGAACATATCAGTAGGGAACTGGAAGAGAAATTTCCTGGTGTGATTCTTGACGCCGAAAAGGTGGAAACAAAAGCACAAAGGCTGAAGACATAGTACAGTCAGTTCACAGAGCTGATTCAGCACACTGGAGTAGGATGGGATGGGCCAACCAACACCGTGAAGGCGAATCCTGATATTTGGGACAAGTTTATCAAGGTACTCTACCGCTTACTCTTTACAAATTTGCCCATTTCACGCAAATTTGTTCTTACTAAAAGTATTGCATGTGTCTAACATGTAGAGGCACAACAACTTCAGGACTTTTCGGTCGAAAGGCTGCAAGCATTATGAGGCCTTAAAACTGATGTACAAATATGCTACAACATCAGGGGCCTACGAATTTCTTCAACCGACCCACCTCAGAGCCCCTGATCCTATGCACGCATAGAAGTTGAATTTCTAAAAAGGAGGAACAGCCGTGGCAAAGAGCCTATCGATCTAGCAGAGGGCTCCGGCGACAGTGATGATCCCGTTCATGAAGTTGATAAACCTGTCGTTACAGGCTCTAGGCGGTGAGTGGTTCGCACACCAATACGCAGTTGCAGGAGTTGATCGACTTGTACAGGGAAAGTAAGACCAAGAAGGACAAAGCGAAAAATTCTACCCTTCCAGAGTCAAAGAAGAGCAAGTTAGTGACGAGCCCCGAGAAACCAGCACGGATAGCATCATCGAAGCCATGGATGTGCTCAATAAAATGCAGTGAACAATTTCCGTACACGAGTATCTCACCGGTACAGCACATATTACGGAGGATGACCGATGGCGACAGACGTTCGTTTGCATGTACGATGAAGATAGGCGCAAATGGCTGCACAGCCTTGTTCGTCCTTGAATGGCTGAACGTTTCTCCTCATATGTGTTTCTTATTTGTGATTTCCGTTTTTCTATTATGACATTAACCAAACTCTTGTTTTGCATTTGTTATGTTTGAACCTGATTGACTTTAATTTGTTTCGTGTGAATATCTGTGATGTGTTCTTTTATGGTTTTCATTGATAATGCATTGGATATATGTTTGAAACATAATTCCCTTCGTCATTTCGTGTCTATTTTTGATAATCTATTATGTTAACGTTTGTCCATACAGCTCGTCAACCTCAACAGAAGAGGAGGATGCCAAGGCACGTGAACTCACCACGATATGATAATGAATCGAGCGACGATGACGACAGTAGCATAGATGATTTGCTCGTCCTTTTGGCGATACAGTCTGCAATGTCTGAACAACATGTCCCCCGTGTACGTCCATGTAGAACTTCGGCACTACGAGGCAGTGAGTACATTAACGAAGTGCTTTCAAATGACACAAGGTGTTACGAGAATTTCAAGATGGACCCTCACGTATTTCATAATTTGTGCGACACGTTAAGAGCAAAATGTGGTATTCGAAATATAAGGAAAGGTATAACCGTCGAGGAGATGCTTGGAATGTTCTTATTCGTAGTTGCACATAGTACTCAATACGCCGTTATTGCCGAACGCTTTTAGCATTCTAAGAAGATAGTCTCACGAGTATTCAATTTAATACTTCAAGGAATTCATTCGTTAGTGCCAACGTACATAAGACCGAGGAACGTTAAGGAGCAGCCTGAAATTCGCAGATGCTGACAATGGTACCCATTCTTTAGGGTAATTATCGCACAACTGTCGAAATGAACTTCTATTCTTTTATTACATGTACTCTAATTCGTATTGATTTTTATTATTATTGCAACATTGCATCGGGGAAATTGATGGGACTCATGTCGATGCTACTATGCCAACCTCGGTGAAAGGCGCGTATCGCGATCGAAACGGTGACATAACGCAAAATGTTCTTGCTATTTGATCCCATCAAATGATCTTCACTTATGTCATGACTGGATGGGAGGGTTCGGCACATGACTCCAGAATTCTTTCTGATGCCGCAACGTTACCGGCATTCCCCGCACCACAATGCGGTAAGCTGTTATTTTCCATATACAATGTTTTCTTGTCAAGCTCTTATGTATTTCGATAAACACATGGAACTACAAATATATACATTATTTGTACATGTGTGCACGCAGAACAATATTATGTAGTTGATACGGGCTTCCCAAATATTCTCGGTTATTTAGCCCCTTATAAAGGACAACGATATCACCGCAGTGACTTCAATAATGACAATCCTCCAACGACGATGGAAGAGCTGTTTAATCAGCGACACGCATCCGTTCGTAATATAATAGAATGGTGCTTCGGTGTCATCAAGAACAGATTTGGAATACTGCGGATAATGTCAAACTTCAGACCGCGCCGCCAAGGACAAATTGCGCTTGCCTGCTTTATGTTGTACAATTTCATTCGGATCAATAATTATCACGATAGATTATTTGAGGAGTATGGTGATGCATGACAATATTACGATGAATTTCACAATCCGCCTCAACGAAATGGAATCCGAAATGATATTGACATTAGCAGTAGAGAGATGGATGCAGTACGTGACTGTATTGCAAATCAAATATGGCACACTGAAAGAGGATGAGCCTTTTAGTATGGACATGAACGGGTGAAGTTGAGAATTAATTGTAATTGAGTTGTATTATAATGGAGTAATATAAATGTTTGTGTGGGACCCACCTTTTTTACTTTTAATGTGTTATTTTGTTGTGGGTAGAGTTAAGTTAAAATTGTGAATTTAAAATCACACTTGCAATCCAAACACCTCATAAAACTTCATTTTTCTCTTTGAACTTGTGACGTGGCTCCGAGCATTCCTTAACATATCCTCTTGCTTTCCCCATTTGATTCGCCTTTAGTCCTCACTTTCCCCATTCTTCCTCTCAGTCTTTCTATTCTATATCAAGCAAGAAGTGCGAGGATAAGATAGAAGGATCAAGTAAAAAATGAGGAGGCTGAAGGACCATCGAGTAACAAGTGGGGCAAAAGCCAAAAGAGGATAAACTCATCAAAGTGTCAGTAATAAGATGAGAGAGTTGAATTTTCTTTTTCTTCTTTTATTTATTTTTGTATATTTTCGTTTATTTTTTAATTTTATTTTTGCATTTTTAATGTCTACTTCTATATTTTGAACTTAAAATTTTAAAATTTATATAATATTTCTTCATTGGTTTTAATTTTTCAAATTTATTATTTTTCTTAATTTCTTAGTTTTCTTTTGTTTCCATTGCCTTTTAACATTTTAAATTTCCTATTTTTATTTTATTTTATTTTAAAAATTTTGAATTCATTTTTTTAAAATTTTTTGAATTATCTTTGTTTTTAAATACATTTTAACATTTCTTTTTATTTTATAATTTTTGGAATTTCATGAAATTTTTATAAATTTTTGTGAATTTCTGAAATTTTGTGCCCTTTTCTAATTTTGAAGAATTTAGTTTCAATTGACGACATGTCGTGCAATGAATAGTGTGCCGCGTAAGCGATTGGGGGTCCACACTTGCTTTATCATTCTCTATGTCAGCATATGAAAAATAAAAAAAATTAATGTTGGAATAAATTTGAGAAGAAAATGAAATGTGGTGATTTTCTATGGTAATAATGACATCTTTCTGGTAACAAATCGGAGAATAAAGTAAAAATTTAATGATTTGTCGTGATATTTGCCAAAATTTTAAAAGCCGAACCCGGAAGTGACTATTCAGAAACTTGCCAAAGTGGATTGGAACGAGCCGAGATGGTATACCATAAACCTCTTAAAAGCTTTAACTAGCTGCTTAACCCACTCGTTGCGTGAGATTATTGTTTGTGTGTGCACCCGAATTTTATCTCGTCAAGGCACGTGTGCGCGCGCCTATGCAACGCGGCTTAGGAGTGTCCATCTTCCCGAGGACGCGCGACGGATGCACGTGAGAAGGAGTCGCCACTTGCCATTTTACAACCCGAAGGTTGAAGGCCGACAAGTTACCCGGGTCTAGGGGTACGGGGTACACCTAATTGCCAAGGCATATGGTCTGCGGAACCCGAGGTTCCGAATTTGGGGGTTCTGTTACGTGCGAACCTATATCTCACACGCCCTATCGGTACTCTAGCTTGTCTAGGCTTGCCATTTTAATTCAATTACCGCTTAATTAAGTTCCGCTCATCTTACGCGTTTTGACACCGTAAATTCGAAGAAACACTCCAACCGTCCACTCTCCGACCGGGATTCTTACAAGAATAAATGTACAACATAAATCCTTACATTGTCCTCTCGAATAAAAATGCAAATTACAACAACTGAATCTCGGTCGGTTCGCGTTCGGTTATTATTCCACTCATGCTCACCGTGTGGTTTGAAAAGACTTGAATTGAAATTAAGACGTGCGCTCAGTGTTAGGGGGATTGGACCCCGTGATCTACGATTGAGCGTTGGACCCCTTATGAATCGTGTCCTAAAGGATCGGGCTTGATCCGCATAACAAACAAGTGCAAGAATGTAACAAGCGGGCATAAATAAACAAACAATGGGGTTTTGTAATTGCCAAATTTACGATTGAGCGTTGGACCCCCTATGAATTGTGTTCTAAAGGATCGGGCTTGATCCGCATAATAAACAAGTGCAAGAATGTAACAAGCAGGCATAAATAAACAAACAATGAGGTTTTGTAATTGCCAAATTTACGTAAATTAACCGATTATTAACTGGGGTATCTTGGCATGCAAATCCTACCTTAAAGCAGACAAATTAGGTGCAAGATTTGAATCGATCAGGGATCGCCTCAGAAAGGTATTTTGCATTTGGCATTATTTTCCTAGGACCTGACGTACGCAACGTCTGTTGTCAAGTCTTGTGTTTGTGGGTGGCTTTTAGGATTGTTCTATGTTGTAACACTGCGGTTGTTACAGGTTATTACAGAATATGGATTCCGCCCGTAAACCCCATAACCTAGTGCATAACCCGCTATTACCCGTTTTTGTCTTAACTAAGTACACAATTAGTCCGGTATTTATATTTTGAGCCAATCCACCCGAACTAACTACTCGAGACTATGCTAGAATAATAAAAACACATCGGTCAAATAGAGCGGGCTATTCAGATGAAGTTGCGCCTAGACAGGTAGCCCATCCCTACCCTGATACCGTAGTGTTTCTGTTATTATAACCCTGGGGGTGTCGCTAAGTTGCAAATAGACGATTTTGCCATTGGTGTGAAAATTATTTTCGGAAAAGAGAGATTACGCGGTGCGGGCCACCTCGGCCTGTAATCGGCGCTAACCGATCCCTTGGACCTTCCAGGGTTGTCAAGAACCCTAAAAAGCCAAAAGATCGGTCAATCTATACGGAAGTGATCTAAAAAGAACTTCCAAGTCCCGACCTGAGTTTCCTGAAATCAGGTGAGGCCTCGAGTCAAGACGCGCAAATCCTTCCAAGACATCCATGTCACATCGAGCCACGTGTCTCCGGTTTTATAAAATTTGCAAGTTTTGAAAAGGGCACCAACGCATGTTTGCAACCTATCGACGCGTGTTACCGGTTTATTACCAATTCGTGCAAAATTATTAGGGTCAAGTGAGTTAATTAATCGCTTGAACGTCCCAATTACCACGTTAGTGGATTTATTGATTAAATCAATTAATATTTTTCCAAATGCTCTAAATATGCGGGTTTCAGACCGTCGAGCCGATCATTGATGATCCGTCCGATGCAAATCCTAATTCCCGACCACCTTGGGATTAAAAATTAATTTTAGGTCGAGTTTGCATGATTAAACCAATTCATGTGAGGTTTCGATTAAAACGAGAAAATAAAGCGTTTAAACACGAACCAAGATCACATTATCACATCAAGCACGACAAAACATACATATTTTATGCAATCGGTGCCGTCATGATCGTGATAAACACATTCAAACGGGGCACACATGTTCTCGGTCGGATATCCAAGTAGGAAAGGATTGGGTATCTTTAGAAAATGTCCAGGGACTTATTTGAACAATTTTAAAAGAACAGGGACTTATTTGAAAATTCGAATAAAGTTTTAGGGGACTGATTTGAAAATTCTAAAAAAAATGGGGACCGTGTGAAAATTGCTGAAATGTCCAAGGACTGGTTTGAAATGGATTTGAAAATTTGGGCTGATCTGAAAAGTGAAAAATTGCCCCAGGGACGAAACTGAAACAACTTTAAAAGTTTCCGGAAGTGGCTTAAAAATCCTGAAAAATTCAGGGACTGACTAGAACGTGCTGAAAATGGCTGGGACTCGACTGAAACAAATTTTAAAATCTAGGGAAGATCTGAAAAGGGTGGAAAATAGCCCCGAGACTAAACTGAAACAACTTGAAAAGTTTCTTGGGCTGCTTGAAAAATTCTAGGAAATTCAAGGACTGAATGGGAAATGGTAAAAATGACTGGGACTTGACTGAAAAGAATTTTAAAAATCGGGGCAGATCTGGAAAATAAAAATGCGTCCTCTGGACTGAAATGCTACAAAACAGAGAGTTCGTAAAATCGAGTTCTGGATAAATCCATCACCCACGCAACCTAATAATGCTCATTTTACATCATATCCATCCAAGTAAACGTTAATATTCAGAAATGGAGCCTTAAACATGCCACTAAGTCGAGAATTTACCAAGTTCGAAAAGTTGATGGGTGATTATGTAAATAAAAAAATAAAAAAAGGTTAAAAATGCACCGGGCGAGTTGGTCCGAGCTGTGACGGGCCGAGATCCGGTGGGGGTGGACTGGGCCGAACTGGGCCGAGTGGGCCGGACTAGCTACTGGGCCGAAGGGATTCGGACGGATGGGGGCGAACCGGGCCGGATTGGACTCCTGTTGAAATGGGCTGGGCTGCTGGAGGACTGGGCTGGGTTGCCGGACGCTGTTTGGGCCGCTAGACTGGGCTACTACCTGTGCTGGCCCGGAAAGGAGGAACCCCGGTTAGAAAGGAAATGAAATAGAGAGAATGCAAAATCGGGGTGATGAACCGAGGGAGAATCCGGGTCGGGCGAGCTGTGGGCATTGGGGACGAGTCGCGTGCGAGAGGAGGAGGGAAAAAGAGAGTCGAGCTGTGGGAAGAGCTACGGGTTCGACGAGGGAGCTGGAGGTTTCGGCCGTGGACGAGCTGCGAGTTTCAGCCGTGAGGTCGAGCTGGGAGTTTCTCGGCCGTGGGCGAGCTGTGGGTCTCGGGCGTGAGGTTGAGCTGGGAGTTTACTCGGTCCCGAGAGAGTGTGAGCCCTGTGTCTGTGGATGAGCTCCGAGAAATCCCGGTCGTTCCGAGTTAAGAGGATCCGCAAAATCGATCTGTCGGCCATGCATGAGGACGGGGACGAGCTGAGGTTTTTTTCGTTTCTGAACAATGAGCGAGCTGAGGTCTTTTTTCGTGTGAGCTACCAGTCCCCCTCGAGAATCCGTGAGCTGCCGTTTTATCGAAAAACCGAGAGAGAGAGAGCCAGATCTCGGGCAAGCCGCCTTCCAAGGAGTCGTTGTCGTGACGAAATGGAGAAGAGAGAGGGTCGGTGAACCGATTGCGTGCATCGGGTCCCGTTCGCAGGCTCCGTCAGGATCGTGCAGAGCAGGGAAGAAGAAGAGAAGAAGAAAAAAAGAAAAAATGAAGGAGAAGAAGAAGAGGTCAAATTAAAGCAGCAACGGTCAGAAGTTATGACCAGCTTCTGACCGTTTTGACCTCCTTTTTTTTTTTTCAAAATCGAATTCGACGCGCGTACAAATTGAAAATTCCGTCTTCTTGATCGGACATCGGAAAAATAACTCGAGACCGCCATCGTGCTCAGAAAAATTCGTTGATCGATATTATGCGATAAAATTATTTTCAATCTTGAATTTTGTCCCAGATTTTGAAAATTGACGTTGATGTACGCGAAATTCGAAAACGTCCCAAATGGTATTATTTTTTGAAAAATCATAAAGTTTGTGTTAAATTAGGAAAATTTGCTATTTCCAAAAAGTCGCGAATACTCGAGTAATTAATCGGAAATACTTCCCTTACGGGTGGCAAAATGACGATTTTGCCCCTCTAGAGCCGGCGGACCAAAATTGGGTGCTGACAGCTTGCCCCTCTTTGGTTGCATACTCGGATAGGGGGCGCGGCCAAAGATCATGAGAAGCATCCGTTTGGTCTTGACGACCATCTTGACATTCTCCCAGATGCAACAGACCTGTTTGTGGGAGGAAAAAGACAAATGAGTCATGGCAAGGTAGCGATACAGTGTGAATTTGTAACTCAAAACAGCAAAGGCAGGGATGAAACCCATAAGGTAATAAATGCGGACGCGAAGTCCAGAAAGCAGTAAATATGGACGTGAAGTCATGGATGCAGTAAATATGGACGCGAAATCCTAAAAGCAGTAAATATGGACGCGAATGTGGACTCGAAGTTCTAAAAGCAGTAAATGTGGACGCGAAGTCCAGAAAGTAGTAAATATGGACACGAAGTCCTGAGAGAAGTAAATGTGGACACAAAGTCCGGAAAGCAGTAAATGTGGACGCGAAGTCCGGAAAGCAGTAAATGTGGACGCGAAGTCCGGAAAGCAGTAAATGTGGACGCGAAGTCCGGAAAGCAGTAAATGTGGACGCGAAGTCCGGAAAGCAGTAAATGTGGACGCGAAGTCCGGAAAGCAGTAAATGTGGACGCGAAGTCCAGAAAGCAGTAAATGTGGACGCGAAGTCCTGAAAGCAGTAAATGTGGACGCGAAGTCCTGAAAGCAGTAAATTTGGACGTGAAGTCCTGAAAGCAGTAAATGTGGACTCAAAGTCCTGAAAGCAGTAACTGTAGACGCAAAGTCGAAAAAGCAGTAAATGTGGATGCGAAGTCCGTGAACGCGAAGTCCTAAAAGCAGTAAATGTGGATGCGAAGTCCTGAAAGCAGTAACTGTGGACGCGAAGTCCGGAAAGCAGTAAATGTGGACGCGAAGTCCTGAAAGCAGTAAATGTGGACACGAAGTCTTGAAAGCAGTAACTGTGGACGCGAAGTCCGGAAAGCAGTAAATGTGGACGCGAAGTCCGAAAAGCAGTAAATGTGGATGCGAAGTCCTGAAAGCAGTAACTG
Source organism: Punica granatum (assembly GCF_007655135.1). NCBI lineage: Eukaryota > Viridiplantae > Streptophyta > Magnoliopsida > Myrtales > Lythraceae > Punica > Punica granatum. The sequence continues at coordinate 20,997,608 of NC_045130.1, read as the reverse complement.
TGGACGCGAAGTCCGGAAAGCAGTAAATGTGGACGCGAAGTCCGAAAAGTAGTAAATGTGGACGCGAAGTCCGTGGACACGAAGTCCTGAAAGCAGTAAATGTAGACGCGAAGTCCAGAAAGCAATAAATTTGGACGCGAAGTCCTGAGAGCAGTAAATGTGGACGCGAAGTCCGGAAAGCAGTAAATGTGGACGCGAAGTCCTGAAAGCAGTGAATGTCGACATGGTGCGAAAGTGCATAGAATGCAGAAGCAACGACTAGTGTTAGGGAATGGCGCAGGGCGCTGAAGAGGGGCACTTGGCATTGAGCCAAGGCTTTGTTGGGATGGTGCAGCGGCAGGCGTGGCTCGCAGTTTGTCGCATGATTGGGTGCGTGCTGGATGACTTGTGTCGCGTGCTTGGCGGGGATAGTCTGATCATTCTGTTCACCGAGGATGCTGTTGCTTGTGAACGTTGCCATAGTAAAGCGGTGCTGTGGGTTGGACTAACTCTCGGGACCAAGACGCATCTTGTCTCGGTGGAGAGTGAGAATTGCACGTGGCTCTCCCGCCGAGATAGGCACCGCTTTCCATTAGTCGTGTGAACGGTGGTGTACGCTGAATGTGCAGGGCTGATGCTACCCCAAATGTGCTGATCTACCGGAGGCCGGCCTCACTACTAGGGCGGTTGCTCGTTGCTCTGCCGGATGCCGGCTCTGTCGCAGGGGCGATTGTAGTTTGCTGGGGATGCCCCAGTCTTGCAATGAAGGACTCGAGTTCTAGACGAAGTGCCCACGTACCCCGAGGGATGGGTAATCAGAGTCCGCCGTAGTTCCCGCGTTTGTTGTACCTGTGATCCTAACATCATTAGTAAGTCATGGGATTACTAGCAATTTGTAAGCACGGGTAAAAGGATGTGTTCGCGACGCATGTTCTTCAGTTTCGGGTCGCGTAGAAAGTTTTTGCTTTGGCGATGCGAATGAGATCCCATTTTCGAAGGCCTCAATGCGAGGCCTCCAAGACTCCTGTTGGCCATGCACGAGCATATCAAGACATTCTCAATGATGCCATAGTGGCTCTGTCGATTATTCGAAACGCCCGTCGGCTTAGGACCCTTCTCGTTAGGGTATAGTAGGGCGGCTGCGCTTGTGACCCGCATGGGGGTTTCCGTGCAAATTTGGTTAGACCTCAGTCTATTCATTTCCAAAGTGTTATGACTTGACTCTTAAAGATGAGTGTCTAGGATTTTGGTTTTGTGGTAGCCGATTGTAGGGTAGTTATGACCCGTTTGGAGTTATGCTATAACAAAGAGAAAAGATAAAGCTTAGGGAGCACGCTGCCCCAAGCCAAAAGGATATATGGGTTCATGCTTGCAGCGACATGTACCCCCCTTTCTCCTTTGCCCTTATGTTGCGTAGGCTGTCCCAAACTGCTCGGATGGTATGCTTGGTTGCCTACTGTATGGGAGGGAGACTTCGCTTTAGACAGTTGAGCAGTGCAGGAGAGCCGATTGGGGATCATGTTGGAGTAGATAACCTGGTCATTTTCCTTAGGGATCCCTGGTCCACGTAGTGTGCGAGAGCCTAGGGTGACTGTTTTGTTTATCTCTCGTTTTACTCCCCTTTTGCTACGGTTATCCACCTTGGGGTCGTACCTCTCAATCTAAAGGGAATTAACTCTCATTTTGCCACAACTGCCCGCCTCGGGATTTTCAGTCGTGTCTCTTTCTTGCCTTAGCTTTTGCCTAGGTCGCCCCGAGGGGTTTTCGACTTAGCGGGCTCGATTCTTTTGTCTCTCGAGTTTGCAAGGGCGAAGGGTTTGAAGGATTCGACCTCCAAGTGTATTGTGTTCTGTCTCCGTCGAGGAGTTGCGTCTGTTGCTCCCCTTTTTGTCGGGGTTTGTTGATTTCTTCTTCGAATTGGCGGTGCTGGAGTTTTATATTTCGGCGGTACTTTGTTTTGTTTATTGGCAGGTTTTTCCCCCGTCTTTTCTCTCTCTTCATTGGCGGATTTTTCCCGCTTCTTTTCGCTCTGTTTTTTTCTTGCAGTTGGGGTTTGTTTTGTGCCCCGTGTATTTGTTGGAAACTCCTCGACTTTGCATTGCGTGGTCACTTTGGTGTGCCTTGCCCTATTTTGTGAGGGCTGGCCTTTCATGGAGGTTTGGCTCCTAGATATTCGGAAGCCGAACTTCGTGTTGCTTGTCCTTGCAAACTTTACAAATGATTTCCTCTATCGTCTAAGAAGAAGAATAAGATTTGCCCTGGGGTGCAGATGACCGAGGTTGCCCCGGCATGAGTGTTGAACGCGGATGCCCTGGCCTTCGTGGTTTGCATCGGACGTCGTTCCTGACCGTGTCTTGTCGCTCCCATGGAGGGTGCCCCTAGGAGGATAGATGCTCTTGAAGTCGGCGTACGTGCTTTGCTTCGGGGGCCATGCTTGCTATCGACTGAGATGGTTGGGTTGACAGCATGTGGCTTACTCAGTCGTTTTTGTCTTCAGCGTTATTAAAAGGGGGGTACTTCCGCATCAAGCCTCTTTCCTATTGAAGTATAGGGAGAGAGACCCGATAGGAGTTCTCGTGGAGGTGTGAACCCGTGTATCGCTCTTCGCTTGTAGCCGGCGTGCCCCTATGAAAGATGACAAAGAAGATGATATATTAGGTGATTATACGGTGAAATATGTGGTAAGAAATGTAAGGTGGACCCATGGGAAGTTCCCTCATCCAGCGCGCGACCCATGGGGTGCCGCGCTTGCAGGACACTCAATTTCGGGAGTCCGGTCATCGCCACGCTGGAGCGGTTAGACTGTGACTAGGAATCGCATAGTTGTACTTTCCCCGATTGCGGGTTGGTCTGCGCAGCCGTCTTAGGGAAAGCTCGAGGAGCCGAGTCCCATTGGGACATGCGAGTCGGACAGGTCCGATAGAACCAATAGGGCGTCTTCAAGACTGTTCAAGTGCCCCTTGAATGGTTCGTTCATGCCGAGAGCTTGTTTGGAAATGCGAATAAATGTAAAAGAGTATTTGAAGGAGAGTGTGTGTTGCCCCGGTAGCAAGTCGGTGGCCATAGCGGAGGGTGGGTTGGGCCTATTCTTCGATCGGCAGCGTGATCGTGCTGGGAGCCCCGTGGCAGGTGGGCTGGGACATGCTATGTTCGTTAGAGCTGTAGCCTGTGATCTTTCGTGGAGGGAGGGTCGGTCTTCAGTGTTTGGAGTCCAATGAGGTAGCAGAGAAGTGTTTCCTGTCTCGATTGTGGTCGCTTGGGATTCAGGTTACCTCATTGTCGGTTATTTCCTGCAATGGGAAAAAGGGGAACGATAAATGAGCAAACAATGTTCACAATTTCAACGCAAGGGCGTAGAGGATCGAACTAGCTTGGTAGGCGTCGTGCGAGCACGCCGGGGTGTGTGCATGGGTAAGGTGGATGCATGCTCACACGACGCGGAAGGACGCACTCGGTTGTGCTGGTGGATGTGCTCAGTTGCGCGAAGAGACGTGTGCTCGATCAGGCGATGACGCTTGGTTGCGTGGGGTTAGTGAGAAGCTAGCTTTGCCAAGTAAGGTGGATCGGCCCTCGGGCCACGGCTCGCCTTGCCGTGGGGGAGAGTGAAGGTCGCGGTTGGTCTACCTGCGAAGGAGGTCTTCACTCACTTGTATGGTGGGATGTTAGCTGTTATGCAAAATAGTAAATGAGTAGGATGCATGCGATGCGTGAGTTTTTCAAAACTAATACCGTCATTCACATTGACTCAAAAGGTTCAAAGTACAATGTAAATTTTGTAATAAAGTCCTGAGCCAATCTTCCACTACACTCGGAGCTTGAGCCAGCGCAGCCTCGGAAAGCATTGGTTCTAGGTGAGGGCCCTGCGGAGATATCTATCCTAGAGTGCATGTATGGTCCTCCACGAGCTCTCTTCCTAGACCTCTCCAAGGCGGCGTTCGCTCAATTGAGCTCCTGATTGCGTTTCTGTAGTTTGGCATGGGTCTGAGCGAGCTCCCTCTGAGGTTGTAATTGGCCGACCAGTTCCTCATCTTTCTCAGCAACTTACCGATAAAGGTGATCGATCCTGTTGTTGGTGAGGTAGACTATGGTGGCTGTGCCTGAAGTGGGGGATGTCCTGGCAGGTGTGCGGGTCATGGTTTGCGGAGACTCGGTGGGATCCTTGTGTGTTGACGGACTTTGTCGAGGCGCGAACAAGAAGTTGAGCAAGGCATCTCTTACCAAGACAAAAGGAAGACTGACTTAGGACTCGTCTATATGGATGACACCCTAATTTTGTAAAACAGATGATGCATGTGTGCGAAGAAAGTAAGGCTGCGTTTGAATTGTTAGTGTGATTTTAGAATCATGATTTTGATTTTGATTTTGATTTTGATTGTGGAAAAAGACAAATGAGATAGTATTATAAATTTGACTTGGGAAACGTGTATTTTTGTCGTGTAGTGTGTTGAGTTAAAATCAAAATCATGATTCTAAAATTAGTTTAACAATTCAAACGGGGCCTAAATGCCCACGGCTTAGTACAATTACAAGGTACGTCGCTCTTGAAATAGAAAACACTCAAGTGGCATGCAAGTCGATGCGATGGACTATTTGTCGGAGCCGGGTTGGAAGCTTGCATGGAGGCTTAGCACAATGCATGGTTTGGTGCTATAAGGACCGTGCTATCTTAGGGATGGGGGTCCCCGATTAAAGGGTGTCAATTCCTTAAAACCGAGCGGGATTCTTTTCAAGGCCTAAACGGCAGTCGAACTGCGCGCCGTACCCCTACTTTGAACCCCTGTCTAACCTATGCTCCTATTACCGGTCGTGGGACGCGACCCATAGGTACCTAGAAGCTAGTGTGATATGCAATGCGTGTGCGGGAAATAAAAGTGCGTAAAGTAGATAAGCGGCAAATTGCGGAAAGCGGTAAATAAACAAGCAAACAAAGCAAGCGAGAACGAGCCCGAACCCTCTAAGTATCCCCAGTGGAGTCGCCAAGCTGTACGCACCCGAATTTTATCTCGTCGGGGCACGCGTGCGCGTGCCTATGCAAAGCGGCTTATGAGTGTCCACCTTCCCGGGGACGCGCGACGGACGCACGTGAGAAGGAGTCGCCACTTGCCATTTTACAACCCGAAGGTGAAGGGCCGGCAAGTTACCCGGGTCTAAGGGTACGAGGTACACCTAATTGCTAAGGCATATGGTCTGCGGAACCCGAGATTCCGAATTCGGGGGTTCTGTTACATGCGAGCCTATATCTCGCACGCCCTATCGGTACTCTAACTTGTCTAGGCTTGCCATTTTAATTCAATTACCATTTAATTAAGTTGTGCTCATCTTACGTGTTTTGACACCGTAAATTCGAAGAAACACTCCAACCGTCCACTCTCCGACCGGGATTCTTACATGAATAAATGTACAACATAAATCCTTATATTGTCCTCTCGAATAAAAATGCAAATTACAACAACTGAATCCCGGTCGGTTCGCGTTCGGTTATTATTTCACTCATGCTCACCGTGTGGTTTGAAATGACTGGAATTGAAATTAAGACGCGCGCTTAGTGTTAGGGGGATTGGACCCCGTGATCTACGATTGGGCGTTGGACCCCCTATGAATCGTGTCCTAAAGGATCGGGCTTGATCCGCATAACAAACAAGTACAAGAATGTAACAAGCGGGCATAAATAAACAAACAATGAGGTTTTATTATTGCCAAATTTACGTGAATTAACCGATTATTAACTGGGGTATCTTGGCATGCAAATCCTACCCTAAAGCAGACAAAGTGGGTGCAAGATTTGAATCGATCAAGGATCGCCTCGGGAAGGTATTTCGCATTTGGCATTATTTTTCGAGGACCTGACGTACATGATGTCTGTTGTCAAGTATTGTGTTTGTGGGTGACTTTAGGATTGTTCTATGTTGTGACACTGCGATTGTTACAGGTTATTACAGAATATGATTCCGCCCGTAAACCCTAGAACCTAGTGCCTAACTCGCTATTGCCCGTTTTTGTCTTAACCAAGTACACAAGTAGTCCGGTATTTGTATTTTGAGCCAATCCACCCGAACTAACTACCCGAGACTATGCTAGAATAATAAAAACTCATCGGTCAAATAGAGCGGGCTATGCAAATGAAGTTGCGCCTAGACAGGTAGCCCATCCCTACCCTGATACCGTAGTGTTTCTGTTATTCTAACCTTAGGGGTGTCGCTAAGTTGCAAATAGACGGTTTTGCCCTTGAGATGAAAATTATTTTCGGAAAAGAGATATTAAGCGGTGCGGGCCACCTCGGCCTGTAACCGGCGCTAACCGATCCCCTGGACCTTCCAAGGTTGTCAAGAACCCTAAAAAGCCAAAAGATCGGTTAATCTATCCAGAAGTGATCTAAGAAGATCTTCCAAGTCCCGACCTGAGTTTCCTGAAATCAGGTGAGGCCTTGAGTCAAGACGCGTAAGTCCTTCCTAGACATCTATGTCACATCGAGCCACGTGTCTCGGGTTTTATAAAATTTGCAAGTTTTGAAAAGGGCACCAACGCATGTTTGCAATCTATAGACGCGTGTCACCGGTTTATTACCAATTCGTGCAAAATTATTCGGGCCAAGTGAGTTAATTAATCGCATGACCGTCCCAATTACCCCGTTAGTGGATTTATTGATTAAATCAATTATGGTGCGTTTGGTTTCGGAGTTAAAGTAATTTTGATTTTGATTGTGGAAAATGACAAATGAGATGTGATTATAAATTTGACTTGGAAAACGTGTGTTTTTGTTGTGTAGTGTGTTGAGTTAAAGTTAAAGTTAAAATTTTTGTGATTTTAACTCTGAAACCAAACAGAGTGTTAATGTTTTGCCAAATGCTCTAAATATGCGGGTTTTAGACCGTCGAGCCGATCATTGATGAACCGTCCGATGCAAATCCTAATTCCCGACCACCTTGTGATTAAAAATTAATTTTAGGTCGAGTTTGCATGATTAAACCAATTCATGTGAGGTTTCGATTAAAACGAGAAAATAAAGCGTTTAAACACGAACCAAGAGCACATTATCACATCAAGCACGACAAAACATACATATTTTATGCAATCGGTGCCGTCATGATCATGATAAACACATTCAAACGGGGCACACATGTTCTCGGTCGGATATCCAAGTAGGAAAGGATTTGGTATCTTTAGAAAATGTCCAGGGACTGATTTGAACAATTTTAAAAGAACACGGACTGATTTAAAAATTCAAATAAAGTTTCAGGGGACTGATTTGAAAATTCTAAAAAAATGGGGACTGTGTGAAAATTGCTGAAATGTCCCAGGACTGGTTTGAAATGGATTTGAAAATTCGGGCTGATCTGAAAAGTGAAAAATTACCCCAGGGACCAAACTGAAACAACTTTAAAAGTTTCCGAAACTGGTTTAAAAATCCTGAAAAATTCGGGGACTGACTGGAACGTGCTGAAAATGGCCGGGACTCGACTGAAAGGAATTTTAAATTTAGGGCAGATCTGAAAAGGGTGGTAATAGTCCCGGGACTAAACTGAAATAACTTGAAAAGTTCCTTGGGATGCTTGAAAAATTCTAGGAAATTCAAGGACTGAATGGGAAATGATAAAAATGACTGGGACTTGACTGAAAAGAATTTTAAAATTCGGGGCAGTTCTGGAAAATAAAAATGCGTTCTCTGGACTGAAATGCGACAAAACAGAGAGTTCGTAAAATCGAGTTCGGGATAAATCCAATCACCCACGCAACCCAATAACGCTCATTTTACATCATATCCATCCAAGTAAACGTTAATATTCAGAAATGGAGCCCTAAACATGTTACTAGTTCGGAAAGTTGAGGGGTGATTCTATAAATAAAAAAATAAAAAAAAGGTTAAAAATGCGCCAGGCGAGTTGGGCCGGGCTGTGACGGGCCGAGATCATGTGGGGGTGGACTGGGCCGAACTGGGCCGAGTGGACCGGACTGGCTACTGGGCCGAAGGGATTCGGACGGATGGGGGAGAACCGGGCCGGACTGGACTCCTGTTGAAACGGGCTGGGCCGCTGGAGAACTGGGCTGGGCCGCCGGACGCTGTCTGGGCCGCTAGACTGGGCTACTGCCTGTGCTGGCCGGAGAGGAGGAACCCCGGTTAGAAAGGAAACGAAATAGAGAGAATGCAAAATCGGGGTGAGGAACCGAGGGAGAATTCGGGTCGGGCGAGCTGTGGGCGTCGAGGACGAGTCGTGTGCGAGAGGAGGAGGGAGACGGAGAGTCGAGCTATGGGAAGAGCTACGGGTTCGGCGAGGGAGCTGGAGGTTTCGGCCGTGGGCGAGCTGCAGGGTTTCGGCCGTGAGGTCGAGCTGGGAGTTTCTCGGCCGTGGGCGAGCTGTGGGTCTCGGGCGTGAGGTCGAGCTGGGAGTTTTCTCGGTCTTGAGAGAGTGTGAGCCCCGTGTCTGTGGATGAGCTCCGAGAAATCCCGGTCGTTCCGAGCTGAGGATCCGCAAAATCGATCTGTCGGCCATGCATGAGGACCGGGACGAGCTGAGGTTTTTTTCGTTTCCGAACAATGAGCGAGCTGAGGTCTTTTTTCGTGTGAGCTACCGGTCCCCCTCGAGAATCCGTGAGCTGCCGTTTTGTCAAAAAACCGAGAGAGAGAGAGAGCCAGATCTCGTGCTTTGAAAAATTCGTTGATCGATATTATGCGATAAAATTATTTTCAATCTTGAATTTTGTCCCAGATTTTGAAAATTGTCGTCGATGTATGTGAAATTTGAAAACGTCACAAATTGTATTAGTTTTTGAAAAATCATAAAATTGGTGTTAAATTATGAAAATTTGCTAGTTCCAAAAAGTCGCGAATACTCAAGTAATTAATCGGAAATATTTCCCTTACGGGTGACAAAATGACGATTTTGCCCCTCTGGAGCCGGTGTACCAAAATTGGGCCCTGACAGTTTGTGACAAAGTTTAATATATTTTATTATTTAATATCATTTGGTTTAAAAAATAGTAATTTTTTTATTATGCAATTTACTCTTGGATAATTTTTTAAAACTATCCATTAATAGAACACATTAAATTCATGAGTCATTCCTACTAATGTTTTTTCAATTACCAAATTACTTTGTTTATAAGTAGCATTAAATTTATATATTTCGCTTACGAATAGTAATATCAATTCAGTAAAGTTATTTTAACCAAAATTAACATATTTTTTTAATTCTTTATGGTTCGTAAAAATAACTTTCAAAATTTTAGTATGGAAATTGTAATAGACATTTTGATATTCTGAATTCACTTTGAATCTTTTGGACATAATAAAACATTCCTAAAATTTAAAGTTTCAATTTAAACTAATATAAATACAGATTTACATACTCTGTTATTACATGCACTCATCATATGGTCTAAATAACATTTAATTCATGATTATTTTGATATATTTAATCATTATTATTCTGAGAACCATAATTTTTATCTAATTTATACTTTCAGCTTTAATTGTTGAAATACATTAAAATGAGTTAATTAATTATTTATTGAAGATGATTTTTCTGTTTCAATATTGTTATTTATAATTGTTATTTACATGCTAGTATAATGAATTTTTTTAGAATAATATATTTTAATTTCAACTACGCTTATTTGTAGTGATCTAATGAAAACTCATTCTTTTTAATTTTTATTCCTTAAAATGAAATTTTGTCACCAAAGAATTGAATGAAATTTTGGCAGATCGTAATAAATGATTCGACTATATATTTTACAATAAAAAATTATACATACCTCATCAATCAATCATTAATCTATATAAATATATAAAGATGTATGCACCCAAATAAATAGGGTAGAACAATAAATGTCTTAGTAAATTAATATGCAATATAGATTTTAAACCGCAATAGTAATAATAATAATCATAATAATAATTTATTATAATAAAAAGAAATAAATATATCCAATAGTAAATGTCTTAATAAAATCTATATAAATATATAAAGTTGTATCTATCCTATTAAACAAGGGTAGAATGGTAAATGACTTAATAGATTAATATGCAATATATATTTTAAATCACAATAATAATAATAATTATTATTATTATAAAGAAACAAATAAAAATAGTAAATGTCTTAATAAAATTAATATGCAATATATAAATTAAATAATAATAATTATTGCCATAAATAAATAAATATATCCAATAGTAAATGTCTTAATAAATTAATATACAATATATAAATTAATTATGTCAATAAAGAAATAAATATATTCAATGAAATATATTAATCACTTATCGTTATTTCTTAAGTAAATAAATATTCATAATTTTGAGGATGTCATTAGTGAATAATTATTCATAATTTTAAGGAAATGGAAAGTTATTTAAAGTTTAAAAATCATTGTTAGCTTTATAATAGTTCAATTGAAAAATCTCACATCGAACCTATTTTATCATAAATTATTCAAACTCATGAAACTTAATACATGAAATGTGATTGAGATAAAATTAGCTTAATACTAACTTTAAAATATTTACAGATTTTATGATTATTATTCTTTCATTAATTAAAGCTAAGAATTTTAATTTTTTAGGATTTTAAAATTATTTTTCTATAAATAAGATTGATGATTGTGATTATATTTATAAAGTATTTTACATAAATTATTTGCTTAATCTCTTCAATTAATATTATTTTGTATGGTTTTGAAATTTAACCTACTGAAGTTTATATAGTATAATTTTTTTTTCTATACACTAATATAAATTATAATATGATAGCAAAGTGTCTTCATATTATAATTCTTATAATAAAATTTTCTTTATAAAATCTGTGCAATGCACGGGTTCAATAACCTAGTATATATATAGTAAAGTAAAACTCGCACATTAAATGTGCATTAATATTAACCTTTATTTTATTATTGAATCAAATAAAATTAAAAATATAAAATGTGTATAATATGCATATAGTATTTTTAAGTATCTAAACCCCATAAATCACAACAAAAGGAATTTATGGCCCTAACTATATATTCGTTATGAATTGATGAATTAAAAAAGTTAATATAGTCACTTGTATGATTCAAATTTGGAATATCCAAAGCATTTGACTAAAAAATGTTTGCAATATTTACATTGGATTATATTTACATAACTGAATTGATGAATCATAAAAATTACAATTTATGGTCTCAAAAGTATAATTTTGACAAATTAATTTATTAGAGCGCACAATATCGTTGCTAACTAACTTAAAATAGAAATACTCAAGCACTTGACCCTGAAAATATTTAATAAGCTAATTAATTTAATATTTATGTGATTTATTATATGCATGTATATGTCTATCAATTGTATCTATAAAGTGGGTACTCTAGGTAAAATACGTGTACAATATATAAATATATGTTTATATTCTATTTATATCAAGTGAACCGTGTTAGAAGAGTTTCTTTTTTTATATGTTTAAAAAATATTACTAAAGTGATTATCCAAAAATGAAAACAACAAAACTTTGTAATAATTAAGATCAATACTTTTCTCTATTGTATTATATTTATATAGTTATAAATGAAGTCAAGTTAATTATACATTGGGAGGTTAAAAAAGCTAAGATATAAATTAAAGCACGTTCAAAAAATTAGAAAAAAAAGTCAAGAGAATACCAATTCTACTAAAATCTTGTGCAAAACATTTGCTTAAGTTTAAAAACTATGCAACGATGCCATTATATTACATAATTAAAGTGTTGCATTTGATTATGTAAAAAACATTATCATATATAAACATGATGTATTCTTATATGAGAAATATTTGTATTAAATCGTGTATGTCTCTTCATTGCTAATATATAAAGAAAATGATGTTAGAAAAGGTATAATTAGAATTATGAGAGATAATCAAGAGTAGGATTTTTTTTTTCGATTACAAGGAAGGCCATAGGCATAGTACATAAAATCAAGCATATAAATTATATATTGATTATAAGTATAATTAGTTTTATTAATTCTGATTAATAACTTATGTAAAATCCCATGCAACACACCGGTAAATACTAGTTGGATAATAATTCTATTTCATTATGCATGGACTAAATTAATATCATGGTTAATTAATGTTATGTTGTTTTTTTGAGAGTTTTCATGATTTAATTAATGTGGTGGGTTAATAAATATCAACCATGTAATAAATTTTAATTTCAAATACGCTTATTTGTTGTCATATAAAGAAAATTTATTCTTTTCTATTTAGTAACTGAAAAGTTTATGAATTAAAAGTTATGGTGTAATTTTTAAGTAAACTGGCAGATTCCAAAAGATGATTTGATGTTTTATATTATATATAGATCATTAGATGATAATTCTATTGTATTGTGCATGGATTCAATTAACGTTATGTTATTTCTTTTCTTTTTGAGAATTATCATTGTTTAATTAATATGGTAGTTTAACTAATATGGTGGTTTGATAAATTTCGGTCTGTAATAAATGAAAGTGATTAATTGATGTCATGAGGCATGTGAAATGTCGGACCATGATGAGTTGAAAGTCTGAAGATTGGAGCGACAAAGTTAATTCTCTCTCTTTCCATTTTACAATTATGTATTATATATGGATGAGAAGACCTATGAAATTGAAGGGAGCATTTTGAGACTCATTTCAAACTACAGGGAGCATTTTGTAATAAATCCATATATCATCACCCAACATCTGCCAGGGCCGGAGGAGGGCGGGAGAACGCTCTCTTAAACGGGCGAACGGTATAGGCGACTCTCTCTCTCTCTCTCTCCCCCCTCTCTTTCTCTCTCTTCCCGCACTCGCGCACACACTCCTACTGAGTGACGGTCGTTCTTTCTTCCTTCCACTGGATGAAAGTGATACCCTCATCTCCCGCTTTCCGTTCACAATCCGAATTGCAGATATGAGTGACTCAGTTCTTGGGCTCATCTCCCGGATCGGGAATCAGATCGTCCGGCAGTCTCGCCTCAACAAGGATTTCCTCGTCAAGAATCTCCGGGTAAGCCCCACATCCGGATGTTACTGCGTTTGCCGAATCTGCTTCGCCGCTTGGAGTTTTTGAGTAACTTTTTTACCGCTAATTTTTCACGAGCATTAGGGCGAAAGAATCCCGTCAGCTACATTGTTAATTTGTTTTTTTCCTCCGGAAAATTTCTCTCACGATATCTTCCGGGTTCAATTGATGTAGATGTCATGTTTTCTGGTGATTTAGCAAGGTGAACTATGGCAAATTTACGCGTTGTCCTTCTTCCTTCCGGGGTTCAGCGACCCTTGTGGAGGAGGCTTTGCATTATCAAGTTTTTCATTGTGGGTTACTGGTACTGATGAAATCTGGATAACCCCTTTTACTTAGGATGCTGAGGCTTTTCGTTTAGGAGATTGTGTACATGCCGCGTTCATGAGAAATTCTTATTGAAATCTAGTTTTATAATGTGATATCTCCTGCTAAAGCAAGGTTTCTATCCGTGTAAGATAAAGAGCACTACCAACTATGTAATATAGTGGTTGTTGCATTCTATCCTGAAAGTCTTCATAGGTATATGCCCATGTATGATATTATGAATATGGTTTCGTAGAGTTTGTCGTATCAATGTTGGTTAGCCAAAACCATCTTGTTTACTTATAGCACAGTTCTCTAGTTTTCTCTTTTCCTCATATCTATAAACTGGATGTGTTTTCAACTAGTTAATGGCAAGCATATGTTATCTTGTTGTGCATTATCTTTGTAGCAAGCTGCCAATGAGTTGTCGCAAGTGGAGCAACCTTCAGCAGTAGAATCTGCTGAGAGGTCAAAAGAGGTTGAAACAGCCTTGAAACCTCTAATAGAATCATTTACTAAGAATGATCTTGCTCTGCACAAGGACAAGGATGTTAGACTTTTGGTGACTATATGTGCAACTGAACTTTTCCGGATCATGGCTCCTGAACCACCATTTGAAGAAGATTCTCTGCTGGTAAATGTTCTATCTAATGTTTATGTGATCCTCCGCCTCTATTTGTGGATTCATCCTTGGTAGTCATTGTCTCAATGAGAATCACTTCGCATTTTTTGTTTATTCTATCTAAATTTACATTCTGAGTTCTAGTTAACATGCAATATTTTCTTTGCAGGCTGTATTTAAACTCATTGTCAGCACCTTCGCAGATCTAGCAGACATGGAGAGCCCATATTTTTCAAAGAGAGCAAAAATATTAGAGACTTTTGCACGGCTTGGATTATGCATGATAATGCTGGATATCGAATGCTATAATTTAATTGTTGAAATGTTCAAGGTTCTTTTCTCTGTTGCTAGGTTGGGTCTCTCTCCCTCTCTGTTTATTCTCCCTTTTCAGTCAGTTATATCTGCACTGTCATTCTTGATCCGAAGTTTGGTGCTAATGTCAAAGATGATACTATTTGCTTTTCTCTTGGTTGAACTTTAAGAGGAACTTCTTTCATCTCTGTATAATGTCTAACTGAAGACAATAAAATGCTGTACTAAACATCATTGCTATTGTGAAATTTGCTTAGTCTAAACTGACATATGAATACACATGCTAGTAGAGTGGCATTAAACTATTTCATGCAACTAATGGACAGTAATGTCAGTTGTTTTTGTTCTTGCAGAAGCTTTATTAAACACCTTAAAGATAATACTGCATTTTCCATTAGAGATACCTAGTTATTCTTCATTCTTAGAGAATTTTAGGTGCTACTGCTAAGGTGGAACTGATATCATCAATGGTTTTGGCCAATTCTCTTTTGCTGCATTTTTTTGACTAGTAATGAAGTCTTCTCTCTCCCCAGCCTCCCACTCTGTTAAACAGTATCTTGTCCTTCAGGAGGTATTATTTGACAGAGTTTTCTTTCCTTCAACAGGGAGCAACATGAACGGAGTTTGACTAAGAATATCTTGTCAATATTGAAACAAATCATTAATGAGGATGCTTCAGATGAACTCCTGGAAGTAATTTTGCAAAATCTTCTGAAGGAGGAGAAGGTATTTGCTATTGGAACATGTTCATTATCTTGTTCTGCTGGTCACTAGTTTACAAGACATCGATGTAATTTTTTTTGTTATTAATACTTCATAATGTGATCGGGGTCCTTGAAAGATCAGTTCATATAGTTTCTGGTTGGTTAGTAGTACCTAGCTATGGGCAACTTGTGATACCTACTTTTGTTGGAGGAAATTTTGCAAATTCATCATGATAGTCATTATCGTAGCAAGGGGCAGTACTAAGTTTTATGCTTTAACAACAGTGCACTGTCAGTCAAATCTATATGCGTTGTGAGCAAAACCAAAAAAAAAAGATAAAAAAAAGGAAGGAAAATTGCTGTAAGCAGTGAATTGATCTCTCATTGTTACCTTTGCATTTGCCTTGGCAAGGTTCTTTGAGACATCTTCGAGTTTGGATCCAGTTTTTAGCCTGCAACTGCATGCCATGTGAGCTGATGATATGCAACAAAGAAGGATTGCAAGGGCAAATGGATTAGCATCTGATAGAATATGTCAACTATTATTAGACACATACGTCAGTGAGAAATGTTACTGCCAAGATCACTGAAAAATATCAATCATGTGTTTTCAGGATCATCTTTAAACTCTATTTGTATGTTTTCTCAGAGTTAAATCAATGAGGTGTGGTGATCCTCTTTGAAATTTAATTGTTTGAAGTGTTGATAATCCTGTGTAGATTACCTTTATATTTGTTAGAAGTTATCCATTCTAAATATGGTTCTGCTCCATATAGTCAGAGGAAATATGAAATGTTTAGCTACAGCTAATGGAACGAGAATACTTTATAATGCTTTGTTTCTCAACTATCATGTAAGTAAAATCTATCAATTGTTTGAATTTTCTCCTCGAAAATTAGCATAAGTCCGTCATAAAAGTTGCCTTTGATGGTTTCACATGAGGCTTCTTGTACAAACTTGGACTCTTGAGTTAGTCTATTCACGAATGCTACCTATGCTTGATTCATTTACAGGGTGTACCATCTGCCTCTTCCCAGATTGCTGTCTCCATCATCCAAATGTGTTGTGAAAAGCTAAAACCTTTCATACACAGGTTTCTTACTTCTTGCATGTTTGAGAAAGAGACAGAAGGAAGTGCACTCAGAAAATCATATCATGAAATAATTTACAAGATATTTGTGAACGCTCCTCAAATGCTTTTTGCTATCATCCCAAACATATTGCACGAGTTGCTGGTATGGACTCTATATTTATGTTTTTGGAGCCTTTCTTTCTGGAATAAGAATTTCTTCTTTTGGATGGTTTCTAGTACTCGCTTTTTCTGGAGATTTTTACCTAGGTTTTTTTTTGTGCTATTGTAGAACAATGATGCCGATGTTCGAAGAAAAGCTGTACAGCTTCTTGGAAGGATTTTTGCTGAGCTTGAACACCTTGCAACTCAGGATTACCATAGTCTTTTCATGGAATTTTTAAATAGATTCTCTGACAAATCTATGGAAGTTAGAATTAGTGCTCTACAATGTGTAAAAGGTTTCTTTATGGCCAATCCTTCCGGTAGTGAAGTACAAAAAATTCTTTGTAAGCAACTTAACATTTCAATGCATTGCTTTAACATGGAAATTTATTCTATGTACTAGTTTGTAATTCTAATCTAACTCATTTTGGTTATTACAAAATGGGCAGTGGCGCTTGAAGCTCGGCTGTTGGATCTTGAAGATCGAGTGAGAACAGAGGCAGTGACTGTTATTTGTGATATTGCTATATCTAATATGAATGCTGTCCCACGTGAACTGGTAGTTGAATCAACAGAAAGGCTTCGTGATAAAAGTGTACGCCTTATTTTGCAAGTTCTAGAATTATACAGTTCGCATGTCAATTCTCAACTATAGAAGTTGATGGAAGTTCTTAAATGCAGAGTTCTGTTAGAAAGAAGGCATTATGGAAATTGATGGAAGTGTATCGAGTTTATTGCAGCAAGTGCTCAGAGGGTTGCATGACTATCAGTAATCACTTTGAGCAGATTTCATGTAAAGTCTTGATGCTTTGCTATGTTAAAAATTGTAAGGAATTCAGGTATGCTTTTTTTGCACCTTTTGTTCCTCTAAATTAAACAACATAATTTGCAGTATCTTATATATACTTTTATCTTTGTGTATCCTTCAGATCCCATGAGGTGGAGCTTCTTCTTGCTGAGGAGCTATTTCCTGTCTTGACACCATTGGAAATTACGAGGCATTGGATTCACATGTTTTCTCTTTTTGAGTCTCCACATTTGAAGGCATTGAACTCTATTTTGTCTCAGAAACGAAGGTAACTAGCATTTAATTTCACAATTGTAGAAATGAAGGAATGGGTTTAGTCATGGATTTCTTTTATCAGGTTTCAATTGGAGATGCAGCGGTATTTGGGATTACGGAGGAAAGAAAAGGTACCAATTTTGGTTGTTCCATGTGCTGTCTTTATGTTTGAATAATTTGTCAGGTATTTACATGCACTCTCTGCTGGTTGGCATATTGAATATTAAATTTTGAGCCGAAAAGAATATGAAGTCATTACCTCAGATGGCTACTAGTAGTTGTAGTAGTGCACTGCGTACTGTATACTGGACTCTTCCTTCCCTTAGGCAACTTTCTCTGAGTGTTGGCCTTTCCTTTGTTTTCTTAGACATGATAATGGAATTGTGCCCTTATACAATATTGCCCTGTCTTTAAATTCCATGGAAATGCAGTGCTGGAAGCATTTCATAGCTGCATATGCCAACGCATAGCCTATTACTTCTGATGTCTGCGGAGAATGGATGCAAAAGCAAGCTATATATGAAATTTTAAAAACCCTTCTTTTAGTATGTTTATTTTTAAAATTAACTTTGACAGTAACTTATTAAAACTCAACGTTACTCTAACCAATATAGAAATTCATGAAAATTCAATTTGGAAACTGATAATTAATAATTAAATAGAATTATGATAATAAAATAAGAAAGGGAGGGAATTATGACATAAGTTGAGACAGGAAAGGGTAAAGAGTGGGAGAATTCTTAGGAGAAAAAATGGGTTGAGAGAAGTAGTGAAAGATAAATTTAGAAGACTAACCTTAAATCTAAAGGCCCTTATTTTTTGATCCTGTTGGATGAAGGATATTTTCAGAAAATGGAACATTAGATTAATAAAAAGCTTCTCCCCATTTGTAATAGCATAGACAATAACTCATAATGGAGCCTTTTCAGTCTCTTATGGTCAAGGCATATCTTGGTGGTTTTTCTGGCATTATAACAGGTTTCCTCGCAACTAGAATTGCTGCATTTTTTATTTTTTACTTTTTGTATTTAATTTTTTATTTTTGTAATCTTCCAAATTTGGACCGAGTCGCTAGTCTTGGATTTTGATGGAGGTAAGGCATCTTGCAGTACAGAGGGTTCTGATGGCACTGAATCCTAGCTCAACTTAAATCTCCTAAAAATTTCCTATGGCGGTGAACCCCCACCCCACAGCCGCCCCAGCTCAAATCCCCTTCTGAACATTACTTTCACACATGGGGTTTAGTCACCATCTAACTTTTTAGTTTTTTATATTAAATTTTCTAGTCATATATGGTATATTTCTAGGAAGCCACATTCTTTGCCATTTCTGTGTTATTGAACTAGAGAATGATGTTGCCACCCGATTTTCTAATGATTTGATCAAATGAGCAATATTTGATGAAAACCTCTTTGATTCATTTGTATGTCATCCATCTTCCTTTTCTTCTGAACTGTCAAAATATTTTTTTCCTTCTATTAAATTCTTATTTTTTAAACCTTTCAATTTGGAATGACATCATAATCAGCATGGCTCATAATTATTGCATTAAGAATATATTATTTGTTTCTTTCTGTTTGTACAATGGTTAGTGATTGTTGCTTGCCATTGATGCACATTATAAAGCAGGAGGTCAGTTCAGATGAAATGGAGAAGAAAGTTAGACTCCTATTTAAGAAATTGTCTGCATCATTCCCTGATCCTGCCAAAGCAGAAGCGAGCTTCTATATGCTGGATCAGTTGAAGGATAGCTACATCTTCAATGTGCTCTCTCAATTATTAGATGAAATGTCAATTGTGAATGCTCTGAACACAAGGGTATGTTTATTGCCTCTATTATTACTTTTCCTTCTGGATAACTGGAGCTAACTATTTTTATTTATTCTTGCTGGAAAAAAGTATTTTATATTCGCTAAATTTGAGGGGAAGCCAGCATTAGAAAGTTCTATCTTCTGTACTAGAATATCTGCTCTAATAAGAATCCATTTCTTCAATATTAATTCAATTTTTGTTGCTCACTGAATTAAAAAGTATCCAGTCAGTTGATATCAATTTCCCTTTTTGTACGAAAATTAATGCTGCCACTCAATGTTTTCGCAGAAAGCAGGTACAAATTGGAAGTTCTGTTATATCTAAATTCACTGTTCAGAGTGATTTTGAAGTGCCTGCCCAAGTTAATTTTGTATGGTATCTATAAGAGCATGGCCATAGTCATGAATCTTCAAAGTTCAAATTGTTCTTTTGTTTTGAGCTTGTGTCCATCTAATGCATGGCCTGTGGTTGTTGGTGTTCAGTTTCTTGTGAACAGTGAACTAACAATGGTCCTAGAAACTAGCATTCAGTATGAAGTTAAAGTTGATTATCAAGAATTGGATGAGCAGATCTTATGAAACTCATGCCCACTTACTTGGAACGGGACTTATTTGGGGTGAGCTAGGGTGTTTGAAAGAAGAGAAGGATGAAGATCTAATCACAATAATGGTTAGGATTGGAGAATTATATGAAAAAAAGGGTAGAGATAGTGACTATCAAGCAAGTGTTTAGCAGCATGCGGTATAAGTGACTTGCAATCTGTCGGTCTGCTAAACTTTATATGCATCAATTAATTAAAGAAGTAGAAGATTCGTTCTGCATATGCAGAATCTTTCTTCATTTTTTTGTGCATGACAGTGTGCTTATGTCATTGCGTTAGTTCTTCGTAATGCTAACGTGTTATGTTTCACTATGGGATTTTGTAGGAAGAATTTTTACAGAGGATAAGAGAGAGACGTTCACAGGTTGAATTTTTAAGTTCAGTCAGTTCAAAGTGCTCCTTCAATATATTCAGCTTAGAACATGTGCAACATATTCTAGACTACCTTTCTGATGGTTTTGGATGCACACATCAGGAAGCTGCTGCCAAACTTCTTCTGGTAAGAGCATGATGTCTTTCTTTGCTTTTATTTGAAATGAGATGAAATATTTTTGTGCTACAGCTAAATGTAATTGTTTTTAGCTGGACAACTCTGTTTTAGAGGAGACAATGGAGTTGTTGTCATGAATTATCAGATATTAGAAATATGCGTACTGGCATATTTTAAGATCATCTTATAATCTTACTTTTGCTGACACGAGCTTACTGCATGCTATCAGGCTGTTGTTGATTATTGTCCTTCCCTCTTAAGAGGTTCAGAAGTGAAGCTTTGTACTATATTAGAGAAGAACGAGCAAATGACTAATGAAATTATGGATGCATTAGCAAAAGCAGGCTCCCAGATTTCCATTAGACTCAGGTAATTGTTGCATTCCACTTATTATAAAAAAAATGTGTGCTTGCACATGCGCGATTGTGTCAATTTCATCAACATCTCCTAAAGTTTAGTCGCCACCTGCAACACGGCTTTCCTTAAAGTAGAAAAATCACCATTGATTCTTTATGCTGATGCTGTATGTTTTAATTATTCTTTTTCATTGACCATGCCTCAAAATCCTGGAAGTACCTGTATTCAATCAGGCAATTGTAAGAATTTCAAAAGATAATCATCACAAGAATAAGTGGGGAATGAAAATATGAAAAAATTAAAAATACAGAAAACTTGAAGGTCTGAAACAAAAAGAGAACAATTGAAGTGAGTGTTAGAGACATCTGGGGCAGGAGGTTCGTGGAGGATCTCAGGATATCCATCTCTCACGTCATGCTCAGAAGTCAGGAATGGATCTGAAGTCATAAAATCTTTTTAGCTTTGAAACTTGTCACTTCAAGCGACTTCTTGGTGAATTTCTTTTTGCAAGATAGCTGGGGTGGATTTCAGAATAGGTAGTGCTAGCTTCCAGTGCAAGTTGGTCTGGCAGAGGGGAGTTCCTGTAAATGTGTGCTTCTTTGCTTGGGAATAGCCTTATTTTTTGACTATTTATAACCTTCATTGGTATGGAAAGATCTTGGATGACCTTGAATCAATTCACCATCCTCTTCTCGCTATACATAGTCTTTTAACTTATGAAATGCATTGTCTGCAATTGATGAGTGTGGGCTACGACACCGCTGCTTCAGTTTATATTTAGTTGATAGGGAGCTCATAGCATGGCTAGGGATCTGTATTGAAAGAGGAAGATGCTTAATATCGTTTGTCTCTTTTGGAAATCATGGAGAGAGAGGAATAGAAGGGGCTTCGGATGAAGTGAATAATGTGACGCTAGTTTGATGGAAACAAGAATAGCTGTTTGCTTTTCCGTACAATCAGAAATATAGTAGTTTGTGTTTCTACACACGGTGGCTTCTTTGCCATGCTCTTGGAAGTTCTTTCATACATTTAGTCATCTCTTTTGTGCTTTGTATAGGGTCTATCCTCTTGGTGCCATATCAATGAGTCTTTTTATTTATGATTGAGAAAAGAAAACAATGAAGTGAGTTCTCAAGACCAGAGATGGTGATTGCTGTAGCTGCAAATCTCTGCCTGCTGCTTGGAAATCTCTGGTCTTGTTTATAGATTCGGATTTTCTGTATGTCAGAAGTGTAGTTCTCAGCTTTTTGTTTACCTTGATATCTTTGTCCATTTTTTCCTGGAAGAAGTTAAGATTATCAAGACCAAACTCTATTCTATTAGCTCAAGTGTTTGCATGGGTTGGTAGCTTTTTCACGACAAGTCTAATGATTGCATGCACTATGAACTTGAGCAACTCTAAATTCTTCTAGTGCATCTTCCTATGCCTCTCTCACATCTCTCTCTCTCTCTCTCTATATATATATATATATTTATTTATTTGAGGGTAAAGGAGAGATATGGCGGGCATTTTGTAAGTTCACTTTCCCACTCTCAAGTGGTGATTGCTTTTGGTTATTCCACAAACTAAATATTGTCAGTTGAGGTTAAGGCGGCAACAGGGTGAGTGCTGTTTGCTTTTCCTCATTGTTACGAATTCAATAGTATCAATCGATAACATTCACAAATATCTCAGTGAGGCGGCAGGAAGTGGGAGGACACTGTGGACAGAGATACTGCTCGCAAGAACAAAAGATAACTGTCACACAAATCTTATTTTATTTTTCAAAAGTTTCCACATTTTGCACCGCCTCGACAGATTTATCTTCACATCTTTCCTTATTGTAAATAAAAAGATTAAGCAATATTCTTTCACATGCTCTTCTTGCTGCAATGGCCACTATGCTGCCGTCAATGCTGAGAAATCAAAGGATACAAGTTGAAGATCGTATGGCAGCAATATCAACTAAATGAATATAATAAACAAATAAAATAAACGTATGCAACTAATATATTTTTGTATAACTTGATATATGATTTTTGTTGTGCATAAATAGTATATTGATAAGTATAGACGTGTAAATCAATTAGACATAAAAAACTACAATGACATTAAATTTGATTAAAGTTTAATAAATTATAAATAAACAATCACAATGTCAATATAACTGGAAAATTTGTAAATTCATTTGTATATAACTGACAAGAAATATTTAATTTAGAAGGACAAAAATTCTGATCTAATTCATCTGTAATATGATTTAATTATCTCCTAATTAACTGCATTTATGTAGTTATTAATCACTTAAGCAGAAAATTAGACCTGTAACGAAGTGCAGGCCTTTTCTCTAGCTAGCTATATGTTGCAGTCATCTTGGTGCTACCATTCCAATTTGGAAGAAGGGATCACCCTACGACTTTGATATTTAGTAATATCGCAAAGTATCTATATACACTGATTCATTTTGCAGGATATAGGAATTGCTTGTGATTGTTGTTATTTAGATAATCCCAGATGCCACAAATGTTTTCCTACTTTTTATGGTTCAATTGGGCTGCTTCTCTGTGTAGTGATATTTATCATCTTCTGGAGAGAACATGCATCTCGGGATCTCGTAGACAAGCCAAATCGGCTGTTTCTGCAATTGCAGCAATTATGCAACCTTCTGATGAATCTGCTTTATCAGAACTATGCAAGGTAAACATGCACATTGCAGGTGTGAAAATTCAATAGGTGGACTTTTGCAGTGCAAAATGTTAGGCATGATTGGTCCTCGCATTTGTATCTTTGAACTCAGCTAATTGACAAATTAACTTGTCCATGGCCTTGTTCTCTTTTTTCTGTTTACTCTATGTAAGTCTCTTTAGTTTTCTTTTCCATTCTAACACAAGAAACTGTGGTCTGCTTCTTTTTATGTGATGTTACTCATAATGTTTCCTCCATCCTATCCAGAAACTTTTGTATTCACTACATAGTGGGGTAAATATGCCCACTGTGTTGCAATCTCTAGGATGTATTGCAAAGCATTTTATCTCAACTGCTGAAGATTTTGATCGACAGATCACTCAATTCATAGAGGTACTTTGACATTTAGTAACGTATTGAGCTTATATGTACTTAAGTTTGTGTCCTGTATGGGTGAATGGGATCCTGAATCTTCAATGGAAATTCATTTGCTAACTTTTGAGCTTCTCTTTGGGTAGACTACACCGTCGAATGATCTGGATTTATCAGATGAGAATTGTGGATGTAGCAAACTCTGCAAATTGAAGGTATTGTTGAAATTGCTTGACTTGTCCAAATTTTTCAAAAAATTTATGATCTCCGCTAGTATTTAGTGCTCATCAATTGAAGGCCCAACTTGGTTTCATCAGGCCTAGCCTTTGCTGTTTTACAAACTCAAGGTTCTTATTCAATAAAAATAAAAATGCCGTCCCGTGCTTACTACGTAAGTTCCATACTGTTAGCGAAACCTAGTACCCAAATCTGCACCTTATATTTTTTTTCCTCATATATACACACACACATTTACAACTGTAGCAACTTCTGTACTTCTTTAGCAAAACCATCCTGAGGTTGCTAGGCCCAGCCATCAAGTAGCTCTTCTATCAAGCTGATCTTGACAGTCATACTGGTGGCATAACTAGTTTAAGGATTATGTATGTCCTAGAGGACTAATTTTGGCAAGGTAATTGCTCCTAAGATAGTAAAGATGGATGAGATTGTATTCAGTGTATGTGAAGGTTGTTACCACAATTCATCTGTCTTATAGATAAACTAGAAAAAGAGTGACACATATGCTGGCGTAAAATGGACAAAACATAAATAACTAACTCATTAACATATTATATTAAATAGCTAATAAATAAGAAAATTCTTCATAATTTCACTCACAGGGCATGTCTACAAATATTTTGGAGGAATCTAGTGATGCTTAGGCATGAGATCCAATTGTCCTTATTTGCTACATTCTAAAATACTATAGGCACATAAAATTAGACTTTTGCATCTGGTTTTTCTTTTACCAATATAATGTTGGAAAACTCAACTCTGATAGGAAAATATGTACAAGTGATATTTATACATCCCCCCTACATGGAAAGCTAGGGAGGCCCATGGGCCTAGCATAAGGATAGGAAATAAAGCAATATAAATTATATGTGAAAAGTATTTATTTTGAAAGAGAATTTACCAGAACTAAATTCCAGATTTTTTCAAGGAAAAAATTGAGGAGAAATCAACCCAAGTTAGAAAATTTATTACATGGCTATATGAAACAGTGAGAATTCATGTGATTATATTATATATAGGTAGTAAATATAGATATTTATATAGACATAAGTAGAGATTTCTATGTTGATGATTAATGTGGTACTTTCCAAGTTGCCAAGAAGCCAGTCAGCACGTCATTATGTTGTACTTGCAGTTTGGTTGTCAATCGTAACAAGGCCCTGGCCTTGATAACAGAGACTCTGGATATTGAGCGGCTCTGTTTGTGTATCATTTTATGATTGGGCATGGATTGTATGCGTTAGAACATACCTATTAAGACTTTCTTTTAACTAACATACTTCTAGCAGTTCCAATTAGGCAATTTTCCTCCTCCCATTTTTCTTCTGGGAAATATTTCTTCACTGATGAAGAATACACGTATGTACCTAAGATGAATATAAAGGTGAGTAAGGTCCTTGAGAAGATAAGAGATTCCCTGTCAAACCACTAGTCTGGCAGAACAAAAATCAAATTGTTCCTCTGGAAGCTTCTGATATATCAAATCTTCAAAGTACTTTTGGATATTTCAATCATGAGAAAACGACTATAGTTCTTCCGTGCTGCTTGTTCTGTCGGAGTGCACCAATGAGTTAATGGGAGAGTGCATCTTGCTTACCCTTGCGATGACTCTGACTATTACACCCTAGATTTTCATCAATAAACTTGAAATTGTAGTTATCTATTTAGTTAGACTCAAGTGTGCGAAGGTAGCAGAAAGCTTTAGAATTAAAAAAAGAACAAAGAAATGGAGATTTATTGTTCTATAAGAAAAGTTTCTGTATTCTAGGATTTTCTTGATTCAGTTCTTTCTTTGCAGACATATGGACTGAAGACACTTGTCAATAGCTTTTTGCCACATGCTGGAACTCATGTCAGGAGGAATATCAATCAACTGCTGGAAATTCTGGAGAAAATGTTGCATAAGGGCAATACTGTTGGGGATACAATTTTAAGGTATTTATAAGATAAGAATTGATTTGGTTTACTAAATTTGGTAGACCTACTGATGTAATATGAGCATGCAAGTAAAGTTCTAGCATTGTAATAGAACAAATATAGTTGGAATACTAAATGGAAGGAGAATTACTTGGACCATCTCCAGCTAATTCTGGAATAACAAGGTTATTGGTGGATATAAATTATTAAGAAATTGTTGAGCCAGTTGCGCTTCTATTTTTCTGAATCTGAGATGCACCTTCTTTCAGCATATAAGATGAGAGAACAGCATCTATTTTACTGGAAAGCTTAGGAAGACTCTTCTTTTTGTAAACTTTAAATTTTCTTTTTGGTTGAGGAAATGTCTATTTATTCCAAGTCCACTATACTATTTTACTGTAATTATTGATTTTCAATATTTTGTCTTTATTTGATTGTTATCACTCACCATATTAGCTTATAGTTGTTCTGATACATATATGCTCAAATTGTAACTCCTTTTTTTCCCTGCTTTGTATGATTCCTGAAAAAGGAAAAAGCTCAATTCCTGGAACAATTTACTTCCACTTTTAAATCTGCCTTATTGCTGTCTTATTGATGTTTCAACATTTGTTGATGAGGATCATTCATCAGAAGGGTTGAACCCTTTGGTATTTTTACGACGGTTTGTTTTGTCGGGAGTATGTGGTTATTATAGTAGCAAAAACCAAAACTTGTCAATTTCTTATTCTTGTTTGAGCTTGAGGTTGAGCCATGTGAATAGTTGTAATGGCAATAATGGACATTTAAGTGAATGAAGTTGATTTAAGCGTGAAATGTGGCTCTCATTCAGATGGTTCTGTAAGCCAAAACAGTTGTTTTCTTATGGAACTTGCAAGCAGGCCTTTGATAGGTTCACTGCCCTCTTGTTTTCTTAAAATTGCGCTCACTCTTTATTGTGCTTCAAATAGGAACCCTCGTTTTTAGGTTTTAGATTCTGCTGGGTTTCTTTTATTTTCTGATGAAAGTCTATGTCTGGATACTTTAATAGATTTTTAATGCCGTGATTGTTCATGATGCAGTGAAAGTGATCGTGCTCACATAAGGTTGGCTGCAGCTAAATCTGTCCTTCGGCTTTCTAAGAGATGGGATCTATTTATAACCCCTGAAATATTCTCGCTTACAGTTTCAATGGTAAAGGTATGCTTGTATTGTCTCCTATACAGTGGAATTGAGAAAATGTGTACAGCTTATTTATAAGATTGGGCTGCTTTTCTCTGATCCATTTATGAAAAAACAAAGTGCTGAAGTACAATTCTGATGAGTGTTCCTGAATTGTATCAATATGAACTGGCTGAAAAGGTACATGGTACAAGTTATGCATATATATGTGAACAACCATAACTTTCTATGCAAGAAATGCATTTTGGGTCAGGCACTAGTCCTTTGGGTTAGGCCTACCTTAAAGTTATTTAAAATGTGCCTAATAGAGGTTGCTTGGATGATGGTGGAGGAGACACTACAAAGTTCTGAGGATTTGTCTGGTGATTTTAAAAGTGCGACCAACTGCATTAGATGAATGGTTTAGATGCAACAATTCTAACTTTTAGGGATAATAGATGGAAATTGGATTGAGTACTTTATGATGAAATGCTGGCCAATTCAACAAGTGTATGTGACTACAACAAAAATAATAAAATCTCGTGGAGTTTGGAAGTGATTAGTCCAGCCTGCAATATAGTTTGCACTGGACCAATTACTTTCATCGTCTTTTTACTTTCTTCCTGTCTCCGCTGTCTGTGTCTTCAAGTGGAGGCAGCAGAGAATTCTTGTGCATGTCACCTTTATCACCTGAGAATTTTTAAAATTCCTTGGATTGTCAAACATATTGGTAGGTAATAGATCCTTGTTCTCCTGCATTTTGATATTCCATTTTTTTTCCTGCTCATTAATATTTTTGTCGTTCATACTTTTGTGTTGCTGTTTTATTTTGGTTTCCAGGATTGTTCTTCCTTTGTTAAGAGATCATTTCTGGAGAAAACATATAAACTTCTGAAAGAGCATGCAGTGCCCAGTAGATATGCTTGTGCGTTGGCATTGGCCACTTCAGATGGCGAAGACTTACAAAATGATGTATGCTAACATCTCTTAAAGAATGAGTTTCTAAAGTATAATTTTGACCTGAAATAATTTGTTTTTGATCATCAATCTAAAGATGCTCTTTATTTAGTCTTTGAAGTATATGTCAAAGTTCATCAAAGAATATAGCTTGGAAGATCAAACCTGCCAGAGTTCTACAGTGCAAGGAGTTGCTATACCAGGCTACCCAGCATATATAATTGTTTATTTAGTTTATGTTCTTGCTCATGATGCTGATTTCCCCCCTGAAGAGTGTGCAGATGAACAGATATTAGCTCACTTTTGCAGGTACTCTTGCATTTAACAATTTTTTTGTTGTTGAGCTAACAATAATTATGCCAAATAATGTTTTTTCATTATCATGACGCACCTCAAATGGTGCATGATCTTGCCAGTTACTTGCACATTAATGAAGTAATTAATAAATCATATTTAAGAAACACAACATTTCATTTTAAATTTAAGTTTACTTGTTTATCAATCAACAATGATAGACCAATAATATGGTCAAAGCTAAATCAGTGGTAGTACAAAAGGACAGCACTTTTGAATGGTACTCTTTCTATTACTATGCCAGTTTAACAGATAAGTTTCTGAAAGGATTAGATGTTAGTTTCATATAGGATGCTTTTGTTGATTAAATTAAATTATTTGAAACCATTGTAGTTTTATTTATAGAAATACCATTTTTTTTATTTGTATAATGGATTTTGCATATACTTATGGTGACACTCATTCAGCTTTTGTTGATCCCCCTTCTCTTCTCCAATGCAGTCCGCTCTTTTTCCTCATAAGAGCGTTAGTTGATGCTAATAAATTAAAGGGTGATCTGGATCTTGTCATTGATCCTTTCTCGTCATTGGCTGGTTTACTCAAAGCAATTAGAAAAGCTGAGGATGCTGTCGATGCTGAAAGAACTCCTGTACGTTTGCAGATCTTCTCTTGGTATTTCCAAGATTCAATTATACTAACCAATGAAATTTCTTTCAATGTAGAAGCTACACATTCTTTCACAAATTGGCTGGTCCTTTGCAATGTCATTAAATAATGGTTCTACCTCTTTCGGACGTACTCCTGATGTGGTTTTACTCCCATCTGCATATTATAGAGTAAGTATAGGCCGATAGAAAATGTGGTGAGGCAAGTATCTCGTGAAAATATGCTGTTACTGCTTTCATTTGATCCTCTACAATAGATCTTCATTCTGTGATTGCAGGCTAATAATACAAAAGAGTTTGTGGAATACTCTTGGGGGGAAAGATTTATTAGGAGAATAATCCAAAATTTTAATTCTTATATCTTAGAGGTATATTTACTAAACTCTCATGCTGAATTAATACTTATAAGATTCTTAATTATCCCTCTTGGACCTATTTCAGTTTGTTAGCACCATTCTTGAATGTGGTGAAAAGATTCAAGAAAATTGTGAGCAGTCAAAAGATATGAAAGAGATTGAAAATCATGCAGGGCAAGCCACAGGACACTAAAATCTTAGCTCTGGAAAAAGTTGCTCCGGTAATTTTGGGACAGAAACGAGAAAGGGTCACCATGCCTGAGGGTGAATCTGCTGTAGAATTTCCAACTGTCAAGCATAAAAGGCTCTCAAGCAAGCAAAACCAGAGGAAAGAACGGTGCGTATTGTCTTCCTGTAATTCAATGAGTGAGGTGACTATATTGATGCGGCCACAAGAGAAAAGCCAGAATGAGGGAATAGATGATGGTTCTATCAAAGAAATAACTGAGGCTGTCAGTGCTGTTACTGTTGGACCTCCTGCATATTCCAGGGCCAAGCGTCACGATCAACACTGTTTAAAGGTCTGGCGGAATTTCTCTGCATTGAAAAGGGAACATTGGTTTGTTCTAATGAGTTTTTGTTCCCTTATGGGATTTCTTTGA
This sequence comes from Punica granatum, assembly GCF_007655135.1. NCBI lineage: Eukaryota > Viridiplantae > Streptophyta > Magnoliopsida > Myrtales > Lythraceae > Punica > Punica granatum. The sequence goes on along the minus strand of NC_045130.1, from coordinate 20,967,923 downwards.
TTTTTAACTTATTTCAGTAAATGCAGGAGATTTGTCAGAATAGACATGTGCAAATGGGAAAGCAAAGTAATTTAATATTGTCAATGGAAAGGTGCGAAATTTCTCTGCTTATATGGATCTTGTAGAACCCTTTTCTCATAATGTCTGAGGTGGTTCGTTGTTTTTGCCAGTTTCCATCCAAGCTATGGCGATGGATTTAAAGCACAGAACAATACTAGCAAGGTGAAATTGCTCGCTTTTAATGTCCACAATTTTTCTATAATTCCTGCCATTTCTCATGATGCTTTTGACTTCCATGAGGACAACTTGTTTCATTTCTACAAGTTCTATTACCTTTCTACATTTGTTTAGGCAATTAGACTTTTGGTGCTTAACAAGGAAAAATATATGGTTCTGGACTGATGCTAGGAATAGTGATATGCTTTTAACTTTGTTTTTGGAACAAAGATAGTTATTTCAATTACTTGAAATATATATAATATTTTTAAGGACCATAACTGTAGGAATTTTGTTCACCTTGCCGTTATATTTTTCAACTTATTGTCAGGTTCTACGATATACACTGCGTTGTATTTGTTCTGAGTTGAGCAAACTTTTGTGGTAATTCCTCCTTACAACTACCGTTTCTTGATTAGCAGACACCGCTCAATAGTGGGGATTCCAAAATAACATGCTTGGAAATTGAGAGCTCTGAGACTCGAAGTTCTGATTCTTTGGAAGCTGGGGTAAAAATGCAAGAAACTTGTACCTGTGGTTTTGTAACCTTTACATTTGCAGGTAGCTTTACCAAGGTTAGTTAATATGAACAGGGAAGATGTGGATAGCTTAGCGGTTGCAATACCAACCCTAGTAATCTGGAAGTCTAAGTTGAACCTCATCCCCTTCTCCTCTCTAGTAATTGCAATTATAATAGTATAATACTAGTCATCATCTTATTGCATGGGTCAATCCTCTGCTAGAAGAGATTTTTCCTGTTTAAAGTAGGATCTAGTTGTAATATAGAAGTATAGAGGCATAAGAGTAAATACGATACGAAGTCATCACTGGTAATTAGTTACATTAAAAGATGAAATATTATTCAATGGCCTATAATTTCTTTCTTATATTCTTGTAATAATTCAAATGCTGCAAATATTTTGTTGTCATATTGCATTAATTTTTATATGCTCTCAGCATTGCTTACAGTAAGGACTAAAAAAGCAATATCTTGTTTATTTATTATTTGAACATACAAGGTGACTGTACTAGTAGAGGAGACCCAGAGATCTTCCTTGCAGCACCGGTGAGTAGCTGCTGGAGATTTGAGTTTTGATTTTGTTATGTTGTATTTTGTGTGATATCATGGTCATTTCATGGCACGAAAAGCATCCCCACTGAAACCTAGAAGACAATAGAATTTATCTTCAAGGTTCCAATGTACTCATTAAACACTTATAGAAGTTAGGGAACAGATCTTAAAACAGGGGACCACTTCTACATTTTAGTTAGGTATTTCTGTTTCAAACTCCTTAGCAGCATAAATGCCAAAGCTTTCACAACAGAGGATTAGGACTGAGAGATAGTGAAATACTGGCATCATAAGTTCTTAAAATATGTACTGAATCAGATAACATGTTTTTAAGATTCCCATTCCCCTCCCCCCCAACCAAAGCTAGAGATTAAGGAGAAGGATCTGAACAGATCCATGATCCCATCATTATTTTCCTTGCCACCGATCATTAACATTGCATATCTCATCATGACATGCTTTACTGATCTTACTGCGCATACTTCTTCCAGCAAGACAAGGGCAAATGGTTCACGAGGTGACGTCACTGTACAGAAGCAAAAAGCTTATACTACAGCAAGGAGGAAAGGGACCATGGCATGACAGTTTCTCTCCCTCACACCTGAATTAACATAATAATGAATTGTGAATAGCAATAAACTGATATGCAACTTTTCGTCATATATAACTTTCATCTTAGCTGGTAACTATTAGCTACATTTTCATAAATAACAGAGTAACAACATACTAAACTGTTTTACGGGACATTGACTACTTGCAGCTACAAGAACTGTTTAGTGCCTTTTGTCTGTTTATGGTGAATTGTGTTTCAAATGTAAATTGTAATGTTTCCTTACAGATAATGAGTCTCAGTGGCCCCTGAATGTATATCTATATATATATATATATATATATATATATATATGTTTGATTCTTTTCCATCTTTGCTGATAGTTTGCACTGACATCGTAATTACTCTCATAGTTTTTGAAAGTTTTAAACCTTTCCTGCAGGCAAGAGAAAATAATGAGTAGAAAGGTTCAATTGTTTCATGGCAGATGTTGTAAATAAGATTGAGGAAGGGGGTAAGTTATGCTTGTGTTTACCTCTGTTTACTGATCTTGCATGGTAGAGTTAGAAAGGATATGCTTTTTTATGATCTTTGTAAATCTGGCAGAACCAGAGGCTCCTTGACATTTAATACCAGAAAGTTAGGAGTGGAGTTATCATAGAGGATTTCTGTCTTTTCAAAGGACCAGGTTGCTGTTTTAAACTCTGTTTTGGTATTAGCTTTCCAGTGTGGTGGTTTTTCCTACTTTGCCTAGTCAGGGGCGTGGACATATGAAATCGTGGTCCAATGTTAAATTTTAATGTTCTCTGTTTTTGGTGATCTAGTATTATCGTTTATGCATGACATGATACTTGCACCAAAAATAATAGTTAGCAGAATTAGTTCACTCCAATCATAATTAAAAACAACAGCTGATGATCTTGTGCCGCTCACTTTGTTGTCTTTGCAATATGGTTCACATGATTTCCTTCCTGTGGTCTCCGACAGCCTTAAGAATGTTTACTCCTATATAGGTTGTGATTACTTTTGGTTGATTCTGATGTGTGCAATGGTTTGATTCAGGTGGTCAGGTGTCGTCATGACAGGAAAGTCCATCTGAAATGGAATACTAGATATATGGCAAATTCTGTATTAATGATCTTATGGAACTGTGAATGATTTGTTTATTTGAGTTCTGATCAACAGAACTTGGCTCCTAATCTTTTGAACAGAATATTCTGCTAATGGATAGATGCTCCTCTATTCTGACCCTGAATGTCAGATTACTTATGGCCCGTTTGTTAGCCTGAACTAGATGAAAGGCCCATGCCTATGCATGGACTAGAATCGATTTATGATTTAATAAAATGATTCATAGAATCGGTTTAATCATTTTCGAGGACTGCCTGCAAGGCTAGTGGCGGCGGCGACCATAGGCTTTTGCACATAGATCGTTCAGTTTAAGTTTGCAGCATTCATCTCGATTTACGATTTAATCGATTGGTTCATATGACTGGTTTAATTGTTTTCAAGGTAAGTCTGTCGCAAAGGCTAGCGGCGGTGGGGCGGCCACTCTGTTTGTTTTTGCCACGGATTGTTCGACAAACTTTTGCAACATTCGGTTTTCATTTTGATTTATGCATTAATAGATGGGTTCATATAACTGGTTTAATTGTTTTCAATGTAAGACCGCCCTTAAGGCTATCTGCGGCCACTGACTTTTGTTGAAGTTCAATGACGAAGGTGACAACAACATGAGTTCGCCCGCTACATGAGTAGTCCTTTCATCTCTCGTAGTGCCTGCGATTTTTTTTTTCCGGATCGGATCTCAACTTCCATAATAAATTTCAGTAAATTAAGGGATTTTAACTTCCTATAATTAAACTGCGATTTTCTTGGGTCATATAATAACTTCCCATAATAAATTTCAGTAAATTAAGTGATTTAACTTCGCAACTAAACTGGAAGCCAACCTCCCTATAATTATGGGATATCCACAATCAATTATTATGATTTTTATTTATGAAAAATTAATTGTAATATTTAAGATGTTGATGTTGGTTCAACCTTAACAATGAACGAGTTCAGACCAACTCATAAAGTGCATATTATTTTCTCGATTCACATGTTGGCTCGACCCAATCAATGAGTTAGATCGAGCCAATGATGAAATAGAGTATTAACTTGTAACCAACAAAAATGGTTTTAAGGATGAATTATCATGTGCAAATCAACATTATGGTCGACCATCAAGGTGGTAGCCCAGTTGGTAACAGACTTCGTCTTCCAAAGGAGAGATCAAGGAGTCGAAACTCGACTTAAACACGAAAGCGTTTGCGTTAGTAGACCATTGTCTTCTACCTTGTGGGAGTTGTTCTAGTCCACTGTGCGCTTTGGTGGGATCATGGTGACCTAAGTGGGTTATGTCTCACCGAGCCCTTTACTCATTCGGGCGAATGGAACATTCCATGGCGGCTGTGGAGCCCCTCTCGGCCTTTTATTCATCAAAAAAAAAATCAACATTATGGTCCTGAATACTATGTTGTTATTTTACATTACAATTATAAAGTAAAATGTAATTGATAGATACTGCGATGGGACGTATTTGCTCTAATATATCAGTTTGTCATCTCTAAAATGGACATTTTTTAAATATCTAAACCATTATGAGATTTAGAACGGGTATGTAATGTGGTAGACATTTATATGTATTGGTCTGACTTAGAATATATATTGGTTCAAAGCAATCTCATGTATATCCCTCATTTTTATTAATTTGTTTGACTAAACATTCATGTTGGGCAGAGCTAAATGGGTCTAGATTTTGGATTTTGAGAAATATTAGACTTGGTTATCTCGCCTAAAAATGTCGCACCAATTACCATTGTTTGAATTCCTTGGTCGCCGGTGCTGAAGCTCTTCTCCCACGGTGAGATTCCACTCGATCCTTCGACGATCTCAACCAACCACTTTGCCGACTTCATCTTGTTTCCCGCAGTCAATTTCCTAGGGCTTTCGGTAAATGTTCTTCCCATCGTAACCTTAAATTGGTTTATTCCCAAATTGAGTTAGCGGCAGTCATGATTGATTCGATTCTTTGTAAATCCTTGAGGTGTTCGATGAAATGGTTAAATGTTTAACGAGTTCCATAGGTAATGTTTCTGACATCGCATGCATTAGGTTCACATGGCTCCCAAGAGGAAACATCCCCCAAATAGTTCAGACACAGGTCCCAGGGAGAAACAGGAGCAATCCACTTTGAGGTATTATCTAATGTTGTTTTAGAATTCATAAGTATAACCAATCCATGAACCTCTGCTTCATGTGGAGAACCAATCCATGAACCTCTGCTTCGTGTTGATTTGAGCAGGATGAATTCTATGCACCGTGTGATATGGAGATTGTGTTCAACCTCATGAAAGGATTAGATAAAGAGAATAATGATTCCCTTTCTAATGTCTCCTCAGATGAACCTGATAAAATGGTGGAAGAGCTTGGATTTGGCTGCCTCCTCAAATATAAATGCAGAAGATCGCAGATTGGTATGGCCTTTTTGGATGATCGACAAGTTTGATATTCGTGAGCATGCATTTATTATAGATGGGATAGAGGTGAAGTTTAATCCTAAAATGGTGGAGATCCTCGTTGGTTTTTGAGGTGGAGAAGTGGAAGTGGACAGTAAAGACCTAAAGGAAGATGTTACAGTAGATGAGCGATTGAATTCCCTCTGTGAAATGACTTACATTCAGATGGAAATAAGACTTTCAACCCTGATCTTGTCCTAAAAAAAGACGTGTGTAAGCGAGGTAAAAAATATATATTTATATCTCGATTGTTTTGTAAATGGACAATCTTCTACCTTGCTCGTCATAATATCGACACCTTTCCTCGACATCCCACCACTCGCCTTCCCAGAATGAGGCTTCTCAGAAGATTGATAATCCCGCAAAGTCTCAAGGCCACCATCGACTGAGACATTTGGAAATTGTAAATCTTTAAGATTAACCAGAAACTGCAATGCTCAACTTACTGGTGTCTGTTCTCCTACCTGTTCTTTTATCATCCTGGCGAATTTTGGAACCGAACCCTCCGCACGATCATTTGAATCGATAATATTTTCAGAGTTGCCATCTAGAGATAAAGTGGGAGACCTGTCATGAGTCGTGCTAGCAGGAGACGGGATTCATTAACCTAAGTAAATAGCGAAAAGGTCCTATAGATATGAGGTTGATTCTTGATCAAGAAATCATTGGCCGTGGTAGTTGGACTTAAATAGAAAGGACTTTCTATATTAGTCCTCTTGGTCTAAGAATGGAAACCCATACACTCCATAAGGTCAGCTATAAGGTTCGACATTAACCACGACCCTGGCTTGATTGAGATGTTGTAATGAAAGGATTTGAGTGCACAGTTAATATGGTCATTGGTTCAGAGAATGTCGTAATCGCACATTCGTCATTACTTGGGTGGTCATGGTATGTTGTGTTAGGCGTTACCCATGACTTATGAGAGTCATTGACATTTTTGGAATTGTCTTTTGGTGCGGAAAGGAGTTTCCAGTAATGTCAAAGAAATTGATACGATAATCTCATTGCCAATTAATGATGAACCTAGTTATTTACACACAATAGAATACGTTCAAGAAAAGTCAATCGATTGAACCCGACAACAAAAGATATAGAAATGATCGGAATAGGACCATGACGTGCGGGAAATCGACCAAAACTGTTAACTCCGCTCAGATCATTCAAACGGATCAGAAATGATCCTTGAGCATCTGCGGCTCCTGGCTTGATGGGATATCCGGAGACTATCAATATTGGACTCTAAAATTTCCTCTACTTGCCACGCTCGACGATGGGCAGAGTGCTCGTTCCACACAAACCGTACACGCGCGCAGTCGAGACTTTAACATCTCAATTCTCTTCTTTCTCTCTTCCATCCAATGGAACCCACACTTCTCCCATCCACTTTATATCATATCCTCCCATACTTATGCCTATACATACACTTCCCCTCTTCCCCATTTCCCATCCACATTCATCCCCAATCATTTTCCTATCCTCTTCTTATCCTAACACAATCCTACTCTCCTCTAACCCCCTTCCAACACCTCACTTCCCATCAACCTCACCTCCCATCCATTTTCATCTTCTTCTTCAATCTTCCATTCAACTATCCAACAATCAACTATCTTTTTCCCTCTCTAACTCAACTACCATTCAAACTCACTCATCTCTTTCTAACTCTCTCTCTCTTTTCCTTGGAGAAATTCGGCAACCCCCTCTCTTATGGCTGAAGCCACATTCATTTATCGGAAAACCACCCCGATTTTCCGGTGACCGGCCCCGATCTGCCCGAACTTGAAACAAATTGCATACTCCCACGTTCTCGACCTCCGGAGTCCAACCGTGACGTTCGTTTCTCCATTTGAGGCCCACAGCCCACTGAACCAGCATTAAACATTAGCGCCCCTTCCGGGTTTTCTCTCATTTTCCAACGATTTTCTCTCCCCCATGACTTCCGGTGAGTCGTGTCCATACTCGCGGATGAACAACCAGCTATTCTTACTCTCCTCGCGACTAGGAAGGTCACGAACCGAGAGCCCGTTCCCTCCGGTGTTGCTTCCCCCTCACGTGTCTCTCGCTTGGGAGCTCATCTCGACTCCTCTTCACAGGTCTCCATCCGAGATAACCACAGCCCTGCTTTTAGCCTCTTTCTCCTTCTTCCATTTCCCTTCTCTTGTAGGTGTTATGACTCCCGAAGACTCGAGCACCCTGCAACTGCCTTCTCTACTCGAGGCCAACCTCTCGGGTTCCTCTCAAATCGCGACACCAGCAACCCCTCCCGGCCTCTTACGAGCTTCCTAGCTAGTCCATTCACGCCCCAAGGCATAGGTATAATATTAATACACTTAGAGGAGTAGGTCTTTTAACTTTTAACGCACTTGTGGGATGATAAGGCGGAGATCGGAGTCGGGGAATCCGTGAGGACCTAAGTCGGGTTAAGAAGTGCCTTGGCCTAACCCAAGAGGGTTTGATTCAATTCCCCCTACCCAACTCAGGTCCAAAATGAACTCCTTGACCTTGATCCGATTATATATTTGAGTTTATCACATTTCCGATTCGCCTCGTTTTTCGTGCCGGTACCGTTTTATCAGTTCCCGCTTAATATCGTAGTATATATGTGATTATGTATATGTTGCATGGGAAACGGAGTCAAGGAGACCGCTTGGTGAAGGAGGTCTCGGCCAACCTGTTAGGGTGAGGCCGAGACTCTTCTCATCTAGTTCGAGTCCGTGACATTCTCCCCGTCTTCTATTCGACATTATTTCATGTTTTTGTGCGTTTCTCGTTTATCATAGCGGTAACAACTTCGTGTATAGATCTTTAATATCATGTTTAACCAATGGTGCATGCGGGAATTAAGCCTAATCGGGGTCGAGGAGACCACTTTGACCTAAGGTAGGCCTAGGAAGTTCTCGGCCATGCCCATGAGGGTAGGGCCGAGAGTCCCTTGGCCCATCTTGGGTCCATGGTGATCTCCCCCTTCTCAATTTAACTTGATTCTCGATTTTTAACGAAACCTCGATTTCCATGCCAACATTATTTTAACGATTTCCATGGTGACCTCCTTTAATGCATTAATATCGAACAATTTGCATGGATTCAAGAAATGGGGACCATCATGGGCCCACGAGGATCCAAGGAGCTCTTGGCCTTCATGGGCCAAGCCTCCTTGGCCCTTGCGAGCCTGTCTCGGTCCTCGTCTCACGAGTCATTTTTGAATAATTAAAACGATTGAAGATTAGAATCCCATTCAGACGGTCCGTCAATGATCGATTCAACGAATCGAAATCTATAAATCCAAGAGGATTCAGTAAATTCGCTTAATATAATCAATCTCACATGCGTAGTAATTGGGACGATCCACTCTGCTAATTAATTCACATGACATTTAAATAAATCGCACGAACCGGCTAATAATTTGTAATCAAGTCGATAAATCACGAATCGATAATTGTGTCCTTTTCCAAACCAACAATTCTTAATAAAAATATCGAGACACGTGGTCCGCATAATATGGACATTTAGGAAGGACTTGTATGTCCTGACTCGAATCTGGGCTTGATTTGAGGAGGCTCGAATTGGAACATGGGAGGTTTTCTTGGATCACTTCCGGACAGATCGACAGGTCTCTCGATTCTTTCAGGGTCCACACAACCTTGGTGGGTCCAAGGGTCGGTCGACACCAGCTATTGATCTCGACGATCTGTGTCATAGTCTCAATTTCTTTTCACAAAACACTTTTTCCGCCACAAGGGGCACGACAAATCCTTTCGTGACTTACTAATAAACCTAGGATTAGAGTGACCGAAACACTTCGAGTCACAGGGAGAGACGGACAACCCATGCATGACCAATTTTCATCAGCACAAAACCCTCTGTCTCCGACTAAAGTGTTTTGATCATTTTAACCTAGACCAAACGCTTAGGAGTATATATTAGAGACGTGAACGTGAAAGCCCGTGAAAGTTTGTTCGGTCCATCAGAGGACATGAGCAGAGACCTTGGCACCCTCTTGGTGTTTCGCTTCCCCTACCTCCTAAGTCAGTGCATTAGATCGGGTTTATTTGTCATAAAACACAAAATTGAACTCATCACACATCAAACATAACAAACACACGGAAACAAGTAGGCCAGACCCTAGATTTAAGCTTAAAGTAAAAAATCAAACCCCGATCATAATTGGTTAATCTCTCAATGCCATTTATCAAATAAACTTTAAACGAATTCACACACTATCATACTCGAGGAAGAGACTTTGTGTCTTTCTAGTTGTTATCAAACATAATTCAAATACTACATTCCCTTCGGGGTGGCCCACGACCTATTCTTAATTGTATGTGCCCAAATAGGGCTCGCATGTTTAGGACAAAGACTTGTGTGCCAAATAACCTGGAATCATAACTTGGTAATCACGTAAACTTGACAAATAACTCACAACTTGTCAATTTATTTCCATTTTTATTCGAGTTGAGCTTGAACCCATATGACTCAATCAACAAGGGGTCCAATGCCCTAATTATCAATCAGGGGTTCAACACCCCCACACACCGACTGCACGCGACCCTAGTGCGGTATGGGGTCTAGCCTTTAGTCACCATTTCAATCCGAGTTGTGTCAAGCGGAGGATGACTCGAGTCGAGACATGCGAAACGAGGTTAGACAACCATCCATGAGCTCGACTAGCCCCGTGGCCATCTCGAGGAACATTCAGTCATTCTGGGACCCGACAGTTCAGTCAGACCTGACCTCCGGCACTCATGAGCCCACGCTGCGTTAATTTCAGGCTTCGATCTTTCAAATTCACGGTGAGTACGAGCGGAATATTGGCTGAACGCGAATCGACTGGGATCCGCTTGATATATTTTTATATTAAGAGTATAGTGCAAGGTTTTTGTTTGTATATTTATTCATGTAATGATCCCGGTCGGCAAGCGAGAGGTTTGAGTGTCAAACCAATCGAGTCAGTCTATGTCCCTAGGGATGAGTAAGCCTGATCTTTTGCAGTTTCGACTCGCACTGGAACCGACCATCATGAACCGGTGAACCGTAGTGCGAGAATAGCGAGCTGAACCCTTGACGTGTGAGTCTACTCCTTTCTCGCACTCTTAGCCCTAATCGGTCATTTATCAATGAATTTATAGTGTCAAACTGAGTTAGACGAGCAAAACTTAATCAACGTGATAAATAAACTAAAAATGACAAACCTTAGACAAACCAGAGTATCGGCAGAGCGTGCGGGATGTAGGCCTGCATGTAACAGAACCCCCAAACATGGAACCCTTGGTTTTGCAGACCATATGCCTTAGCAACTAGGTGTATTCCTTACTCCTAGACTTGGACAACTCACCGGTCCTCAACCAACACCAACTTAACATATACTCGTCTAATATTTGTATAATAGATAATGCACGTGGGAAACGACCCAAATCGGGACGAGGAGGCTGTGCTTGACCCTTGTCGGGCCAATGGACCTCTCAACCATACCCTTGGGTAACCGAGAGCCCCATGACCTCTTATAGGTCATGTGGTGGCTTCCCCTCTTTGATTCAACTTCGTTTCCTAGTTTTTACGTTATCTCGTTTTTCGTGCCGGTACTGTTTTATCGATTCCCATCTCACATCATGCTATATATGTACTTGTGTGTTTGTTGCATGCGAAATGGAGTCGAGGAGACCGAGTCGGGTGGGGGAGGTCTTGGCGAACCCGTGAGGGTGGGGCCGAGACCCCTCTAGCTCGGCTCGGGTCATGACGCTATTTTCGGTTTCGTTTTGGTTTTATTTTGTGTTTCATGTGTTCATCTTTATCATGGCGGCACCGGCCTCGTATATACTTGTTTAATATTGTGCTTAATGGATGTTGCATGCGAGAAACAAGTTTGGTCGAAGTTGAGGAGGCCACGTGAGCCCGAGTAGGGCTCGGGAAGCTCTCGGCCACATCCCATGGGAAGTGGTCGAGAGCCTCTTAACCCGCCTTAGGCTTGTGGTGGCCTCCCCCTCTTCAATTCGATCTCGTTTCTTGGTTGTTAAGGAATATCGTTTTCCATGTCGACACCTTTTTATAAAGATTAATCACTCTTTTAATGCGTTAAGTACAAATTTTGCATGGATTCGGGTCACGAGGACAGTCGTGGGCCCATGAGGGCCTAAGGGGCTCTCGACCACCTTTGGCCGAGCCTCATTGGCCCGCGAGGGCCCATCCAGATCTCTGTGTCACGAGTCATTTTTGAATAATTAAAATAATAGGGGATTAGAATTCCAATAGCAGTTCATCAATAACATATTCGATGATTCGAAACCCACAAATTGAATAGCATTAGGCAATTCACTCAAATTAATCAAACTCACACGCGTAGTAATTGGGATGATCCACTCGGCTAATTAATTCACACGACATTTTTAATAAATTGCACGAACCGAGCAATAATTTGTAATCGAATCGATAAATCATGAATCGACAATCGCCCTTTTCCAAACCCGTAATTTCTAACAAATCATTGAAACCCGTGGTAAGCGTAATATGGACATCTAGGAAGGACTCAAGTGTCCTAACTCGAGTCCGGACCTGATTTAAGGCGACTCGAGTCGGAATGTGGGAGGTCTTCTCAGACCACTTTTAGGCAGAGCGACCAGTCTCTCGGTTGCCTCAGGGTCCTCACGACCCTGGTGGATCCGATGATCAGTTGACAGCAACTGCTGTCCTCGACGGTTCGTATCACACAGTCTCGATTTTTTTCAGAAAACAATTCTTTCATGCATAAGGGCATGACTATCGTTTCTTGATTTACCGACAACCCTGGGGTTAAAATGAGCGAAACACTCCGAGCCACGGGTAAAGACGGGCAGCTCTTGGAGGCACGGGCCTTATCTGCATAGCCCTATTTATCCGACCGAAGTGTTTCTGTCGTTCTAATATAGATTTGGGCGCTTAGGAGCATGGACTAGAGAAGTGAGCGAATGAAGAGAGACCTTGGCGCCCCCATGGTATTTCGTGTCCCCACTTTCTTAAGTTTGTGCTTAGATTGAGTTAAAACATGAAAACAAATAAATTTCGAACTCGACATAATCAAACATGGAAAAACTGACAAGATAAAACACTAGATTTTAGGATTCTAGCAAACCACATCTCTGTCATAAGCAATTAATTTGTCAATGTCATAAAATAGATAAACTTAAAACAAATCTATACGTCCGAGGCTTGATGACAAACATCATGTCCATCGAGTCATTTCTAAGTAAAGACGAATACTACATGCCTTTCAGGTGGGCCATGGCCGATTTTCACCATGTATGTCCTTTTCTGTTTTTGTGTGCTTAAGATTGAAACATGTTTGATAAGCAATTCAGTTCATAACTTGATAATCACGTAAATTTGACAAATAACTCACCACTTGTCTGTTTTATTCTTTTTTTTATTCGGGTCAAGCCTTAACCCATAGGACCGAGCAACACGGGGTCTAATGCCCCAACCATCAATTACAGGGTCTAATGCCCCCACCCACACCAAGTGCGCGCAACCCGAGCATGGTATGGGGACTAGTCTTGAGTCATTGTTTCAACTTGAGTAGTATCCAAGCGAATGAATTGGATTGTGACGTGAAAAACAAGGTTAGATAATCACCTGGGAGCACGACCGATCCCGGGGCTATCTCGAGAACCCTTCAGTCCTCCTAGGACCAACTGATTCGGTCGAACTTGAACCCCAGCTCTCATGAGCCCGCGTTGCATAATTTCAATTTCGATCTTTTAAACTCACGATAAGCGCGAGCGAACTATTGGCCAAATGCGAACCGACTGGAATCCACTTGATGTAATTTGTATTTATTTGAGTATATTATGATAAATTTATTTATACATTTATTCATGTAATGATCTCGGTTAGCTAGTGCGAACTCTCAGAGTCGAGATCGATCGAGTCGGTTTATGGGTCCCTGAGACGAATGAAACCACATGAGTCACGGGCCTAGTCCACGCAGTGAACCAGCCATCATGTTCCGATTAGTCAAGATGCGAGGACGGTGGACCGATCCCCTGACACGAGGATCCGCTCCTCCCTCGAACTCTAAGTCCGAATCGATCGCTTTTCAATATATTTTCGGTGTTAAACCGAGCGAGTTGAGCAAAACCTAATCAGTGCGTAAATAAACTAAAACGACAAACCCCAGGCAAACCAAGGTACCGACACGACGTGCGGAATATAGGCCCACACGTCACATAACCCCCGAACTCGGAACTCCTAGTTCCGCGAGACCATATGCCTTAATAAACTAGATGTGTCAATTACCCCTAAACTCGGGTAACTCATTGGCCCTTGACCTCCGGGTTGTAAACAAGTAGTGACGACTCTTTCTCAAGCGCGTCCGTTACACGTCCCCCAGGAAAGTGGATACTCCTAAGCGATGAGATAGTGCGCACGCATGTAGGCCCCGATGAGATGAAATTTGGGTTCGCACATGAATTTTCCATTATTGGGAGGTACAAAAATGTATATCCAACATCCTATCCTGTAAACATTCTCTACCTCAAAAAATATAAACAAACAAGTTTTAGCAAAAGCGCAAATCATAAAAATAAAAATAAAATTAACTTCATTGTGGACAAGGTCAGTCACAAATAAAATTTCGTGTTACAGTAAGGTCACGTTCTTTTCTTGATATGGCTAAAAACAAGCGCAAGCTTTTTGTCTAGTTGGTTGAATTTGATGCTTGATTTTCTTATATTCATGGATACTTTTGAATACATATTACTATTAACTTATTGTCCATAGTCAATCCATAAGTGCATAATAGAAATTTCGTTATCATTGGAAGTACATTACAAATGGTTGGTTTTTCTAACATGCTATGTTCGTAGAAACAAATTTTTATTTATTTCTCGCGACATCGCAGGAGGTTTGACCAGTATAAAAGGAAAGAAATATCACCGAGAAAAGGAAAAGGAAATGTAAAAGAAAGCCGTGGCCCTTATGGGTCGAAAACCTGCCCGACCCGACCCGCCCACTGCCTTTTATTCTCGGAGTCCATGTCGCTCCCGCTGAGTCTTTTTTGTCTACCTGCCGACTTCCTCCCCCACCTCTTCTCTCGCTCTTCCGCTCCTCGCCGCTGATCGCCCGAAACCTAAACCCTAGATCGTCCCCGGAGGTCCACCGCCATGGCTTACGGCAGCTCCCATCCCGTTCCAGAGTCTTCCGATCAGCGGCAGGGGCGCCTCTACAACCCATACCAGGACCTCCAGCTCCCGGCCAAGACCCTCTACAAGCTCCCCACGTCCCCGGAGTTCCTCTTCTCCGAGGAGTCCCTACACCAGCATCGCTCCTGGGGCGAGAACCTCAGCTTCTACACCGGCTGCGGGTACCTTGGTGGCTCCATCGCCGGAGCCTCCCACGGCGCCTTCAACGGCATCAAATCTGTCGAGTCCTCCGACACTCTTAAGCTCAAAATCAACCGGCTCCTCAACTCTTCGGGTCAATCGGGACGGGCCTGGGGCAACCGGCTTGGTGTGATTGGGCTGATCTATGCGGGGATTGAGAGCGGGATCATCGCATGGACCGATAGGGACGACTTGTGGAGCAGCTTCGGGGCGGGGCTCGGGACCGGCGCGTTATATCGGGCGGCAAGGGGGGTGAGATCTGCTGCGGTGGCAGGAGCTCTTGGCGGTGTGGCAGCAACAGCCGTGGTTGCCGGGAAGCAGGCATTGAAGCGTTATGTGCCGATATAAGGTCTTTCTTGGCTGCTTTACGGTCTATTCTTAAGATAGGTGGTTCGTCGCTCGCATTTGAGTTATTCATTGATTGCACTTGGAAGAATAGTGCCCAATTTTGTCTAAATGTCTTCCAATAAGTATCGGAAATGAGAAAGGTACGAGTGCTTACCGGTTTTAACTGAGACCGTGTGAGATGTTGAGTTCATCTTCCTGGATTTTGTGCAGTTGTGAGGGCAATGCGATTGGCAAATTTTTATCGCAAATAATCATATATAAACTGATCTCTGTTCATACTGATCGTTTTTTAATACATGCGAAAATTGCTTGAACGGTTTATTGCCCCTTGGTGACTTTTGATGTAACCTCATTAGTTCTTCTCAGCTGTGTCGGGTAGCAGGCTAGCGAATTCCGATGTTGAATCAAATCTATCTATTCTTGGCTTGAATTCATAGTCATCTAAGCGGGGAAAATATGGCCAGAAGGGTCTTTTCGTTTGTCAAGTTCGTTTGTCAAGCTTGATACATCATCAATAGGGTCTATTGGTTGTCTCTTCAAGTCAGTTCAGATTTTGAGTAGCACAAGTTCCTTTGAAATTATGAGGGCAATATTAATGAGCGATGCTGAGTATTGTGCTTGAAATCTGTTTCGGCGTTGTGGTAAATTCCAACAGAACTTAGTTGCTTCATATAGTTTTGGAAGCTCTTGGCTTGTGTGCGTCATACATCGTTAGTAGTAATCTTCTCTATTAGTGAGGTGATTGTGGAAGAATGGTGGTGAAATCTTGAATGTTGGGCCGTAATCAAAGATGTTGTGCTAATTCATGTAGTTGATGAATGGCATGCTATGAATGGATAGAATGTCGGGACCATAGAAATTACACCTTCTATGCGTGGGTTGGCTTTAGCTTGGCTTGCTTCTTGTGGATTGAAAGGAATATGATTACGAGGCTTTGTGTGTCTAGTAGCACCTGACTTTGGATCTCGTAGTTTGTGTTAGTTACTCTCTAAAAGGAAGGAACTGTTGGTTGCTTTCTTTTTTGCTCGTTCTTTGGTTGGTCCTATTCGCCTGACCTCAGGATCTTGTCAGCATTTGAATGTTGTGAGAATTGATAGGTTCACCTGTTCAGGCGCAATGCCATGCCGAGATGAGCGCAACTGTCTGTTCTTGTTTTGGGCTTGCTGAGTTTCTATCTCGTTCTCTATGAAGCACCCAATGCTGCATTCCCCAGAATGCTCCTTTTATGATATAGCACCCAGTGGCAGAGGTTAGTGACATGGATCAGTAGATGTTCGTGGTTCTGGGTTGTCCCTTTTTCCAGGCAAACCACCATCCTCATCCTCTCCTCTTGCTTCTCCGAGAGTGATGATACTCTCGGTCTCATATTGCGAGCGGATCCTTTTCTGTAGGTGAATTGTCTTGTAATCAATCAATAGTGGTCCATTGACCCTCTCCCAGTTAATTCTCCCATCGACTCATCGCTGCACAATGCGCACTTTGTTATGTACCTGAAAATTAAGTCATGACTATACTCACATTTCATTGTACAATTTTTGTTGATAATTATTTTGGCTATTGGAAATGAATTATAAATATCAAACTAACGATGATGCAACAAAGAAAAAAATAACTGGGGCTGGAGGCGCTGGAAGAGCTTACCAGAGGCTGAAAAAGATGATGCCGGCGACCTCAGTTTCATAGGGATAACTGGAGCTCTCTTTTGGAAGGCTTGCCTCAGAGCATCCTCCACAATGGGAAGTCCCCATTTTCATTTTTGGGATCCACTTTTGTGCCACATAAGCAAAAATAGGGACTCAAATTAAATGGAGACTCACTCCACAATGGTGAGCCTTTATCCCCTTAATATAAATATAATGCCGCTAGCAGCAGCAGCAGCATTATTAAAATCGGACTGAACGTTGAATCGAGAGAGACATGGATTCATGAGTTTGTAAGTTCTCATCGAGAGTTTCATGGGTCTGACCGCACGTTTAATTAAAAATGACTTTATAGTTATGTTATTAAGAAAATCGATGAAAACATTCAGAATGTGTTTGGTTTTAGAGTTGAATTGAGTTTTGATTTTAATTGATTTATAATGATTGTATTTTTGAATTATGAGAAAAATTATGAAAAAATAATGAATAGTTGAGAGAAAGTAATGATTGTGTTATTGAATTGTGAAAAAATAATGAATAGTTGAGAGAATTTAATATTAAAAATTGAATTGAATGGTTAAAAAAATTTTAAAAAATAAAAAAAGTAATGATTATATTGTTGAATTCAAGGTAAGTGGAGTTGAAAATTTTTTAAAAATCAAATACACCCTCAATAATACATCAGATATAGAAAATACCTTCGGGCAACCCCTTTTTGGTCTAAAATAATTATTTGATCAGGTGACAATAACAAACAAAAATTAAAAATGGACAAAAGAGAACAGTTAGAAGAATAGCTTCGTTAATTCACAGGGTCGATCCCTATCACAAGCATATAATTTTGTATATTCGAGCACCAATTGTGGGTGCTCTTATAGTCTCATCACCTGCCTGAAAGGAAGTTCTTTGAATTTCTTTTAGGAATGCTCATCGAAAGGTAAATCTTAGTATCAAACTACATGTTAATCAGTTCTTGCATTCTTGTCTTACATCAGGGCTACATTAGCATGCATTTGATTTACTCAAATTAAGTGCTGAAATTAAATTTTCAGTATTTAGTTGAATTCAACGTGTTTGATAAATAAATAATAAAAAAAAGAACTGACTTAATAGAATTAAGTCGGAAAGCGTTAAAACAAGTGGGGATTTTTTTTCCCCTTTTACCCTGAGTCGGAGCCAGGAAGAGATATTTTTGTTATTTGCATCAGGGCCCCTTACGTTTAGTTATATGCAAATAAGTTGACTTGCATAACATTGGGGAGAGAGAGAATACGCCAACGGAAACAACAGCGATGGAGAGAGGAGAGGGGACATCGACAGTGGGAAGGGTTCAAGGGCTTCACCGACTATAACCTAACGTATCAATGACGGAGAAATGAGGGTGGGGGCTTTGTCGCCGATCACCATTCCTCTGATCGAAGTCTTGGGCATGCACAAAGGTTATTTTGCATACTTATCTTATCAGACAAAATTAACTCAATTAATTAAGCACTTATTATATTTAATGCTTCAAAATTTATCAACTTAATTTTCAATACTTAATTTTAAAATTTAAACAAACGCAACCTTAGTAGATTTAATTAATTAAACTGGAGATCAAAGCATTCTATTTCACATATTATCAGTTTTTTTTTGTTTGACTTTCATATGGCCACTGAAAACGAGAAAGGGAAAAAAAATCTACTATCTATAGCTAGTAAAATAAATAAATTAAAACGTGTAATTAATAATAGGGGTTTCATCAGTAAAATCAAAATCAATTTAAGATGGTCAATACTCAATAGTCATTAGCAAAAGATCATGCAATGCGCAGTTTTGGCTTTAAAAACACTTGCATTGAAGACTGCAGTTTTGATACATCCAAGATATATACCGATGAACTGGACGAACTGACCCGCGTGTATGCGTGGACTCAAGATATTGTGTTCAATCGATCTAATTTTTAGTAATAATACTATATGAAGCAAAATATTCATACATTCTGCCCGAACATGATGGTTTCTTCCTCTTTAAATCGAAAAGTTATTTTCTTCAAGTACGTGCAACCCTAAATTGTATAGGTTGAGTTATACTTTCCAAATGAAATAACTCCCGAGCAACACATGAGCAAGGATAATTGTCAAATAACTTCGATCAACTCTTTGTAAAAACAACAAAAACCTTTTTTTTTAATTGTATATAATCTTACAGAGTAAATAATTTAGTAAACAAACAGTACACAAGTCTCTACAATCAAAAATATTAATACAACTCCAACCTATGAAAGACATAATTCTTTTTATAATTGTGAAGAGGAGCTTTCGCTCTTAGGTTAGATTTGCAGTTTCATCTCGTTGTTTTCATTGAAGCCCTCACATCAGACCAATTATACTCATTCCTCTTGGAAGAGATTTTAGCTCGTGATTTACAACATCACCCCATGTCGTAATTTATTGTATTCATTCATAAATTAGTCTTATCGTCTTCCATGAATGCTAGTTGTTTCGATTTTGGAAGTGACGTGGCAACATGACATTGTACCACATGTTGCAATTCTATTGGTGATCATGCGAAAGGTCATGCATCAAAACACCTCATTCTTCCTACGTTGTGCATTCCTATGTCTTGTTCCGGACTTTATTATTTTATATAGATATGAAACTCCAATTAGATGAATATTTCCATCAATTAAATTCTCGGGTAAAGAAACAAGGTCATTCAGTAATAGGTAATCGGTAATCTATAATCTATCTATAATACATATAGTAAAAGAGAATCGATACATTTATAACATATTAAATATTTCAGTACAACTAATTAATTTTATTTTCTAAAAATATTTAAATAATATTAACTTTATTTTTGAGAAAATGCTTTAAATGAAAGAGTTTAGAACTTTACTATTCTGATAATAACTCAAAAGTATTTTGGACGAATTTTGCAAATAGGCTTTTTGCTCTTGTTTTATAATTGCATTAATTCAGTATTATATATATATATATATATGTATGTATGTAATATTGATAATATACTAAATGAATAAGTATTGTACTATAATTTAATATTTTGGATTTTATATATAAATATGAACAAATCTACTTTCATATTTTTATACAACATGAAAAATAATTAATTACGAGATCGTTAAAAGTTAAAATAAATATAAAATTAAATGGTAATGGGCAAATTACACAAAAAAAAAACCTAAATTTTGTAAAATATCTCAGTTTTGTCATAAATTTTGTTTTGTAACAAAAAGACCACATGTTTTGAGAATCGTCTCAGATTTGACCTCCCATTACCATTATGTTAAGTTTGCCGTCTATTTGCCTACGTGGACTTCACATGACACACAAAATTTACACATCATATGATCATCTTCTTTTTTCTTTACAAAAATAACCTAAATTTTTAGAAAAGTCTCAGTTTTGTTCCAAATTTTGATTAGTAATTTAAAATATATATATATATTTTAAAATTTTCTCAGAAATGGTCCATGAGAGGAGATGCTAGCCGGGGTCGACTTTAGGAGCAAAAACATATGGTTTTTTTCATTACAAACCAAATTTATGATGAAATTGAGACTTTTTTGAAAATTTGAATTTTTTTATTTAACCTATCTTATTTATTTATTGATTTTTGCCTAAGGTTAACAGTCCACGTATGCAAAATTGACGGAATTTATAACAAATGTCATTTTTGAGACAATTTAAAAAATTTATGGTTTGTTTTGTTATAAAACAAAATTTAGGCCAAAACTGAGACGTTTTACAAAATTAAAATTTTTTTTTATGTAATTTGCCCAATGGTAATTGGGTTAATTATTAAAACAGATTTGACGTAAATTTAAAATATGAATATTCATAAAAGAAATCACTTGGTATAAGAATTAATTTTATTTTTTCATTGTCGTATATTTCATTCATTATTAGAGTTTCTTTTTTGCTGAGATCATTGTTAGTAAGACTATCAACAAAGAAAATCTTTCAATTAGAATCTGTTAATTTTGATAATAATTTAAGACCAATTTGAGCAAAATAAACACCATGAAAGACCCGTGCATTTTCTCGGACAAATGCTAGTTCATCAATATAGCCAAATCTAACATGATAAGGAATATGTTAGGACCGTGGAATCATCAGTATAAGTTACGGAAATGAGTGGATTTGCCTTAGATATTACCCGTAAAAATTAGTACGAAAAGCAGGTAATTTACTTTTTTTTTAATTTTAATCATTCAAGTTATTACTGATGGAACATTGGAACTATTTTAAAAAATAAATAGAAGTTACTACTGATGGAAAGTTGGACTGTTGGAGTTTATCAGCGACAATGCAACTGTGTATAGATGTATAGACACGAGACCCATACTGACAACCATAGTAAACCCTTTGAGCATCATTATATAGCACCAAAGTTGTTTTACTGACGGATCTTAGAGGACTTTTGTTGATGGAAAATTCAGCTACAGTGAATCAGATAACAATAATCATATGGAAAAGAGCTAAATGCCAATATTCACCGGTCTCTCGGCTTGAGAACCTTGTTGAAAGAGCCCATTTTTCCACCGGGAGTCACTCAGGAGACCTGAATGACTTATGCAGTCCAATCTGACATGACCTTCCTGGTTCTTGGGGTCCTTGAGATCGGCCCGGCCAGACCACAGGTGTTAACATTTTGGTAGACGGGTTCCCGACTTGAAAATCTTGTTAAAAAGACCCATTTTTTCTCACTCGGGACTCACTCTGGAGGCGAATATGATTTTAAGAGATCTGTCTAAAGCAAGCCTCATGGTCTTGAGGATCCCTGAGCCTGGCTAGACCCGTCCTCAAGCATCCGCAATTCGCCCGACAAGCCGATGTCTCGGGAGCCTTGTTGGAAGGGCCGTTTGCAAATGCTCATGGGTGCCCCGGCTCGACCAGATGATTTGCAGAGTGTGTTCAGAGGTGTTATTCATCAATTTGACACCATGAGGGATTTTTAGAGTCTCATATTGGATATATTATGATGGCCCGGTGAGTCGGCGATGAATAGCGCTGTAGGAGGTGGTTTCTGCTAACCCGGGATCACGTATCGTCTGAGCTCTCCGGCCTCTCTCTGAGATTTGTGGGGAACCCTGACGTATTCTACATTGTCATGTCCAGGACGGTCTAGTTGTTCTCGTTGATCCAGCTATGAATAGCAATCCGGGGTTTGCTGGCTCGCTTTCTATTAAAGCTCAGGAATCGTAGCCGATGCTCTGTTGATGTCCTGTCCCAGAGCTGGTGGACTAAAACGAGATGCTGACAATAAGGAAATAAATTTCTTTCATTCGAGGACTTTGCTGATAAATCTTCATCCCGCACTGGAATCAAATTGTCTTCTAGGGATCCTTACACTATGTTTGGTTCATTGTAGTTGGAATTCAGCTCCAAGGGGGTGCCTGGAGCACGGTTAAGGTTCTTTAGCGAAGTCGTCAAATGAAACTCAATTCCCTAATTTATTTATTTATTTTATTATTTTACTTCGGGTAAAATTTGGAATATAAAGTTCATACTTTTTAAGTAATTTATTCTTTATTTTTTGAATTTTCAATTGCCACGTTAGTAGAATGTTTGCCATATCAACAAAATATAACAGTAAAGTGATAGTTCGTGAGTTTATATGTAATTTTCAAGAGTTTGTATTAGAACGGAGAAAAAGTATAAAAAGTTCAGATTTTTTAAGATTATTTATCCATTATAAAATGTTGTAACAAAAACTTCTACAGTTCTACTTTAAAAATCATTTACTTTTTTCCATTTTTTATTTTTTGAGAATATTTCAATTGAAACTTACATTGTAAAATAATTTCTTAAGCTTCATTATTTTCTAATGGAATCCTTTGGAATTGCGTCGGAAATTTCCTACAAAATATGCATCGAGCAATTCCTATGGTTCTATGGAAAATCCATTGAAAGGATTTCAATGGGATATCTTGTCGGAATCCGCAAATTCCTTGTAGTAATATATCTTTGTTTAAATGATGAGGTAGTTTAAGTTTTATTTTTTATACAAAATAATAAAAATTATTAGAATCACTCAATATCTTGTGATCTCATAAAAAAAATCTATTTGAGGAAATTGCCATAGTCATATTCCCAATGATGTATATGCCTACATTTACTTATTTATTTATTTTTTTACATAAATGAATGATAGGTACTTTTTCTAATTATTTACGAATTTCTGCAAGGGGAAGTTACTCCGTTTACAGAAAATGCTTCACTCCTCTTGTTATCTTTTTTTTTTTTGGTGAATCTCCTCTTGTTATCTTTACATTTACAAAGGCTCGTCAAATTTAAAGAAGTATCGCGACATAGGTACTCTTTCAGTGGTTTAAATTAAAAGGTTAATGATTCAAAAAAGTATGAATTTTGACATTTTTTTTCAAATTTTGACACGAACTTTATTTTTTAATAAAAAGATGCATGAACTTTGATTTTCTTATCATGTTAGGCATTTATGCCATTTTCATTTATTTTGTTGACTTGACGGAAAATGATGTCTACGCGCAGTAAAAATTTTAAAAAATTAATGGAAAAAAGGTGAGAAAACCATTGATCGGAGAAAGGGTGAGCCACCGCCCCCCAATTGGAGTTGCCGATGACCCTAGAAGGGCACTGACAAACCTAATTAGAGGAGTGGTGGATGGGCAAAATCGTGCGAATCCTCAAATTGAGGTTTCTCAATATTTCGAGGGGTAGGACCTCGATCCCGACCACCACCCTTAGGGATTCTCTCGATTTTGGCTGGTAGGGCTTTGATCCTGGTCACCATCCCCTGATTGGGGTAGCCGACGCCCTCCAAGGTCACCGACAGCCCCACTTGCGGTTACAGCGGCTAGCCGGAGCCCTCACCCTTTCTCCAATCAAAGTATTTCTCTCTTTTTTTTTCTTTAAAATTTTTATTATTTTTGCTAACGTGACACCGTTTGTCACGTAGTCACCATTTTCTACCACGTCTGCAAAATTGATGGAAAATAATATAGATATCTACCTTGATAAGAAAATCAATAATCGTTTTTTTATAAAAAATAAAATTTGGGCCAAAGTTGAAAGAGGGGTTCATGTTTTTTTTTTAGTCATTAATCCTAAATTAAATTATTGCTGATTAATGTTATATCCTGTATTCAGTTCTAGGTTTCAGTGATTGCTATTGCAGTTGGGTTTTCTTTTACATTCTTTTCAGTTCTTGCAAGGTAGAGATACTTTTGGAGTTATTCTTGATGATGTTGGCTTAGTTCAAAAAGCATCCAATTCCTAATTTATGTAATAATAGAATATATAAAAAATACAAATAAAAGAAAAACTTAATAATAAAGTATCAATTTGTCAACCGGGTCCTCTGCAACATTTCAGGGAGACCAGATACCTATGTATTGTCCTGGAAGTGTGGTCAAGTTTATGTTTGATTAGTTGAACCGCCAATTGTAACAATTGCATTTTGGTGTAATGAACAGTAATACTATTATATATGAACTTAATTACAGGGAAAACCAACTCAGTTGCAAGCTGCAAAGCACTTTTTGTCTCTCTGTTCCACAGCATAAATTACAGGGATTTATTGACTGTGTCCCCTCTTCTCCTAATCTTCCATCAAAGACAACCCCACCCTCATAACCAGCTCAATTAGAATTTCTGAGTTTGCTATTCTCATGCGGGCCCATTCAATTACTGTAGGACGAAGACATTCATCCATAAACCTAGCATTCTATTAATCGTAGATCAAGTGGGGCATCTGTTATTGATCTAATTGAGTCTCCTCTATCCGGTCGTGCCAGCTCCTCGGTAAAGGCGATATGCAATCAAATAACGGAGATTATCTAATGTGTGCAAGTTGATACTAACTTGTTGAACCATGCTGTCCTTAGCCACAACAATCAGGCACGAGCTAGCTTAATGAGCTAGCTCAAATATCTTACCGGGATGGTTGTAAAAGTCTGGCATTTTGAAGCATAGCATCTGGGAGCAATCCTATATATTGAAGCGTCGATGTCGAAGGAGGACGCAAATGGGACGTGCGGGGGCAGTTAGGGGGTCCAATTCCAAAGGGGAAGCTGGCAGTGGAACCACAACCACCATGATGCATTTGCATGCTGTGCCCACAACTCTCCCCAATTTGCTTCTCTTGAAAAGATATAATTGCCATCCGATTAGAGCAATGTCCCTTTCATCATCATCATCACCGCCACCATCTGTATATCATCTTTTCTGCAATGCTCATGTCTGCTTAGAGTCAGAGAAAAAGTGAAGGAGCTGATTAGATGGATGCCCCTCACAAGAGGGCTGTCTCTCACTTTGTATGGCAGCCCCCAACACCTCCATGTTCTTAACATGTCCCCACCACCACCCTTCCCCCTTCCTTCCTACCTTCCTTCCCTCAATTATAAACCCAACCCAACCCCAAACCCTCCCCATAGCTATCCCTCCCTGCATTCTTCTCTTTCACTCCTCTCCATCTTTTCCCTCCTAATCGTCTTTCTCTTCTCTACTTTTCTTTCCATCACGATCTTACTTTTGCAAAGAGGAATGTGCTCTTCCAAGTCCAACCTTCACCACAAAGCCATTTCCATTGCCCGAATCAATGGCCGCCCCGTCCTTCAGCAGGCTTGTAACCAGATAAACTCGTTTCCCAACAGAAGGTGTCCGCCCAAGAAGGCTTCCCTGAAGTCTCCTCCTCCTGCTCCAGAACCAAAGTCGACGGTTTTGGTTTCCCCTCCCATTTCGCCCAAGACTAGACCACTTAGATCCCCGGTTCCGAAGCGAGGAATTAATGACCCAAATGGGCTGAGTTCGAGTTCTGACAAGGTCTCGACGCCAAAGGGTTCCCTGCATTCAGCAAATCCTGGGAGGACCCTGAAGAAATCGATGAGCAGGGCTCTGTCATTACCGACTAACTCTTCAGAGATCAACTCCCTGAAATGCAGCATTCCTTTGGCTTCTGCCTTAGCTGAAGCTGCTGCTGGAAGCATCGCTGCTGCAAGGAAGGAACAGGTGGCTATGCAGCAAGAGCAGCGGAAGATGAAGATCGCCCACTATGGAAGAGTCAAGTCCTTGAAAAGCGAGAGCAAAGTTGTTTCCCTCGATCATTCTGCTTTAACTGCTGCTACTACTAGCCGGGATGATAAGCGGTGCAGTTTCATCACAGCCAACTCAGGTATAAGATTCCCTTCATTGAATGCCGCCCTTCTTCCTGTATTATTTAGAGAAACATGTCAGATGAAGTTTACGCGGGAGCTAAATTATCTTCTGCAGATCCGATCTTGGTTGCTTACCATGATGAAGAATGGGGTGTTCCTGTTCGTGACGATAGGCTTCTCTTTGAGCTTCTTGTATTGACAGGGGCTCAAGTCGGGTCCGACTGGTCCTCAGTCTTGAAGAAACGCCAACTTTTCCGGTAACTTATTGAACCATCTACTTCAATCTCTCAATCGATAGTTATAGTTTCACCTCATAATGACAACGCTGAGCTCAATCCTGTCGGCAATTCGCAACGATTTGCAGGGACGTATTCTCGGGATTTGATGCAGATGCAGTTGCCAAATTTACCGAAAAGAAGATAATATGGCTGAGCACAGCGTATGGCATCGAATCTGGCCTTATTCGAGCAGCAGTCGACAGCTCTAGATGTATTCTTGAGGTAAACCTTCCCACGGATCCATCCCATGTTTTTGACACATAAATGTCTATAGTCCCCACAAACTTCAAGTATATCCACTGAAGATACGTTGCCTAAAACAGGTGACAAAGGAATTCGGGACGTTTTCGGAGTACTTGTGGGGGTTTGTGAATAAGAAGCCAATCGCGACCCAGTACAAGAGGTGCCAGAAGATACCGGTGAAGACCTCAAAGGCGGAGAGCATTAGCAAGGACCTGGTGAAGCGAGGATTCCGGGCTGTCGGACCCATTGTAATCCACTCCTTCATGCAGGCAGCAGGCCTCACAAACGACCACCTGATCACTTGCCCCAGGCATGCCCAGTGCTCTCTTTGGGCGTCGCCAGAATTGAAGAAAGCACATCAAGAATTGATTTAGGAGTAGAAGACGAAGAAGCTATTAGGTATTGATTTACATGACTTTGGTGTGCATACTTATAGGATTGCGTTAAATACTTATACCTTAAAATTGATTGATGGGTATGACATGAAATATAATATGAGCCATCTTCATATTCAGGGATCTGATATTGGGAGAACCACAGCAGAAGTCCTACAACTTTTACTTTTTTTGGAACTTCAATCCTGTAAATTTTATTTTGCACAAAAAATGTACTTTAAGTTTGCTCCGTGGCGCATTTGATCATATCCTTCACTGGTTATCACGAGCTGCAGAGGTAAACTTTACAGCGTTAATTTTATTCATGTGACGGCCTGTTATTGATTTAAAATTATAAATATTAAAAATTTAAAAGAAAATTCAAAAATTAATATTAAATAAATAAATAAAAAAGAACCCCCAGACTCGATGGGCTGGTTGTTAGCCAGGCGAGGGTGACCAGATTGGGGGGACTCCCGTCCGGCCATCCTTCCCTAAAGGCGACGTCGCAGGAATCAGAGCTCCCCACCAATCCCCACTAGAATCCAAAACAAATAGTTAGAATAAAACTAAAAGTTGTTATACTAATAGTTTTCTCAGTCAATGAAATGAAATTATTACAAGTCATCAATTCATTATGTTTATAAGTTATTAAATTATATTGCACAAAACATTAATTAAAATATATAATATAAAAATCCGCGTGACTAGTTTATTTTTTATTTTGAATAAATGGACGTTCCATTCACCTCTATTTTCTATTTTTTCTCTAACCCTACTAGGTGTACAATCCTGAATCCTCGCTATATAATAATAAATAAATGAAAATCAATGATTGTCCAATAAAGGCACAAAACATGACCGCTGGATTTTTCTTTTAATTTGGGATAATTTTTTTTCAAAATTAAAGTGTCTGACTCAATTATACCTTAAAATAACGTGATAAAAAGAATCAATATGGTTTTAGCAGTAATTATAGTAATTATTCATGTAATTAGCATTGTTGTATTTTTATTAGTTCTTTCTTTCGTCAAGTAGCGAGATATGATCATTGAAGAAATTCGCTTGATCTAGTGACTAGATATGTGTTTTGGGCCCCGAGAGGCCCACATATAGCAAATGAGGTCCTGCTTTGCTCAAATTTCATTCTAACATATTGAAGCAGTGGCAGATGGACATTTAGGACTGTTTATGCAGGGCCAGTGGCAACTTTTTGGGCCAATTTCGATATTGGTTGTTTCTCGGGTAACCTAACTTCAAGTTCAAATTAAACCAAACCTGATATCTTACAACCTTAAGCAGAACACGAAAGTTACAGTTGAGAGGAAATAAGGAACGACGAATAAAATATATCAGAGATGAAATGATGAAAATAAAAAAGAGAACTAGAGAATGGAGGCGGAAAGATAAATGATGATGAGAAGAGATGCGGGTTCAAAAGAAAATAGAATAATGAAGGCCCTTGTAGTTGTTGCGGGCCCTGAGGTCATCCTGCCCTCCATGAGCTTGTCGTGGGGCTCAGGCATCTTCAAGCCAATGCCCGCCCTAAGGATAGGTTGCTCGGAAAATTGGCAGGGATGGTATTGGTGGCATGATCACGGGGCAGGCCGCGAAGGTAGATGCTTAGGACAAATCTAGCAAATAATTTCTATGGTAGAGGACATGTTGGAGATATCGTCCATTATTTCTATTCTGGGCTAGTAAGTTTGGAAACCTGATAGCGATAGGGAAGTCCAGAGTTACAAATCCTCATTAATCCGGATTTGGGCTAGATATGGAATGACAAGTTCGAGCTCAAAAGTAACCAAACTTGGCGATTGCAAATCTTTCCCAATTGGACTGGATTTGCAATTATTAAGAGTTAATCAAACGGACTCTTAGAGGATGACATCCGGGGAAAGACAGTAAAGCGCACTAATATACATTTTTGTTGATAATTAAGATGTTTCAAGCAATTCAAGGGGAACCAATATGTGTTAGTTTAAGAGGTTTGACTCTTGTTCCACTTACATAAGCTCTCGGTTTGAATCCTTATAAATACAAAAAATTCACGGAGAACTTTATCCCTTAGTGGACTGATCGAATTCTACTGGATTAGTTGTGGTCCAATTGAGGTTATGGATATCATGGTTCATGTCGAAAAAAAAAAATTTCAAATTCGATTGTCATGATGAGATTCCAACCTTAATGTAGCTATTAGAATATTTATTTCATTATAATAGATCTTTGAACATCCTTAATTTGTAACCAAAAAGAAAAAAACGATGGCCACCCAGAATAGGAAATAGAGTGCACTGCAAAATACGCAAGAATTGCTCTTAATGTCTGATGAGCTTCAAGCTCACCGAGAAAGAGAGTGACCAGAGGAATCTAGAAAGAGAAAGTGCAGTGAGAGAGTGAAATGAGGGAGTGAGTTTTCCTTTTACACTTCCTCTGTTTATAGAAAATTTACGACTATTCTTCATGTGTCTATATCATTTGCCCTCTTTTTCGAGAAATAAATTCGTTCGAAAATATTCTAAAAGATTTGAGAAAATATCCCTGTACGTGCTTTGTCCCCTATTCTCAGCCGATCATATTTACGCCAGGTGAGAATACATCCATAGATTGTCCCCTCTTCTCAGGGGGAGAATACATCCATAGATTCATACTAATGCCGGGTGAAATTGCGGTTGAACGGTCGTCTTTTTTCCCTCCTATCCTTTTGTTAAATATCAGTTTTGTGCCGAACAAGAGATACACCGAATTTCTTACTTTTTTTAATCAAATAATTGTCCGCTGTCTTTGACTTTTTGTGCTTCGAGTCACGTCTTTAACACACGTGTCCGTTATTCCCTCATCGATTGAGCGATTATTTTTCAAATTTCAAAAGGTTATTCAAGTCCACTGTCACAACCGTACTCTTTTACTTTCCCAATCCTGGTTTTTATCTTATTTCTATCCTTTTCCCCCAAAACCCTAATTATCCTCCTGTTTTCATTCATCTTCTCATCCGATTATCTTGTTCAATTTGTCTGCAATTTACTACGATTATAGAATTTCCATCCTTTTAGGACTTCTTTGAATCACACTGGTAAGTGATTAATCCGCCTTGCCTTTTTGTTTTGTCGAATTCTGGATCCATTCTTCATTCGTGTTTACAGGAATTTGAACTTCTGCTCAGATTTTCTTCTGACGCTTTTATATTTGTGCTTTCCTTCACCTGTAGATTCACTGCCATGCCAGTTCTTCCAACCCTCCTCCAAAGGATTCTGGAAAATCTCCGGTCAAAGGTCACAAATTTTTCTGGGATCAATATCAGATTGAAACTTGCAACCTGCCTCTAGGTATAGAAGCTGTTAGAAATCGATTAGATTGGGAATCATTTAGTGCAGCAATTGAGACCAGTAGGATGCTCCGAGAAACTGGTGCTCGATTTCCAAACCCAGATGAAAAGGCATGGAAGGAGACCCCAGAAAGTAGTGAGGGTGAGTTTGCCGTCTTTACCACACATATCTGTTGGCGGGCTAAGATTCCCTCTTTCTGCTGCGGCTATAGAGATGTTGAACTATTTTGAAATCTCTCTGAGCCAACTCACGACCACCAGTTGGCTGCTATGGAATTGCTTCGTCATGCTCTACCAACAAACCAAAGGAGTGTCTTACAGCCTAGAGCTCTTTAGATATGTCTATAAGTTGGAAAGTGTCAGTGGGGTCGGGCATCTATATCCTGGGCAAAAGGATTGCTCAAGTGGGGCACACAATAATTAAGGTGGAAGGAAGGATCCCTCGATTGGAGCATATTGTGGAAGTGTGAAGACGAATGTGAAACATTGTAACCCTATTGGAAGCACAGGCCACTTCCCTAACACCGCTCACGCAAGTGCCTCAATTGACTCAGATTGTTCCGATAATGCTCCCAAGAGGCTCTACGCCTGTATTGGCCATCTCAGAGCAACCACTGGTCATAACCGTTCTGGCTTCAACTCTTCTTGTGTTGTCTTTGCATTCTCCACCGTTTAACTTGACTAACTCTCGATTCGGCCTAACTCAAATACCGAAGAAGTCTACTTCTATATGGAAGAAAGCTCCAAGACAGATCACACCACTTCCTGTACCATTCTCCCGGCTCTGTCCAATCCTCATCAAATGAAGGCTTATTGCACTAGAGCTCATGAGGGAGGATTACAAGATAAAGATGATTGATCCTAATGCTCGTTGCAAATATCATTTCAGTGCGACGGGGCATTCCATCGAGATATGTTCGAAGCTCAAGTACAAGATTCAAGATTTGATCAACTTGGGACTTCTTGATGTGGATTCCTTGCTTCGGGAATATTCTCAAGAGGACAATGATCGCTCTGCTACTATCAACATGATCACAATCAATTTTGAGGATCATTGCATCCATGATGTGGACACACTGCTTATGTCACTCCCAAAGATGCTCGTACACTTGCAAAGAGCGGGGCGTCTCATAGGTTTTTAGTAAGATGAGCAAGAGCTCCGTGAGGAGGTCCAAAGGCTCATTGAAATTAGGGTGATCCGAAGTGGTAACAAGGAAGAAAAGCACTGTGCCATGATTCGAGACAAGCAGAAGGACACCACTGATGACAGGCTGATGATGATCGAACAATCAAACGAGACCCTCATAAATCTATTTGTCCAAATCATGAACCTCTTTGAAGTAGTCTATTCCCCCAAAACAATTTGGCATGCGGACAGTCATCAAAAGGGGGTTGCAAGACTGATGGCTGCAACGGACACTCAGCCTTCGCACGCTCCTACTCTAAGTTGCGTGAAAGAATCATCTACCAAAAGGTTAGGAATCTTGAACCCAATGTCAGGAGGTTCCCCAGTTTCGAAGATTGCTCAAACCTTGAGCTGGGCCGAACAAATTAAGGTTCTAAGGCCTTTGGAAAAGTTCCTTTCGATTCATGCCTATCGCGATGAATTTATGGGGAAGGCGCACTAGGAAAAAGAGGAGTCTAATCTAGAACGCCCCCATAAGGAGCCCATTAGCACAGTGTGAACATTTCAGGAGAATGAGCTCGGAAGCGCCTGATACGAGTTGGGCATCAACTCGAAGATTGCAGGGGGGATACAATCACCTAATGGCCGACCCGCCTCCAAGAAGACCAAAGTCCAAAGGCAGTTCACCCGCTTCCCCGGGCCCCTACATGCAGTGTTCCAAATATTGCGGGAGGAAAAGCTCATCATGCCGGAAAGGTTTCGACCAGGCACCATATACTCGAACATGGGTTCAAACGCGAATTGTGAATTCCAAAAAGGGATACCTGGCCACTCCTTGGACGAATGCCTCAATTTCAAACACAAGGTGCAAGATTTGATCGATAGCGGGACTATCTCTATCTCCGAAAAGAGGGTGGTCGTTAATGCCTGAAGAGAAAGGAAAGCCCCCATGTGGTTGGAAAATGAGAGATCTAAATAAAAACCAATTTGTGGGTCCCCCTCTATCGGAATATTGGGGCAAATTTTCTTCCACCACTTGTAAAGGTTCCTCCTCCAGATTGAGCACCCCACACTGCAGAATCAGGAAGTCCTTTTGAACGAATTTCGTTATCACTGTTTCTTGCTTTTAGTAGTTTTTGATGTAGACTGCAAGCTTATTTTCACGAACTAATGAATGGAAATGAATTTGCAAAATCAATCATGTCCAAATGGAAGCAATCCACCTCAAAAATCAATTTTTGAAAAAATGAATGAATAATTCTTTGCAAAATAATTCTTCCATCGATATGTTCAATTCACGGGAAAAACCAATTCTTGAAGAGAAATAACAAATTCTTTTGTAAAATCAATTTTTTCATGAACATAACAATTTGCTTGGAGGATCAATTTTTGAAACTAAAAAGAAAAAAAGAGGACCTTAATGGTGCGTTTGGATTCAGAGTTAAAGTAATTTTGATTTTGATTGTGGAAAATGACAAATGATATGTGATTATAAATTTGACTTGGGAAACGTATGTTTTTGTCGTGTAGTATGTTGAGTTAAAGTTAAAATTAAAATTTTTGACTTGAGAAATGTGTATTTTTGTTGTGTAGTGTGTTGAGTTAAAGTTAAAGTTAATGATGAAGGAATCTACGCTGGGCATCTCCTTTGCAGGTAGGTTCATCCATAGATTTTTTTTTCGTTGAATTAAAGGCTAGGTTGGATTATTAGTCCGCTATGGCTACCCCAACTAAGGGAACTTAATCGCCACGGAATGTTCCTTTCGCCATAACTCGCTGAGACTTTAGCCCAACTTGATCACTGCAGCCTCACCAACACACTAGTGAATTAAGTCAAGGCTCACTGGATCAAGTATTATGGGCCGGTCACCGTCATCCCATAATACACCCATATAGTGGCGAGCTCTACGTCCTCAGTGAGGTTCGAACTCGTGATGTTCAAGTGGAGCGCTTGATGCTTAACCACTAGACCACTGTGTTGGTGGTGTTCATCCATACATCTTGGTCTATGGAAATAAAAGACTAAATATGGCTTGGCGGGGAGGCTAATCTTCGGCACAAGTCATGGCCTGAAAGGCAGGGTGACCATCTCAAGAAAGAAAAAAGGGGGGGAAGCTCAATAAATCATTGAAATGTTGTTCTCAAAATGCCAAATACACATATTGCTAAGATGTTGTACGCGTATTTTCTAAATCAACATAAGCATACTTTCATAAATCCATTTTACACATGCTTTCAATTGAATTTGGCAAATAAAGGCATTTGCGTGAAAAAGAACTTTAGTCCATGGTTCTAGACTACAAATTTATGCCTAAATCGGCCGACTACGAGGACAAGGTGGTACCCAAATAAAGAGAGTGGGCACACTGCCTCGAGAGAATGTGAGGATATGTTCTGCTGCAGAGATAATCATGTATCATCGAGAAATAGTCGAGTGAATTGGGGTAAAAGGTCCACTGCCTTAAAAAGTGGAGAATGATCAGAAATGAATAGAATCCCCTCCACCATGAGAACAACGGGCATTTCACACTCAGTCAATACAGAAATTTTGACATTACAGTGAGCCTTACAAGAAAGTGATGGCACAATTGAAAGGATCAGGGGATCCTTCTCCAAGCCTAAACACCGATGCTCTTGAGCCTATCTGATTAGGATTAAATGTATTAGAGATTATGAGGCATTATTAAGATGATAAATGACCCTTCTTCCATTCTCCCATACACTCATATCCCTACTCAGCCCTGAGACTTCAGACTGAAGATTCTTTCTTTCAAACCCACGTGCCGAGTGACCATCCCCCACAATGGGGCAAATCGCACTTGCATGAAAACACCGAGGACATCAAAAGGCGCAAAGAGCAAAGCATCATGAGGAGAAATTTTCAAAAAAAAAGAAGAATAGAAACAAAAAGGAAAAGGAAAAAAAACGCTACAAAGAAAAGAGCGATAAATGAAAAGGTGTTGCAAAAGGAAGAGCCTCGAACGATAAAGCGCAAGCATAAATGAAAGTCGTGAATGAGAATGGGACAAAAGTACGTATAAAGATATAAGCTCCGAACAAGGACATGAGCTTAAAGCAAAGTCCTCAAGCAAGGAATGAATTTAGGAAGGTCGCTGGAAAATGATCACTAGCTCCCCACCCCATATAAATATTTATTTGAGCCGATAAAAATAATACCTACTAGCTCCCACCCCATATAAATATTCATTTGAGCCGATAAAACTAATATATTCTTACCTGTGGCCTACCTTATGCTACAACCACAAGAAAGCCCGTTTAGATTTTTGACGCATTATAGGGTTTCTAGGGTAATTGATCAAAGAATTATATGGGTATAGTTTAGGTGAGAATTTTAAGTCACTTAAGACGATGCACAAGTAAATCAAAGGCCATGCATAATAAGTCATGTCTCAAAGAAGCCTACTACTCGCCTGCATATAATCCTCCCATTCTTAACCAAACACCATAACCCACATCCCTAAGGGTCCTCTGTGATTGGCTGTGTGCATTTACGTCGAAATTCATGCAAGAGCACTCATCGTTGAAAGTCCTTGAAATGTCCTCATTAACTCGTGGCCTGAGGGATGATTAGGACATGAAATAACCCCGCTACAGTAAGCGTGAGAATGAGCGATCCCACCCACGGTGAGAAAAGCCATTCCAATTCCTTGACTCACGTGGTGAGCTGAATTATCCTCGCAAAATAAGCTTGAGCAAAAGCGTTATCAATGAGGCGATCTCCATTTTAGGGAGAATATCAATCTTCTCACACGATCCTTGCCTACTGAAGCTAATCATTAGGCATCGATTTACAGTTTCATCTCATGGCTCAAGAGCCTTTTACAAAAAGTACAATGCCTTGCCGTTTAGGAAAAGTTAAATCAAGAGTGTGGGGCATGATTTTGATATCGTACCCGGCCAATAAAAAGATTTCTCAAAAGACACAAGAATGCATACCCATTGAGAGAAACAAATTTGATAGAACCTATTGAAGGTCATCCAAGGGTTCAAGTCCATTGCAAGGGTCTCCATAAGGAAAATTTCTTGAGATCTTTAGAGTGCGTTTGGATTTAAAGTTGAGTTGAGTTGAGTTTTGGTTTTAATTGGTTTGTAATAATTGTATTGTTGAATTATGAGAAAAAGTGTGAAAAAATAATAAATAATTGAGAGAAAGTAATGATAAAGTAATGATTGTGTTGTTGAATTGTGAAAAAGTAATGAATAGTTGAGAGAATTTAATATTAAAAATTGAATTGAATGGTTAAAAAAATTTAAAAAATGAAAAAAAGTAATGATTGTGATGTTGAATTGAAAATAAGTGGAGTTCAGTTCAGTTGAGTTAAAAAATTTTCAAAAAACAAAAACACCCTTATTCTATCAAACTTCAATTGAGTTCAGCATTTTGAACATACCAACTAACCTACTTTTTCTCCACAGGTTTGTCGAGCCATGATAGGACAATTAAATCATTGAACTCGACAGGTCAAGAGAATACCCGTATGTTCATAAAACAAGCAAAATCTCGATCTCAGCACTCGAGCAAGAGAGCAAGGGAGCGGACGAGATGAATCACAATGTTTGTCATGGGAACACAGATGTTGACAGAAACAATCACGACATCTGTCCAAGAAGCATAAAAGCTGGCGGACACTAATCACTTTTTTCGCAAGTTCGCCGAGCCACCTCGCTCGTGCCTCTTGCAACCTTGTCGAGTCTGCTAACCCGTGCGAGTTTACTTTCCTGCACCGCAAGTTCGCCGAGCCACCTCGCTCGTGCCACTTGCAACCTTGGCGGGTCTACAAACCCGTGCGAGTTTACTTTCCAGCACCGCAAGTTCGCCGAGCCACCTCGCTCGTGCCTCTTGCAACCTTGGAGGGTCTGCTAACCCGTGCGAGTTTACTTTCCTGCACAGCAAGTTCGACGAGCCACCTCGCTCCTGCCTCTTGCAACCTTGGCGGGTCTGCTAACCCGTACGAGTTTACTTTCCTGCACCGCAAGTTCGCCGGGCCACCACGCTCGTGCCTCTTGCAACCTTGTCGGGTCTGCTAACCCGTGGGAGTTTACTTTCCTGCACCGCAACTTCGCCGAGCCACTTCGCTCGTGCCTCTTGCAACCTTGTCGGGTCTGCTAACCCGTGCGAGTTTACTTTAATACACAGCAAGATCGCCGAGCCACATCGCTCAGGCCTCTTGCAACCTTGGCGGGTCTGCTAACCCGTGCGAGTTTACTTTCCGGCACCGCGAGTTCGCCGAGCCACCTCGCTCGTGCCTCTTGTAACCTTGGCAAGTCCGCTAACCCGTGCGAGTTTACTTTCCTGCACCGCCACTTCGCCGAGCCACCTCGCTCGTGCCTCTTGCAACCTTGTCGGGTCTGCTTACCCGTGTGAGTTTACTTTCCAGCACCGCAAGTTCGCCGAGCCACCTCGCTCGTGCCTCTTGCAACCATGGAGGGTCTGCTAACCCGTGCGAGTTCACTTTCCTGCACAGCAAGTTCGCCGAGCCACCTCGCTCGTGCCTCTTGCAACCTTGCCGGGTCTGCTAACCCGTGTGAGTTTACTTTCCTGCACCGCAAGTTCGCCGGGCCACCTCGCTCGTGCCTCTTGCAACCTTGTTGGGTCTGCTAACCGGGGAGTTTACTTTCGCACCGCAACTTCGCCGAGCCACCTCGCTCGTCCCTCTTGCAACCTTGTCGGGTCTGCTAACCCGTGCGAGTTTACATTCCTGCACAGCAAGTTCGCTGAGCCAACTCGCTCGTGCCTCTTGCAACCTTGCCAGGTCTGCTAACCCGTGCGAGTTTACTTTCTTGCACCGCAAGTTCGCCGGGCCACCTCGCTCGTGCCTCTTACAACCTTGTTGTGTCTGCTAACCTGTGGGAGTTTACTTTCCTGCACCGCAACTTCGCCGAGCCATCTCGCTCGTGCCTCATGCAACCTTGTCGGGTTTGCTTAACTGTGCGAGTTTACTTTCCAGCACCGCAAGTTCGCCGAGCCACCTCGCTCGTGCCTCCTGCAACCTTGCCGGGTCTGCTAACCCGTGCGAGTTTACTTTCCTGCACCGCAAGTTCGCCGGGCCACCTCGCTCGTGCCTCTTGCAACCTTGTTGGGTCTGCTAACCCGTGGGAGTTTACTTACCTGTACCGCAACTTCGCCGAGCCACCTCGCTCGTGCCTCTTGCAACCTTGTCGGGTGTGGTAACCCGTGGGAGTTTACTTTCCTTAACCGCAAGTTCGCCGAACCACCTCGCTCGTGCCTCTTGCAACCTTGTAGGGTCTGCTAACTCGTGCGAGTTTACTTTCCTGCAGCGTAAGTTCGCCAAGCCACCTCGGTCGTGCCTCTTGCAACCATGCTTAGTCGACTAACCCGTGCGAGTTTACTTTCCTGCACCGCAAGTTCTCCGAGCCACCTCGCTCGTGCCTCTTGCAACCTTGCCAAGTCTGCTAACCCGTGCGAGAGTACTTTCTTGCTCCGCCAGTTCGCCGAGCCACCTCGCTCGTGCCTCTTGCAACCTTGGCAGGTCTGCTAACCCGTGGGAGTTTACTTTCCTGCACCGCAAGTTCGCCGAGCCACCTCGCTCGTGCCTCTTGCAACCTTCTAGGGTCTGCTAACCCGTGCAAGTTTACTTTCTTGCACCGCAAGTTCGCCGAGCCACCTCGCTCGTGCCTCTTGCAACCTTACCGGGTCTGCTAACCCGTGCAAGTTTACTTTCCTGCACCGCAAGTTCGCCGAGCCACCTCAGTCGTGCATCTTGAAACCATGCTTAGTCGACTAACCCGTGCAAGTTTACTTTCCTGCACCGCAAGTTCGCCGAGCCACCTCACTCGTGCCTCTTGCAACCTTGCCAGGTCTGCTAACCCGTGCGAGTTTACATTCCTGCAGCGTAAGTTCGCCGAGCTACCTCGCTCGTGCCTCTTGCAACCTTGGCGGGTCTGCTGATTCGTGCGAGTTTACTTTCCTGCACAGCAAGTTCGCCGAGCCACCTCGCTCGTGCCTCTTGCAACCTTGGCGGGTCTGCTCACCCGTGCGAGTTTACTTTCCAGCACCGCAAGTTCGCCGAGCCACCTCGCTCGTGCCTCTTGCAACCTTGGCGGGTCTGCTAACCCGTGCGAGTTTACTTTCCTGCACAGCAAGTTCGCCGAGCCACCTCGCTCGTGCCTCATTCAACCTTGTCGGGTTTGCTTAACTGTGCGAGTTTACTTTCCAGCACCGCAAGTTCGCCGAGCCAACTCGCTCGTGCCTCTTGCAACCTTGGAGGGTCTGCTAACCCGTGCGAGTTTACTTTCCTGCACAGCAAGTTCGCCGAGCCACCTCGCTCGTGCCTCCTGCAACCTCGCCGGATCTGCTAACCCGTGCGAGTTTACTTTCCTGCACCGCAAGTTCGCCGGGCCACCTCGCTCGTGCCTCTTGCAACCTTGTTGGGTCTGCTAACCCGTGGGAGTTTACTTTCCTGTACCGCAACTTCGCCGAGACACCTCGCTCGTGCCTCTTGCAACCTTGTCGGGTGTGGTAACCCGTGGGAGTCTACTTTCCTTAACCGCAAGTTCGCCGAACCACCTCGCTCGTGCCTCTTGCAACCTTGTTGGGTCTGCTAACCCGTGCGAGTTTACTTTCCTGCAGCGTAAGTTCGCCGAGCCACCTCGGTCGTGCCTCTTGCAACCATGCTTAGTCGACTAACCGGTGCGAGTTTACTTTCCTGCACCGCAAGTTCTCCGATCCACCTCGCTCGTGCCTCTTGCAACCTTGCCAAGTCTGCTAACCCGTGCGAGAGTACTTTTCTGCTCCGCTAGTTCGCCGAGCCACCTCGCTCGTGCCTCTTGCAACCTTGGCGGGTCTGCTAACCCGTGGGAGTTTACTTTCCTGCACCGCAAGTTCGCCGAGCCACCTCGCTCGTGCCTCTTGCAACCTTGGCAGGTCTGCTAACCCGTGGGAGTTTACTTTCCTGCACCGCAAGTTCGCCGAGCCACCTCGCTCGTGCCTCTTGCAACCTTGCCGGGTCTGCTAACCCGTGCCAGTTTACTTTCCTGCACCGCAAGTTCGCCGGGCCACCTCGCTCGTGCCTCTTGCAACCTTGTTGGGTCAGCTAACCCGTGGGAGTTTACTTTCCTGCACCGCAAGTTCGCCGAGCCACCTCGCTCGTGCCTCTTGCAACCTTACTGGGTCTGCTAACCCGTGCAAGTTTACTTTCCTGCACCGCAAGTTCGCCGAGCCACCTCAGTCGTGCCTCTTGAAACCCTGCTTATTCGACTAACCCGTGCGAGTTTACTTTCCTGCACCGCAAGTTTGCCGAGCCACCTCGCTCGTGCCTCTTGCAACCTTGCCAGGTCTGCTAACCCGTGCGAGTTTACATTCCTGCAGCGTAAGTTCGCCGAGCCACCTCGCTCGTGCCTCTTGCAACCTTGGCGGGTCTGCTCACCCGTGCGAGTTTACTTTCCAGCACCGCAAGTTCGCCGAGCCACCTCGCTCATGCCTCTTGCAACCTTGGCGGGTCTGCTAACCCGTGGGAGTTTACTTTCCTGTACCGCAACTTCGCCGAGCCACCTCGCTCGTGCCTCTTGCAACCTTGTCGGGTGTGGTAACCCGTGGGAGTTTACTTTCCTTAACCGCAAGTTAGCCGAACCACCTCGCTCGTGCCTCTTGCAACCTTGTAGGGTCTGCTAACCCGTGCGAGTTTACTTTCCTGCAGCGTAAGTTCGCCGAGCCACCTCGGTCGTGCCTCTTGCAACCATGCTTAGTCGACTAACCCGTGCGAGTTTACTTTCCTGCACCGCAAGTTCTCCGAGCCACCTCGCTCGTGCCTCTTGCAACCTTGCCAAGTCTGCTAACCCGTGCGAGAGTACTTTCCTGCTCCGCTAGTTCGCCGAGCCACCTCGCTCGTGCCTCTTGCAACCTTGGCAGGTCTGCTAACCCGTGGGAGTTTACTTTTCTGCACCGCAAGTTCGCCGAGCCACCTCGCTCGTGCCACTTGCAACATTGGCAGGTCTGCTAACCCGTGGGAGTTTACTTTCCTGCACCGCAAGTTCGCCGAGCCACCTCGCTCGTGCCTCTTGCAACCTTGTAGGGTCTGCTAACCCGTGCAAGTTTACTTTCTTGCACCGCAAGTTCGCCGAGCCACCTCGCTCGTGCCTCTTGCAACCTTACCGGATCTGCTAACCCGTGCAAGTTTACTTTCCTGCACCGCAAGTTCGCTGAGCCACCTCACTCGTGCCGCTTGCAACCCTGCCAGGTCTGCTAACCCGTGCGAGTTTACATTCCTGCAGCGTAAGTTCGCCGAGCCACCTCGCTCGTGCCTCTTGCAACCATGCTTAGTCGACTAACCCGTGCGAGTTTACTTTCCTGCACCGCAAGTTCTCCGAGCCACCTCGCTCGTGCCTCTTGCAACCTTGCCAAGTCTGCTAACCCGTGCGAGAGTACTTTCCTGCTCCGCCAGTTCGCCGAGCCACCTCGCTCGCGCCTCTTGCAACCTTGGCAGGTCTGCTAACTCGTGGGAGTTTACTTTCCTACACCGCAACTTCGCCGAGCCAGCTCGCTCGTGCCTCTTGCAACCTTGGCGGGTCCGCTAACCTGTGCGAGTTTACTTTCCTGCACCGCAAGTTCGCCGAGCCACCTCGCTCGTGCCTCTTGCAACCTTGGCGGGTCCGCTAACCCGTGCGAAATTACATTCCTGCACCGCAAGTTCGCCGAGCCACTTCGCTCGTGCCTCTTGCAACCTTGTTGGGTCTGCTTACCCGTGGGAGTTTACTTTCCAGCATCGCAAGTTCGCCTAGCGACCTCGCTCGTGCCTCTTGCAACCTTGTCGGGTCTGCAAACCCGAGCGAGTTTACTTTCCTGCACCGCAATTTCGCCGGGCCACCTCGCTCGTGCCTCTTGCAACCTTGCCGGGTCTGCTAACCCGTGGGAGTTTACTTTCCTGCACAGCAACTTCGCCGCGCCACCTCGCTCGTGCCTCTTGCGACCGTGTCGGGTCTGCTAACCCGTGCGAGTTTACTTTACTACACAGCAAGATCGCCGAGCCACCTCGCTCAGGCCTCTTGCAAACTTGGCGGGTCTGCTAACTCGTGCGAGTTTACTGTCCTGCACCGCAAATTCGCCGAGCCACCTCGCTCGTGCCTCTTGCTACCTTGTCGAGTCTGCTTACCCGTGCGAGTTTACTTTCCAGCACCGCAAGTTCGCCGAGCCACCTCGCTCGTGCCTCTTGCAACCTTGGAGGGTCTGCTAACCCGTGCGAGTTTATTTTCCTTCGCAGCAAGTTCGCCGAGCCACCTCGCTCATGCCTCTTGCAACCTTGCCGGGTCTGCTAACTCGTGCAAGTTTACTTTCCTACACCTCAAGTTCGCCGGGCCACCTCGCTCGTGCCTCTTGCAACCTTGTTGGGTCAGCTAACCCTTGGGAGTTTACTTTCCTGCACCGCAAGTTCGCTGAGCCACCTCGCTCGTGCCTCTTGCAACCTTGGCGGGTCCGCTAACCCGTGTGAGTTTACTTTCCTGCACCGCAAGTTCGCCGAGCCACCTCGCTCGTGCCTCTTACAACTTTGTAGGGTCTGCTAACCCGTGCGAGTTTACTATCCTGCACCGCAAGTTCGCCGAGCCACCTCGCTCGTGCCTCTTGCAACCTTGTCGGGTGTGGTAACCCGTGGGAGTTTACTTTCCTGCACAGCAAGTTCGCTGAACCACCTCGCTCGTGTCTCTTGCAACCTTGTAAGGTCTGCTAACCCGTGCGAGTTTACTTTCCTGCACAGCAAGTTCGCCGAGCCACCTCGCTCGTGCCTCCTGCAACCTTGCCGGGTCTGCAAACCCGTGCGAGTTTACTTTCCTACAGGCAAGTTCGCCGGGCCACCTCGCTCGTGCCTCTTGCAACCTTGTTGGGTCTGCTAACCCGTGGGAGTTTACTTTCCTGTACCGCAAGTTCGCCGAGCCACCTCGCTCGTGCCTCTTGCAACCTTGTCGGGTGTGGTAACCCGTGGGAGTTTACTTTCCTGCACCGCAAGTTCGCCGAACCACCCGCTCGTGCCTCTTGCAACCTTGTAGGGTCTGCTAACCCGTGCGAGTTTACTTTCCTGCAACGTAAGTTCGCCGAGCCACCTCGGTCGTGCCTCTTGCAACCTGCTTAGTCGACTACCCGTGCGAGTTTACTTTCCTGCACGCAAGTCGCCGAGCCACCTCGCTCGTGCCTCTTGCAACCTTGCCAAGTTGCTAAACCCGTGCGAGAGAGTTACTTTCCTGCTCCGCTAGTTCGCAGAGCCACCTCGCTCGTGCCTCTTGCAACTTGGCAGGTCTGCTAACCCGTGGAGTTTACTTTCCTGCACCGCAAGTTCGCCGAGCCACCTCGCTCATGCCTCTTGCAAACTTGGCCGGTCTGCTAAACCCGTGGGAGTTTACTTTCCTGCACCAAGTTCGCCGAGCCACCTCGCTCGTGCCTCTTGCAACCTTGTAGGGTCTGCTAACCCGTGCAAGTTTACTTTCTTGCACCGCAAGTTCGCCGAGCCACCTCGCTCGTGCCTCTTGCAACCCTTACGGGTCTGCTAACCCGTGCGAGTTTACTTTCCTGCAACGCAAGTCGCCGAGCCACCTCAGTCGTGCTCTTGAACCCGCTTATTCGACTAACCCGTGCGAGTTTACTTTCCTGCACCGCAAGTTCGCCGAGCCACCTCGCTCGTGCCTCTTGCAACCTTGCCAGGTCTGCTAACCCGTGCGAGTTTACATTCCTGCAGCGCAAGTTCGCCGAGCCACCTCGCTCGTGCCTCTTGCAACCTTGGCGGGTCTGCTGATTCGTGCGAGTTTACTTTCCTGCACAGCAAGTTCGCCGAGCCACCTCGCTCGTGCCTCTTGCAACCTTGGCGGGTCTGCTCACCCGTGCGAGTTTACTTTCCAGCACCGCAAGTTCGCCGAGCCACCTCGCTCGTGCCTCTTGCAACCTTGGCTGGTCTGCTAACCCGTGCGAGTTTACTTTCCTGCACCGCAAGATCGCCGAGCCACCTCGCTCGTGCCTCATGCAACCTTGTCGGGTTTGCTTAACTGTGCGAGTTTACTTTCCAGCACCGCAAGTTCGCCTAGCCAACTCGCTCGTGCCTCTTGCAACCTTGGAGGGTCTGCTAACCCGTGCGAGTTTACTTTCCTGCACCGCAAGTTCGCCGAGCCACCTCGCTCGTGCCTCTTGCAACCATGCTTAGTCGACTAACACGTGCGAGTTTACTTTCCTGCACCGCAAGTTCGCCGAGCCACCTCGCTCGTGCTCTTGCAACCTTGTCGGGTGTGGTAACCCGTGGGAGTTTACTTTCCTGCACCGCAAGTTCGCCGAACCACCTCGCTCGTGCCTCTTGCAACCTTGCGGGTCTGCTAACCCGTGCGAGTTTACTTTCCTGCACGTAAGTAAGTTGCCGGCCACCTCGGTCGTGCCTCTTGCAACCATGCTTAGTCGCTAACACGTGCGAGTTTACTTTCCTGCACCGCAAGTTCTCCCGAGCCACCTCGCTCGTGCCTCATGCAACCTTGTCGGGTTTGCTTAACCGTGCGAGTTTACTTTCCAGCACCGCAAGTTCGCCGAGCCAACTCGCTCGTGCCTCTTGCAACCTTGTAGGGTCTGCTAACCCGTGCGAGTTTACTTTCCTGCAGCGTAAGTTCGCCGAGCCACCTCGGCTCGTGCCTCTTGCAACCATGCTTAGTCGACTAACCGTGCGAGTTACTTTCCTGCACCGCAAGTACTCCGAGCCACCTCGCTCGTGCCTCTTGCAACCTTGTCGGGTGTGGTAACCCGTGGGAGTTTACTTTCCTGCACCGCAAGTTCGCCGAACCACCTCGCTCGTGCCTCTTGCAACCTTGTAGGGTCTGCTAACCCGTGCGAGTTTACTTTCCTGCAGCGTAAGTTCGCCGAGTCACCTCGGTCGTGCCTCTTGCAACCTGCTTAGTCGACTAACACGTGCGAGTTTATTTCCTGCACCGCAAGTTCTCCGAGCCACCTCGCTCGTGCCTCATGCAACCTTGTGGGTTTGCTTAACTGTGCGAGTTTACTTTCCAGCACCGCAAGTTCGCCGAGCCAACTCGCTCGTGCCTCTTGCAACCTTGTAGGGTCTGCTAACCCGTGCGAGTTTACTTTCCTGCAGCGTAAGTTCGCCGAGCCACCTCGGTCGTGCCTCTTGCAAACCATGCTTAGTCGACTAACACGTGCGAGTTTATTCCTGCACCGCAAGTACTCCGAGCCACCTCGCTCGTGCCTCTTGCAACCTGTCGGGTGTGGTAACCCGTGGGAGTTTACTTTCCTGCACCGCAAGTTCGCCGAACCACCTCGCTCGTGCCTCTTGCAACCTTGTAGGGTCTGCTAACCCGTGCGAGTTTACTTTCCTGCAGCGTAAGTTCGCCGAGCCACCTCGGTCGTGCCTCTTGCAACCATGCTTAGTCGACTAACACGT
Organism: Punica granatum; assembly: GCF_007655135.1. Taxonomy (NCBI): domain Eukaryota; kingdom Viridiplantae; phylum Streptophyta; class Magnoliopsida; order Myrtales; family Lythraceae; genus Punica; species Punica granatum. Next base: position 20,923,302 of record NC_045130.1, on the reverse strand, counting down.
GCGAGTTTACTTTCCTGCACCGTAAGTTCTCCGAGCCACCTCGCTCGTGCCTCTTGCAACCTTGTCGGGTGTGGTAACCCGTGGGAGTTTACTTTCCTGTACCGCAAGTTCGCCGAGCCACCTCGCTCGTGCCTCTTGCAACCTTGTCGGGTGTGGTAACCGTGGGAGTTACTTTCCTGCACCGCAAGTTCGCCGAACCCACCTCGCTCGTGCCTCTTGCAACCTTGTAGGGTCTGCTAACCCGTGCGAGTTTACTTTCCTGCAGCGTAAGTTCGCCGAGCCACATCGGTCGTGCCTCTTGCAACCATGCTTAGTCGACTAACACGTGCGAGTTTACTTTCCTGCACCGCAAGTTCTCCGAGCCACCTCGCTCGTGCCTCAGCAACCTTGTCGGGTTGCTTAACTGTGCGAGTTTACTTTCCAGCACCGCAAGTTCGCCGAGCCAACTCGCTCGTGCCTCTTGCAACCTTGTGGTGTAGGGTCTGCTAACCCGTGCGAGTTTACTTTCCTGCAGCGTAAGTTCGCCGAGCCACCTCGGTCGTGCCTCTTGCAAACCATGCTTAGGCGACTAACACGTGCGAGTTTACTTTCCTGCACCGCAAGTACTCCGAGCCACCTCGCTCGTGCCTCTTGCAACCTTGTCGGGTGTGGTAACCCGTGGGAGTTTACTTTCTGCACCGCAAGTTCGCCGAACCACCTCGCTCGTGCCTCTTGCAACCTTGTAGGGTCTGCTAACCGTGCGAGTTTACTTTCCTGCAGCGTAAGTTCGCCGAGCCACCTCGGTCGTGCCTCTTGCAACCAGATTAGTCGGACTAACACGTGGTGTTACTTTCCTGCACCGCAAGTTCTCCGAGCCACCTCGCTCGTGCCTCATGCAACCTTGTCGGGTTTGCTTAACTGTGCGAGTTTACTTTCCAGCACGCAAGTTCGCCGAGCCAACTCGCTCGTGCCTCTTGCAACCTTGTAGGGTCTGCTAACCCGTGCGAGTTTACTTTCCTGCAGCGTAAGTTCGCCGAGCCACCTCGGTCGTGCCTCTTGCAACCATGCTTAGTCGACTAACCGTGCGAGTTACTTTCCTGCACCGCAAGTACGCCGAGCCACCTCGCTCGTGCCTCTTGCAACCTTGTCGGGTGTGGTTAACCCGTGCGAGTTTACTTTCCTACACAGCAAGTTCGCCGAGAGCCACCTCGATCGTGCCTCCTGCAACCTTGCCGGGTCTGCAAACCCGTGCGAGTTTACTTTCCTACAGGCAAGTTCGCCGAGCCACCTCGCTCGTGCCTCTTGCAACCTTGGAGGGTCTGCTAACCCGTGCGAGTTTACTTTCCAGCACCGCAAGTTCGCCGAGCCACCTCGCTCGTGCCTCTTGCAACCTTGTAGGGTCTGCTAACCCGTGCGAGTTTACTTTCCTGCAGCGTAAGTTCGCCGAGCCACCTCGGTCGTGCCTCTTGCAACCATGCTTAGTCGACTAACCCGTGTGAGTTTACTTTCCTGCACCGCAAGTTCGCCGAGCCACCTCGCTCGTGCCTCTTGCAACCTTGGAGGGTCTGCTAACCCGTGCGAGTTTACTTTCCGGCATCGCAAGTTCGCCGAACCACCTCGCTCGTGCCTCTTGCAACCTTGTAGGGTCTGCTAACCCGTGCGAGTTTACTTTCCTGCAGCGTAAGTTCGCCGAGCCACCTCGGTCGTGCCTCTTGCAACCATGCTTAGTCGACTAACCCGTGTGAGTTTACTTTCCAGCACCGTAAGTTCTCCGAGCCACCTCGCTCGTGCCTCTTGCAACCTTGTCGGGTGTGTAACCCGTGGGAGTTTACTTTCCTGTACCGCAAGTTCGCCGAGCCACCTCGCTCGTGCCTCTTGCAACCTTGTCGGGTGTGGACCCGTGGGAGTTTACTTTCCTGCACCGCAAGTTCGCCGAACCACCTCGCTCGTGCCTCTTGCAACCTTGTAGGGTCTGCTAACCCGTGCGAGTTTACTTTCCTGCAGCGTAAGTTCGCCGAGCCAATCGGTCGTGCCTCTTGCAACCATGCTTAGTCGACTAACACGTGCGAGTTTACTTTCTGCACCGCAAGTTCTCCGAGCCACCTCGCTCGTGCCTCATGCAACCTTGTCGGGTTTGCTTAACTGTGCGAGTTTACTTTCCAGCACCGCAAGTTCGCCGAGCCAACTCGCTCGTGCCTCTTGCAACCTTGTAGGGTCTGCTAACCCGTGCGAGTTTACTTTCCTGCAGCGTAAGTTCGCCGAGCCACCTCGGTCGTGCCTCTTGCAACCATGCTTAGTCGACTAACACGTGCGAGTTTACTTTCTGCACCGCAAGTACTCCGAGCCACCTCGCTCGTGCCTCTTGCAACCTTGTCGGGTGTGGAACCCGTGGGAGTTTACTTTCCTGCACCGCAAGTTCGCCGAACCACCTCGCTCGTGCCTCTTGCAACCTGTAGGGTCTGCTAACCCGTGCGAGTTTACTTTCCTGCAGCGAAGTTCGCCGAGCCACCTCGGTCGTGCCTCTTGCAACCATGCTTAGTCGACTAACACGTGCGAGTTTACTTTCCTGCACCGTAAGTTCTCCGAGCCACCTCGCTCGTGCCTCTTGCAACCTTGTCGGGTGTGGTAACCCGTGGGAGTTTACTTTCCTGTACCGCAAGTTCGCCGAGCCACCTCGCTCGTGCCTCTTGCAACCTTGTCGGGTGTGGTAACCCGTGGGAGTTTACTTTCCTGCACCGCAAGTTCGCCGAACCACCTCGCTCGTGCCTCTTGCAACCTTGTAGGGTCTGCTAACCCGTGCGAGTTTACTTTCCTGCAGCGTAAGTTCGCCGAGCCACCTCGGTCGTGCCTCTTGCAACCATGCTTAGTCGACTAACACGTGCGAGTTTACTTTCCTGCACCGCAAGTTCTCCGAGCCACCTCGCTCGTGCCTCATGCAACCTTGTCGGGTTTGCTTAACCGTGCGAGTTTACTTTCCAGCACCGCAAGTTCGCCGCCGAGCCAACTCGCTCGTGCCTCTTGCAACCTTGTAGGGTGCTAACCCGTGCGAGTTTACTTTCCTGCAGCGTAAGTTCGCCGAGCCACCTCGGTCGTGCCTCTTGCAACCATGCTTAGTCGACTAACACGTGCGAGTTTACTTTCCTGCACCGCAAGTACTCCGAGCCACCTCGCTCGTGCCTCTTGCAACCTTGTCGGGTGTGGTAAACCGTGGAGTTTACTTTCCTGCACCGCAAGTTCGCCGAACCACCTCGCCGTGCCTCTTGCAACCTTGTAGGGTCTGCTAACCCGTGCGAGTTTACTTTCCTGCAGCGCAAGTTCGCCGAGCCACCTCGGTCGTGCCTCTTGCAACCATGCTTAGTCGACTAACACGTGCGGTTTACTTTCCTGCACCGCAAGTTCTCCGAGCCACCTCGCTCGTGCCTCATGCAACCTTGTCGGGTTTGCTTAACTGTGCGAGTTTACTTTCCAGCACCGCAAGTTCGCCGAGCCAACTCGCTCGTGCCTCTTGCAACCTTGTAGGGTCTGCTAACCCGTGCGAGTTTACTTTCCTGCAGCGTAAGTTCGCCGAGCCACCTCGGTCGTGCCTCTTGCAACCATGCTTAGTCGACTAACACGTGCGAGTTTACTTTCCTGCACCGCAAGTACTCCGAGCCACCTCGCTCGTGCCTCTTGCAACCTTGTCGGGTGTGGTAACCCGTGCGAGTTTACTTTCCTACACAGCAAGTTCGCCGAGCCACCTCGATCGTGCCTCCTGCAACCTTGCCGGGTCTGCAAACCCGTGCGAGTTTACTTTCCTACAGGCAAGTTCGCCGGGCCACCTCGCTCGTGCCTCTTGCAACCTTGTTGGGTCTGCTAACCCGTGGGAGTTTACTTTCCAGCACCGCAAGTTCGCCGAGCCAACTCGCTCGTGCCTCTTGCAACCTTGTAGGGTCTGCTAACCCGTGCGAGTTTACTTTCCTGCAGCGTAAGTTCGCCGAGCCACCTCGGTCGTGCCTCTTGCAACCATGCTTAGTCGACTAACACGTGCGAGTTTACTTTCCTGCACCGCAAGTACTCCGAGCCACCTCGCTCGTGCCTCTTGCAACCTTGTCGGGTGTGGTAACCCGTGGGAGTTTACTTTCCTGCACCGCAAGTTCGCCGAACCACCTCGCTCGTGCCTCTTGCAACCTTGTAGGGTCTGCTAACCCGTGCGAGTTTACTTTCCTGCAGCGTAAGTTCGCCGAGCCACCTCGGTCGTGCCTCTTGCAACCATGCTTAGTCGACTAACACGTGCGAGTTTACTTTCCTGCACCGCAAGTTCGCCGAGCCACCTCGCTCGTGCCTCTTGCAACCTTGTCGGGTGTGGTAACCCGTGGGAGTTTACTTTCCTGCACCGCAAGTTCGCCGAGCCACCTCGCTCGTGCCTCTTGCAACCTTGTCGGGTGTGGTAACCCGTGGGAGTTTACTTTCCTGCACCGCAAGTTCGCCGAACCACCTCGCTCGTGCCTCTTGCAACCTTGTAGGGTCTGCTAACCCGTGCGAGTTTACTTTCCTGCAGCGTAAGTTCGCCGAGCCACCTCGGTCGTGCCTCTTGCAACCATGCTTAGTCGACTAACCCGTGTGAGTTTACTTTCCTGCACCGCAAGATCGCCGAGCCACCTCGCCTGTGCCTCATGCAACCTTGTCGGGTTTGCTTAACTGTGCGAGTTTACTTTCCTGCACCGCAAGTTCGCCTAGCCAACTCGCTCGTGCCTCTTGCAACCTTGCCAGGTCTGCTAACCCGTGCGAGTTTACTTTCCTGCAGCGTAAGTTCGCCGAGCCACCTCGGTCGTGCCTCTTGCAACCATGCTTAGGTCGCTAACACGTGCGAGTTTACTTTCCTGCACCGCAAGTTCTCCGAGCCACCTCGCTCGTGCCTCTTGCAACCTTGTCGGGTGTGGTAACCGTGGGAGTTTACTTTCCTGCACCGCAAGTTCGCCGAACCACCTCGCTCGTGCCTCTTGCAACCTTGTAGGGTCTGCTAACCCGTGCGAGTTTACTTTCCTGCAGCGTAAGTTCGCCGAGCCACCTCGGTCGTGCCTCTTGCAACCATGCTTAGTCGACTAACACGTGCGTGTTTACTTTCCTGCACCGCAAGTTCTCCGAGCCACCTCGCTCGTGCCTCATGCAACCTTGTCGGGTTTGCTTAACTGTGCGAGTTTACTTTCCAGCACCGCAAGTTCGCCGAGCCAACTCGCTCGTGCCTCTTGCAACCTTGTAGGGTCTGCTAACCCGTGCGAGTTTACTTTCCTGCAGCGTAAGTTCGCCGAGCCACCTCGGTCGTGCCTCTTGCAACCATGCTTAGTCGACTAACACGTGCGAGTTTACTTTCCTGCACCGCAAGTACTCCGAGCCACCTCGCTCGTGCCTCTTGCAACCGTCGGGTGTGGTAACCCGTGCGAGTTTACTTTCCTACACAGCAAGTTCGCCGAGCCACCTCGCTCGTGCCTCCTGCAACCTTGCCGGGTCTGCAAACCCGTGCGAGTTTACTTTCCTACAGGCAAGTTCGCCGGGCCACCTCGCTCGTGCCTCTTGCAACCTTGTTGGGTCTGCTAACCCGTGGGAGTTTACTTTCCAGCACCGCAAGTTCGCCGAGCCAACTCGCTCGTGCCTCTTGCAACCTTGGAGGGTCTGCTAACCCGTGCGAGTTTACTTTCCTGCACAGCAAGTTCGCCGAGCCACCTCGCTCGTGCCTCCTGCAACCTTGCCGGGTCTGCAAACCCGTGCGAGTTTACTTTCCTGCACCGCAAGTTCGCCGGGCCACCTCGCTCGTGCCTCTTGCAACCTTGTCGGGTCTGCTAACCCGTGGGAGTTTACTTTCCTGTACCGCAACTTCGCCGAGCAACCTCGCTCGTGCCTCTTGCAACCTTGTCGGGTGTGGTAACCCGTGGGAGTTTACTTTCCTGCACAGCAAGTTCGCTGAACCACCTCGCTCGTGTCCCTTGCAACCTTGTAAGGTCTGCTAACCCGTGCGAGTTTACTTTCCTGCACAGCAAGTTCGCCGAGCCACCTCGCTCGTGCCTCCTGCAACCTTGCCGGGTCTGCAAACCGTGCGAGTTTACTTTCCTACAGCAAGTTCGCCGGCCACCTCGCTCGTGCCTCTTGCAACCTGGGTCTGCTAACCGTGGGAGTTTACTTTCCTGCACCGCAACTTCGCCGAGACACCTCGCTCGTGCCTCTTGCAACCTTGTCGGGTGTGGTAACCCGTGGGAGTTTACTTTCCTTAACCGCAAGTTCGCCGAACCACCTCGCTCGTGCCTCTTGCAACCTTGTTGGGTCTGCTAACCCGTGCGAGTTTACTTTCCTGCAGCGTAAGTTCGCCGAGCCACCTCGGTCGTGCCTCTTGCAACCTTGCTTAGTCGACTAACCGGTGCGAGTTTACTTTCCTGCACCGCAAGTTCGCCGATCCACCTCGCTCGTGCCTCTTGCAACCTTGCAAGGGTCTGCTAACCCGTGCGAGAGTTACTTTTCTGCACCGCAAGTTCGCCGAGCCACCTCGCTCGTGCCTCTTGCAACCTTGGCGGGTCTGCTAACCCGTGGGAGTTTACTTTCCTGCACCGCAAGTTCGCCGAGCCACCTCGCTCGTGCCTCTTGCAACCTTGGCAGGTCTGCTAACCCGTGCGAGTTTACATTCCTGCAGCGTAAGTTCGCCGAGCCACCTCGCTCGTGCCTCTTGCAACCTTGGCGGGTCTGCTCACCCGTGCGAGTTTACTTTCCAGCACCGCAAGTTCGCCGAGCCACCTCGCTCATGCCTCTTGCAACCTTGGCGGGTCTGCTAACCCGTGGGAGTTTACTTTCCTGTACCGCAACTTCGCCGAGCCACCTCGCTCGTGCCTCTTGCAACCTTGTCGGGTCTGGTAACCCGTGAGTTTACTTCCTTAACCGCAAGTTAGCCGAACCACCTCGCTCGTGCCTCTTGCAACCTTGTAGGGTCTGCTAACCCGTGCGAGTTTACCTTCCTGCAGCGTAAGTTCGCCGAGCCACCTCGGTCGTGCCTCTTGCAACCATGCTTAGTCGACTAACCCGTGCGAGTTTACTTTCCTGCACCGCAAGTTCGCCGAGCCACCTCGCTCGTGCCTCTTGCAACCTTGCCAGGTCTGCTAACCCGTGCGAGAGTACTTTCCTGCTCCCCCAGTTCGCCGAGCCACCTCGCTCGTGCCTCTTGCAACCTTGGCAGGTCTTCTAACCCGTGGGAGTTTACTTTCTAGCACCGCAAGTTTGCCGAGCCACCTCGCTCGTGCCTCTTGTAACCTTGGAGGGTCTGCTAACCCGTGCGAGTTTACTTTCCAGCACCGCAAGTTCGCCGAGCCACCTCTCTCGTGCCTCTTGCAACCTTGGCTGGTCTGCTAACCCGTGCGAGTTTACTTTCTTGCACCGCAAGATCGCCGAGCCACCTCGCTCGTGCCTCATGCAACCTTACCGGGTCTGCTAACCCGTGCAAGTTTACTTTCCTGCACCGCAAGTTCGCCGAGCCACCTCACTCGTGCCGCTTGCAACCCTGCCAGGTCTGCTAACCCGTGCGAGTTTACATTCCTGCAGCGTAAGTTCGCCGAGCCACCTCGCTCGTGCCTCTTGCAACCATGCTTAGTCGACTAACCCGTGCGAGTTACTTTCCTGCACCGCAAGTTCTCCGAGCCACCTCGCTCGTGCCTCTTGCAACCTTGCCAAGTCTGCTAACCCGTGCGAGAGTTACTTTCCTGCTCCGCCAGTTCGCCGAGCCACCTCGCTCGTGCCTCTTGCAACCTGGCAGGTCTGCTAACTCGTGGGAGTTTACTTTCCTACACCGCAACTTCGCCGAGCCAGCTCGCTCGTGCCTCTTGCAACCTTGGCGGGTCCGCTAACCTGTGCGAGTTTACTTTCCTGCACGCAAGTTCGCCGAGCCACCTCGCTCGTGCCTCTTGCAACCTTGGCGGGTCGCTAACCGTGCGAAATTACTTTCCTGCACCGCAAGTTCGCCGAGCCACTTCGCTCGTGCCTCTTGCAACCTTGTTGGGTCTGCTTACCCGTGGGAGTTTACTTTCCAGCATCGCAAGTTCGCCGAGCGACCTCGCTCGTGCCTCTTGCAACCTTGTCGGGTCTGCAAACCCGAGCGAGGAGTTACTTTCCTGCACCGCAAGTTCGCCGGCCACCTCGCTCGTGCCTCTTGCAACCTTGCGGGTCTGCTAACCCGTGGGAGTTTACTTTCCTGCACAGCAACTTCGCCGCGCCACCTCGCTCGTGCCTCTTGCAACCTGTCGGGTCTGCTAACCCGTGCGAGTTTACTTTACTACACAGCAAGATCGCCGAGCCACCTCGCTCGGCCTCTTGCAAACTTGGGGGTCTGCTAACCGTGCGAGTTTACTGTCCTGCACCGCAAATTCGCCGAGCCACCTCGCTCGTGCCTCTTGCAACCTTGTCGGGTCTGCTACCCGTGCGAGTTTACTTTCCAGCACCGCAAGTTCGCCGAGCCACCTCGCTCGTGCCTCTTGCAACCTTGGAGGGTCTGCTAACCCGTGCGAGTTTATTTTCCTTGCAGCAAGTTCGCCGAGCCACCTCGCTCGTGCCTCTTGCAACCTTGCCGGGTCTGCTAACCGTGCGAGTTTACTTTCCTGCACCGCAAGTTCGCCGGGCCACCTCGCTCGTGCCTCTTGCAACCTTGTTGGGTCTGCTAACCTGTGGGAGTTTACTTTCCTGCACCGCAACTTCGCCGAGCCACCTCGCTCGTGCCTCTTGCAACCTTGGCGGGTCCGCTAACCCGTGTGAGTTTACTTTCCTGCACCGCAAGTTCGCCGAGCCACCTCGCTCGTGCCTCTTGCAACCTTGTAGGGTCTGCTAACCCGTGCGAGTTTACTTTCCTGCACCGCAAGTTCGCCGAGCCACCTCGCTCGTGCCTCTTGCAACCTTGTCGGGTGTGGTAACCCGTGGGAGTTTACTTTCCTGCACCGCAAGTTCGCCGAACCACCTCGCTCGTGCCTCTTGCAACCTTGTAGGGTCTGCTAACCCGTGCGAGTTTACTTTCCTGCACAGCAAGTTCGCCGAGCCACCTCGCTCGTGCCTCCTGCAACCTTGCCGGGTCTGCAAACCCGTGCGAGTTTACTTTCCTGCACCGCAAGTTCGCCGGGCCACCTCGCTCGTGCCTCTTGCAACCTTGTTGGGTCTGCTAACCCGTGGGAGTTTACTTTCCTGTACCGCAAGTTCGCCGAGCCACCTCGCTCGTGCCTCTTGCAACCTTGTCGGGTGTGGTAACCCGTGGGAGTTTACTTTCCTGCACCGCAAGTTCGCCGAACCACCTCGCTCGTGCCTCTTGCAACCTTGTAGGGTCTGCTAACCCGTGCGAGTTTACTTTCCTGCAGCGTAAGTTCGCCGAGCCACCTCGGTCGTGCCTCTTGCAACCATGCTTAGTCGACTAACCCGTGTGAGTTTACTTTCCTGCACCGCAAGTTCGCCGAGCCACCTCGCTCGTGCCTCTTGCAACCTTGCCAGGTCTGTTAACCCGTGCGAGTTTACTTTCCTGCACCGCAAGTTCGCCGAGCCACCTCGCTCGTGCCTCTTGCAACCTTTTCGGGTGTGGTAACCCGTGGGAGTTTACTTTCCTGCACCGCAAGTTCGCCGAGCCACCTCGCTCGTGCCTCTTGCAACCTTGGAGGGTCTGCTAACCCGTGCGAGTTTACTTTCCAGCACCGCAAGTTCGCCGAGCCACCTCGCTCGTGCCTCTTGCAACCTTGTAGGGTCTGCTAACCCGTGCAAGTTTACTTTCTTGCACCGCAAGTTCGCCGAGCCACCTCGCTCGTGCCTCTTGCAAACTTACCGGGTCTGCTAACCCGTGCAAGTTTACTTTCCTGCACCGCAAGTTCGCCGAGCCACCTCAGTCGTGCCTCTTGCAACCATGCTTAGTCGACTAACCCGTGCGAGTTTACTTTCCTGCACCGCAAGTTCGCCGAGCCACCTCGCTCGTGCCTCTTGCAACCTTGCCAGGTCTGCTAACCCGTGCGAGTTTACATTCCTGCAGCGTAAGTTCGCCGAGCCACCTCGCTCGTGCCTCTTGCAACCTTGGCGGGTCTGCTGATTCGTGCGAGTTTACTTTCCTGCACAGCAAGTTCGCCGAGCCACCTCGCTCGTGCCTCTTGCAACCTTGGCGGGTCTGCTCACCCGTGCGAGTTTACTTTCCAGCACCGCAAGTTCGCCGAGCCACCTCGCTCGTGCCTCTTGCAACCTTGGCTGGTCTGCTAACCCGTGCGAGTTTACTTTCCTGCACAGCAAGTTCGCCGAGCCACCTCGCTCGTGCCTCATGCAACCTTGTCGGGTTTGCTTAACTGTGCGAGTTTACTTTCCAGCACCGCAAGTTCGCCGAGCCAACTCGCTCGTGCCTCTTGCAACCTTGGAGGGTCTGCTAACCCGTGCGAGTTTACTTTCCTGCAGCGTAAGTTCGCCGAGCCACCTCGTCGTGCCTCTTGCAACCATGCTTAGTGACTAACCCGTGCGAGTTTACTTTCCTGCACCGCAAGTTCGCCGAGCCACCTCGCTCGTGCCTCTTGCAACCTTTTCGGGTGTGGTAACCCGTGGGAGTTTACTTTCCAGCACCGCAAGTTCGCCGAGCCACCTCGCTCGTGCCTCTTGCAACCTTGGCGGGTCTGGTAACCCGTGCGAGTTTACTTTCCTGCACCGCAAGTTCGCCGAACCACCTCGCTCGTGCCTCTTGCAACCTTGTAGGGTCTGCTAACCCGTGCGAGTTTACTTTCCTGCAGCGTAAGTTCGCCGAGCCACCTCGCTCGTGCCTCTTGCAACCATGCTTAGTCGACGAACCCGTGTGAGTTTACTTTCTTGCACCGCAAGTTCGCCGAGCCACTTCGCTCGTGCCTCTTGCAACCTTGTCGGGTCTGCTAACCGTGCGAGTTTACTTTCCTGCACCGCAAGTTCGCCGAGCCAACTCGCTCGTGCCTCTTGCAACCTTGTAGGGTCTGCTAACCCGTGCGAGTTTACTTTCCTGCAGCGCAAGTTCGCCGAGCCACCTCGCTCGTGCCTCTTGCAACCATGCTTAGTGACTAACCGTGCGAGTTTACTTTCTGCACCGCAAGTTCGCCGAGCCACCTCGCTCGTGCCTCTTGCAACCTTGTCGGGTGTGCTAACCCGTGGGAGTTTACTTTCCTGCACCGCAAGTTCGCCGACCACCTCGCTCGTGCCTCTTGCAACCTTGTAGGGTCTGCTAACCCGTGCGAGTTTACTTTCCTGCAGCAAGTTCGCCGAGCCACCTCGCTCGTGCCTCTTGCAACCATGCTTAGTCGACTAACCGTGCGTGTTACTTTCCTGCACAGCAAGTTCGCCGAGCCACTTCGCTCGTGCCACTTGCAACCTTGGCGGGTCTGCTAACCCGTGCGAGTTTACTTTCCGGCACCGCAAGTTCGCCGAACCACCTCGCTCGTGCCTCTTGCAACCTTGTAGGGTCTGCTAACCCGTGCGAGTTTACTTTCCTGCAGCGTAAGTTCGCCGAGCCACCTCGGTCGTGCCTCTTGCAACCATGCTTAGTCGACTAACCCGTGTGAGTTTACTTTCCTGCACCGCAAGTTCGCCGAGCCACCTCGCTCGTGCCTCTTGCAACCTTGTCGGGTGTGGTAACCCGTGGGAGTTTACTTTCCTGCACCGCAAGTTCGCCGAGCCACCTCGCTCGTGCCTCTTGCAACCTTGTAGGGTCTGCTAACCCGTGCGAGTTTACTTTCCTGCAGCGTAAGTTCGCCGAGCCACCTCGCTCGTGCCTCTTGCAACCATGCTTAGTCGACTAACCCGTGTGAGTTTACTTTCCTGCACCGCAAGTTCGCCGAGCCACCTCGCTCGTGCCTCTTGCAACCTTGGAGGGTCTGCTAACCCGTGCGAGTATACTTTCCAGCACCGCAAGTTCGCCGAGCCACCTCGCTCGTGCCTCTTGCAACCATGCTTAGTCGACTAACCCGTGTGAGTTTACTTTCCAGCACCGCAAGTTCGCCGAGCCACCTCGCTCGTGCCTCTTGCAACCTTGTCGGGGTTGCTTAACGTGCGAGTTTACTTTCCAGCACCGCAAGTTCGCCGAGCCACCTCGCTCGTGCCTCTTGCAACCTTGTAGGGTCTGCTAACCCGTGCGAGTTTACTTTCCTGCAGCGTAAGTTCGCCGAGCCACCTCGCTCGTGCCTCTTGCAACCATGCTTAGTCGACTAACCCGTGTGAGTTTACTTTCCTGCACCGCAAGTTCGCCGAGCCACCTCGCTCGTGCCTCTTGCAACCTTGTCGGGTGTGGTAACCCGTGGGAGTTTACTTTCCTGCACCGCAAGTTCGCCGAGCCACCTCGCTCGTGCCTCTTGCAACCTTGGAGGGTCTGCTAACCCGTGCGAGTTTACTTTCCTGCAGCGTAAGTTCGCCGAGCCACCTCGGTCGTGCCTCTTGCAACCATGCTTAGTCGACTAACCCGTGCGAGTTTACTTTCCTGCACCGCAAGTTCTCGAGCCACCTCGCTCGTGCCTCTTGCAACCTTGTCGGGTCTGCTTAACTGTGCGAGTTTACTTTCCAGCACCGCAAGTTCGCCGAGCCAACTCGCTCGTGCCTCTTGCAACCTTGTAGGGTCTGCTAACCCGTGCGAGTTTACTTTCCTGCACCGCAAGTTCGCCGAGCCACCTCGGTCGTGCCTCTTGCAACCATGCTTAGTCGCTAACACGTGCGAGTTTACTTTCCTGCACCGCAAAGTACCGAGCCACCTCGCTCGTGCCTCTTGCAACCTTGTCGGGTGTGGTAACCCGTGCGAGTTTACTTTCCTACACAGCAAGTTCGCCGAGCCACCTCGCTCGTGCCTCTTGCAACCTTGCCGGGTCTGCAACCCGTGCGAGTTTACTTTCCTACAGCAAGTTCGCCGAGCCACCTCGCTCGTGCCTCTTGCAACCTTGTTGGGTCTGCTAACCCGTGGGAGTTTACTTTCCAGCACCGCAAGTTCGCCGAGCCAACTCGCTCGTGCCTCTTGCAACCTTGGAGGGTCTGCTAACCGTGCGAGTTTACTTTCCTGCACAGCAAGTTCGCCGAGCCACCTCGCTCGTGCCTCTTGCAACCTTGCCGGGTCTGCTAACCCGTGCGAGTTTACTTTCTGCACCGCAAGTTCGCCGAGCCACCTCGCTCGTGCCTCTTGCAACCTTGTCGGGTCTGCTAACCCGTGGAGTTTACTTTCCTGCACCGCAAGTTCGCCGAGCCACCTCGCTCGTGCCTCTTGCAACCTTGTCGGGGTGCTAACCCGTGGGAGTTTACTTTCCTGCACCGCAAGTTCGCTGAACCACCTCGCTCGTGCCTCTTGCAACCTTGTAGTCTGCTAACCCGTGCGAGTTTACTTTCCTGCACAGCAAGTTCGCCGAGCCACCTCGCTCGTGCCTCTTGCAACCTTGCCGGGTCTGCTAACCCGTGCGAGTTTACTTTCCTACCGCAAGTTCGCCGAGCCACCTCGCTCGTGCCTCTTGCAACCTTGTGGGTCTGCTAACCCGGGAGTTTACTTTCCTGCACAGCAAGTTCGCCGAGCCAACTCGCTCTTGCCTCTTGCAACCTTGTTGGGTCTGCTAACCTGTGGGAGTTTACCTTCCTGCAACGCAAGTTCGCCGAACCACCTCGCTCGTGCCTCTTGCAACCTTGTAGGGTCTGCTAACCCGTGCGAGTTTACTTTCCTGCAGCGTAAGTTCGCCGAGCCACCTCGCTCGTGCCTCTTGCAACCTTGCGGTCGACTAACCGTGCGAGTTTACTTTCCTGCACCGCAAGTTCGCCGAGCCACCTCGCTCGTGCCTCTTGCAACCTTGCAGGGTCTGCTAACCCGTGCGAGAGTTACTTTCCTGCAGCGCAAGTTCGCCGAGCCACCTCGCTCGTGCCTCTTGCAACATTGGCAGGTCTGCTAACCCGTGGGAGTTTACTTTCCTGCACCGCAAGTTCGCCGAGCCACCTCGCTCGTGCCTCTTGCAACCTTGGCAGGTCTGCTAACCCGTGGGAGTTTACTTTCCTGCACCGCAAGTTCGCCGAGCCACCTCGCTCGTGCCTCTTGCAACCTTGTAGGGTCTGCTAACCCGTGCAAGTTTACTTTCTTGCACCGCAAGTTCGCCGAGCCACCTCGCTCGTGCCTCTTGCAACCTTGCGGGTCTGCTAACCGTGCGAGTTTACTTTCCTGCACCGCAAGTTCGCCGAGCCACCTCGCTCGTGCCTCTTGCAACCTTGCTTATTCGCTAACCCGTGCGAGTTTACTTTCCAGCACCGCAAGTTCGCCAAGCCAACTCGCTCGTGCCTCTTGCAACCTTGCCAGGTCTGCAAGCCCGTGCGAGTTTACTTTCCTGCACAGCAAGTTCGCCGAGCCACCTCGCTCGTGCCTCTTGCAACCTTGCCGGGTCTGCTAACCCGTGCGAGTTTACTTTCCTGCACAGCAAGTTCGCCGAGCCACCTCGCTCGTGCCTCTTGCAACCTTGGGGGTCTGCTAACCCGTGTGTGAGTTTACTTTCCTGCACCGCAAGTTCGCCGAGCCACCTCGCTCGTGCCTCTTGCAACCTTGGAGGGTCTGCTAACCCGTGCGAGTTTACTTTCCAGCACCGCAAGTTCGCCGAGCCACCTCGCTCGTGCCTCTTGCAACCTTGGAGGGTCTGCTAACCCGTGCGAGTTTACTTTCCTGCACCGCAAGTTCGCCGAGCCACCTCGCTCGTGCCTCTTGCAACCATGCTTAGTCGACTAACCCGTGTGAGTTTACTTTCCTGCACCGCAAGTTCGCCGAGCCACCTCGCTCGTGCCTCTTGCAACCTTGCCAGGTCTGTTAACCCGTGCGAGTTTACTTTCCTGCACCGCAAGTTCGCCGAGCCACCTCGCTCGTGCCTCTTGCAACCTTGCCAGGTCTGTTAACCCGTGCGAGTTTACTTTCCTGCACAGCAAGTTCGCCGAGCCACCTTGCTCGTGCCTCTTGCAACCTTGGAGGGTCTGCTAACCCGTGCGAGTTTACTTTCTACAGGCAAGTTCGCCGGCCACCTCGCTCGTGCCTCTTGCAACCTTGTTGGGTCTGCTAACCCGTGGGAGTTTACTTTCCTGCACCGCAAGTCGCCGAGCCACCTCGCTCGTGCCTCTTGCAACCTTGTGGGTGGGTAACCCGTGGAGTTTACTTTCCTGCACCGCAAGTTCGCCGAGCCACCTCGCTCGTGCCTCTTGCAACCTTGTAGGGTCTGCTAACCCGTGCGAGTTTACTTTCCTGCAGCGTAAGTTCGCCGAGCCACCTCGTCGTGCCTCTTGCAACATGCTAGTCGCTAACCCGTGCGAGTTTACTTTCCTGCACCGCAAGTTCGCCGAGCCACCTCGCTCGTGCCTCTTGCAACCTTGTCGGGTCTGGTAACCCGTGGGAGTTTACTTTCCTGCACAGCAAGTTCGCCGAACCACCTCGCTCGTGCCTCTTGCAACCTTGTAGGGTCTGCTAAACCGTGCGAGTTTACTTTCCTGCACAGCAAGTTCGCCGAGCCACCTCGCTCGTGCCTCTTGCAACCTTGCCGGTCTGCAAACCCGTGCGAGTTTACTTTCCTACAGGCAAGTTCGCCGGGCCACCTCGCTCGTGCCTCTTGCAACCTTGTGGGTCTGCTAACCCGTGGGAGTTTACTTTCTGCACCGCAAGTTCGCCGAGCCACCTCGCTCGTGCCTCTTGCAACCTTGTCGGGTGTGGAACCCGTGGAGAGTTTACTTTCCGGCACCGCAAGTTCGCCGAACCACCTCGCTCGTGCCTCTTGCAACCTTGTAGGGTCTGCTAACCCGTGCGAGTTTACTTTCCTGCAGCGTAAGTTCGCCGAGCCACCTCGGTCGTGCCTCTTGCAACCATGCTTAGTCGACTAACCCGTGTGAGTTTACTTTCCTGCACCGCAAGTTCGCCGAGCCACCTCGCTCGTGCCTCTTGCAACCTTCGAGGGTCTGCTAACCCGTGCGAGTATACTTTCCAGCACCGCAAGTTCGCCGAGCCACCTCGCTCGTGCCTCTTGCATCTTTGCCAGGTCTGTTAACCCGTGCGAGTTTACTTTCCTGCACCGCAAGTTCGCCGAGCCACCTCGCTCGTGCCTCTTGCAACTTGGCAGGTCGTGCTAACCGTGGGAGTTTACTTTCCTGCACCGCAAGTTCGCCGAGCCACCTCGCTCGTTCCTCTTGCAACCTTGGAGGGTCTGCTAACCCGTGCGAGTTTACTTTCCAGCACCGCAAGTTCGCCGAGCCACCTCGCTCGTGCCTCTTGCAACCTTGCCGGGTCTGCTAACCCGTGCGAGTTTACTTTCCTGCACCGCAAGTTCGCCGAGCCACCTCGTCGTGCCTCTTGAAACCGGCTATTCGCTAACCCGTGCGAGTTTACTTTCCTGCACCGCAAGTTCGCCGAGCCACCTCGCTCGTGCCTCTTGCAACCTTGCCAGGTCTGCTAACCCGTGCGAGTTTACTTTCCTGCACCGCAAGTTCGCCGAGCCACCTCGCTCGTGCCTCTTGCAACCTTGGCGGGTCTGCTGATCCGTGCGAGTTTACTTTCCTGCACAGCAAGTTCGCCGAGCCACCTCGCTCGTGCCTCTTGCAACCTTGGCGGGTCTGCTCACCCGTGCGAGTTTACTTTCCAGCACCGCAAGTTCTCCGAGCCACCTCGCTCGTGCCTCTTGCAACCTTGTAGGGTCTGCTAACCCGTGCAAGTTTACTTTCTTGCACCGCAAGTTCGCCGAGCCACCTCGCTCGTGCCTCTTGCAACCTTACCGGGTCTGCTAACCCGTGCGAGTTTACTTTCCTGCACCGCAAGTTCGCCGAGCCACCTCGTCGTGCCTCTTGAAACTGCTTATCGACTAACCCGTGCGAGTTTACTTTCCTGCACCGCAAGTTCGCCGAGCCACTCGCTCGTGCCTCTTGCAACCTTGCAGGTCTGCTAACCCGTGCGAGTTTACATTCCTGCACCGCAAGTTCGCCGAGCCACCTCGCTCGTGCCTCTTGCAACCTTGGCGGGTCTGCTAACCCGTGCGAGTTTACTTTCCTGCACAGCAAGTTCGCCGAGCCACCTCGCTCGTGCCTCTTGCAACCTTGGCGGGTCTGCTCACCCGTGCGAGTTTACTTTCCAGCACCGCAAGTTCGCCGAGCCACCTCGCTCGTGCCTCTTGCAACCTTGGCGGGTCTGCTAACCCGTGCGAGTTTACTTTCCTGCACAGCAAGTTCGCCGAGCCACCTCGCTCGTGCCTCTTGCAACCTTGTCGGGTTTGCCTAACTGTGCGAGTTTACTTTCCAGCACCGCAAGTTCGCCGAGCCAACTCGCTCGTGCCTCTTGCAACCTTGTAGGGTCTGCTAACCCGTGCGAGTTTACTTTCCTGCAGCGTAAGTTCGCCGAGCCACCTCGCTCGTGCCTCTTGCAACCTTGCTTAGTCGCTAAACGTGCGAGTTTACTTTCCTGCACCGCAAGTTCGCCGAGCCACCTCGCTCGTGCCTCTTGCAACCTTGTCGGGTGTGGTAACCCGTGGAGTTTACTTTCCTGTACCGCAAGTTCGCCGAGCCACCTCGCTCGTGCCTCTTGCAACCTTGTCGGGTGTGCTAACCCGTGGGAGTTTACTTTCCTGCACCGCAAGTTCGCCGACCACCTCGCTCGTGCCTCTTGCAACCTTGTAGGGTCTGCTAACCCGTGCGAGTTTACTTTCCTGCAGCGCAAGTTCGCCGAGCCACCTCGTCGTGCCTCTTGCAACCATGCTTGTCGCTAACCCGTGCGAGTTTACTTTCCTGCACCGCAAGTTCGCCGAGCCACCTCGCTCGTGCCTCTTGCAACCTTGTCGGGTGTGGTAACCCGTGGGAGTTTACTTTCCTGCACCGCAAGTTCGCCGAGCCACCTCGCTCGTGCCTCTTGCAACCTTGCCAGGTCTGCTAACCCGTGCGAGTTTACTTTCCTGCACAGCAAGTTCGCCGAGCCACCTCGCTCGTGCCTCTTGCAACCTTGCCGGGTCTGCTAACCCGTGCGAGTTTACTTTCCTACAGCACGTTCGCCGAGCCACCTCGCTCGTGCCTCTTGCAACCTTGCCGGGTCTGCTAACCCGTGCGAGTTTACTTTCCAGCACCGCAAGTTCGCCGAGCCACCTCGCTCGTGCCTCTTGCAACCTTGGAGGGTCTGCTAACCCGTGCGAGTTTACTTTCCTGCACGCAAGTTCGCCGAGCCACCTCGCTCGTGCCTTGCAACCTTGCCGGGTCTGCTAACCCGTGCGAGTTTACTTTCCTGCACCGCAAGTTCGCCGGCCACCTCGCTCGTGCCTCTTGCAACCTTGGAGGGTCTGCTAACCCGTGCGAGTTTACTTTCCAGCACCGCAAGTTCGCCGAGCCACCTCGCTCGTGCCTCTTGCAACCTTGGAGGGTCTGCTAACCCGTGCGAGTTTACTTTCCGGCACCGCAAGTTCGCCGAACCACCTCGCTCGTGCCTCTTGCAACCTTGTAGGGTCTGCTAACCCGTGCGAGTTTACTTTCCTGCAGCGTAAGTTCGCCGAGCCACCTCGGTCGTGCCTCTTGCAACCATGCTTAGTCGACTAACCCGTGTGAGTTTACTTTCCTGCACCGCAAGTTCGCCGAGCCACCTCGCTCGTGCCTCTTGCAACCTTGCCAGGTCTGTTAACCCGTGCGAGTTTACTTTCCTGCACCGCAAGTTCGCCGAGCCACCTCGCTCGTGCCTCTTGCAACCTTGGCGGGTCTGCTAACCCGTGCGAGTTTACTTTCCTGCACCGCAAGTTCGCCGAGCCACCTCGCTCGTGCCTCTTGCAACCTTGGCGGGTCTGCTAACCCGTGCGAGTTTACTTTCCAGCACCGCAAGTTCGCCGAGCCACCTCGCTCGTGCCTCTTGCAAACTTGCCAGGTCTGCAAACCCGTGCGAGTTTACTTTCCTGCACAGCAAGTTCGCCGAGCCACCTCGCTCGTGCCTCTTGCAACCTTGCCGGGTCTGCTAACCCGTGCGAGTTTACTTTCCTGCACCGCAAGTTCGCCGAGCCACCTCGCTCGTGCCTCTTGCAACCTTGGAGGGTCTGCTAACCCGTGCGAGTTTACTTTCCTGCACCGCAAGTTCGCCGAGCCACCTCGCTCGTGCCTCTTGCAACCTTGTCGGGTGTGGTAACCCGTGGCGAGTTACTTTCCTGCACCGCAAGTTCGCCGAGCCACCTCGCTCGTGCCTCTTGCAACCTTGTAGGGTCTGCTAACCCGTGCGAGTTTACTTTCCTGCACCGCAAGTTCGCCGAGCCACCTCGCTCGTGCCTCTTGCAACCTTGCTTAGTCGACTAACCCGTGCGAGTTTACTTTCCTGCACCGCAAGTTCGCCGAGCCACCTCGCTCGTGCCTCTTGCAACCTTTTCGGGTGTGGTAACCCGTGGGAGTTTACTTTCCTGCACCGCAAGTTCGCCGAGCCACCTCGCTCGTGCCTCTTGCAACCTTGTCGGGTGTGGTAACCCGTGGGAGTTTACTTTCCTGCACCGCAAGTTCGCCGAACACCTCGCTCGTGCCTCTTGAACCTTGTAGGGTCTGCTAACCCGTGCGAGTTTACTTTCCTGCAGCGTAAGTTCGCCGAGCCACCTCGGTCGTGCCTCTTGCAACCATGCTTAGTCGACTAACACGTGCGAGTTTACTTTCCTGCACCGCAAGTTCCGAGCCACCTCGCTCGTGCCTCTTGCAACCTTGTCGGGTGTGCTAACCCGTGGGAGTTTACTTTCCTGCACAGCAAGTTCGCCGAACCACCTCGCTCGTGTCTCTTGCAACCTTGTAAGGTCTGCTAACCCGTGCGAGTGTTTACTTTCCACACAGCAAGTTCGCCGAGCCACCTCGCTCGTGCCTCCTGCAACCTTGCCGGTCTGCTAACCCGTGCGAGTTTACTTTCTACAGGCACGTTCGCCGGGCCACCTCGCTCGTGCCTCTTGCAACCTTGTTGGGTCTGCTAACCCGTGGGAGTTTACTTTCCAGCACCGCAAGTTCGCCGAGCCAACTCGCTCGTGCCTCTTGCAACCTTGGAGGGTCTGCTAACCCGTGCGAGTTTACTTTCCTGCACAGCAAGTTCGCCGAGCCACCTCGCTCGTGCCTCTTGCAACCTTGCCGGGTCTGCTAACCCGTGCGAGTTTACTTTCCTGCACCGCAAGTTCGCCGGGCCACCTCGCTCGTGCCTCTTGCAACCTTGTCGGGTCTGCTAACCCGTGGGAGTTTACTTTCCTGCACCGCAACTTCGCCGAGCCACCTCGCTCGTGCCTCTTGCAACCTTGTCGGGTGTGGTAACCCGTGGGAGTTTACTTTCCTGCACCGCAAGTTCGCCGAACCACCTCGCTCGTGCCTCTTGCAACCTTGTAGGGTCTGCTAACCCGTGCGAGTTTACTATCCTGCACCGCAAGTTCGCCGAGCCACCTCGCTCGTGCCTCTTGCAACCTTGTCGGGTGTGGTAACCCGTGGAGTTTACTTTCCTGCACAGCAAGTTCGCTGAACCACCTCGCTCGTGTCTCTTGCAACCTTGTAGGTCTGCTAACCCGTGCGAGTTTACTTTCCTGCACAGCAAGTTCGCCGAGCCACCTCGCTCGTGCCTGCTGCAAACTTGCCGGGTCTGCAACCCGTGCGAGTTTACTTTCCTACAGGCAAGTTCGCCGGGCCACCTCGCTCGTGCCTCTTGCAACCTTGTTGGGTCTGCTAACCCGTGGGAGTTTACTTTCCTGTACCGCAAGTTCGCCGAGCCACCTCGCTCGTGCCTCTTGCAACCTTGTCGGGTGTGGTAACCCGTGGGAGTTTACTTTCCTGCACCGCAAGTTCGCCGAACCACCTCGCTCGTGCCTCTTGCAACCTTGTAGGGTCTGCTAACCCGTGCGAGTTTACTTTCCTGCAGCGTAAGTTCGCCGAGCCACCTCGGTCGTGCCTCTTGCAACCATGCTTAGTCGACTAACCCGTGCGAGTTTACTTTCCTGCACCGCAAGTTCTCCGAGCCACCTCGCTCGTGCCTCTTGCAACCTTGCCAGGTCTGCTAACCCGTGCGAGAGTACTTTCCTGCTCGCTAGTTCGCCGAGCCACCTCGCTCGTGCCTCTTGCAACATTGCAGGTCTGCTAACCCGTGGCGAGTTTACTTTCCTGCACCGCAAGTTCGCCGAGCCACCTCGCTCGTGCCTCTTGCAACCTTGGAGGTCTGCTGCTAACCCGTGGGAGTTTACTTTCTGCACCGCAAGTTCGCCGAGCCACCTCGCTCGTTCCTCTTGCAACCTTGTAGGGTTCTGCTAACCCGTGCAAGTTTACTTTTTGCACCGCAAGTTCGCCGAGCCACCTCAGTCGTGCCTCTTGAAACCTTGCTTATTCGTAACCCGTGCGAGTTTACTTTCCTGCACCGCAAGTTCGCCGAGCCACCTCGCTCGTGCCTCTTGCAACCTTGCCAAGTCTGCTAACCCGTGCGAGAGTACTTTCCTGCTCCGCTAGTTCGCCGAGCCACCTCGCTCGTGCCTCTTGCAACATTGGCAGGTCTGCTAACCCGTGGGAGTTTACTTTCCTGCTCCGCCAGTTCGCCGAGCCACCTCGCTCGTGCCTCTTGCAACCTTGGCAGGTCTGCTAACACGTGGGAGTTTACTTTCGTGCACCGCAAGTTCGCCGAGCCACCTCGCTCGTGCCTCTTGCAACCTTGTAGGGTCTGCTAACCCGTGCAAGTTTACTTTCATGCACCGCAAGTTCGCCGAGCCACCTCGCTCGTGCCTCTTGCAACCTTACGGGTCTGCTAACCGCGAGTTTACTTTCCTGCACCGCAAGTTCGCCGAGCCACCTCAGTCGTGCCTCTTGAACCCTGCTTATTCGACTAACCCGTGCGAGTTTACTTTCCTGCACCGCAAGTTCTCCGAGCCACCTCGCTCGTGCCTCTGCAACCTTGCCAAGTCTGCTAACCGTGCGAGGTACTTTCCTGCTCGCAAGTTCGCCGAGCCACCTCGCTCGTGCCTCTTGCAACATTGGCAGGTCTGCTAACCCGTGGGAGTTTACTTTCCTGCACCGCAAGTCGCCGAGCCACCTCGCTCGTGCCTCTTGCAACCTTGGCAGGTCTGCTAACACGTGGGAGTTTACTTTCGTGCACCGCAAGTTCGCCGAGCCACCTCGCTCGTGCCTCTTGCAACCTTGTAGGGTCTGCTAACCCGTGCAAGTTTACTTTCTTGCACCGCAAGTTCGCCGAGCCACCTCGCTCGTGCCTCTTGCAACCTTACCGGGTCTGCTAACCCGTGCAAGTTTACTTTCCTGCACCGCAAGTTCGCCGAGCCACCTCAGTCGTGCCTCTTGAAACCCTGCTTATTCGACTAACCCGTGCGAGTTTACTTTCCTGCACCGCAAGTTCGCCGAGCCACCTCGCTCGTGCCTCTTGCAACCTTGCCAGGTCTGCTAACCCGTGCGAGTTTACATTCCTGCAGCGTAAGTTCGCCGAGCCACCTCGCTCGTGCCTCTTGCAACCTTGGCGGGTCTGCTGATCCGTGCGAGTTTACTTTCCTGCACAGCAAGTTCGCCGAGCCACCTCGCTCGTGCCTCTTGCAACCTTGGCGGGTCTGCTCACCCGTGCGAGTTTACTTTCCTGCACCGCAAGTTCGCCGAGCCACCTCGCTCGTGCCTCTTGCAACCTTGGCGGGTCTGCTAACCCGTGCGAGTTTACTTTCCTGCACAGCAAGTTCGCCGAGCCACCACGCTCGTGCCTCATGCAACCTTATCGGGGTTGCTTAACTGTGCGAGTTTACTTTCCAGCACCGCAAGTTCGCCGAGCCAACTCGCTCGTGCCTCTTGCAACCTTGGAGGGTCTGCTAACCCGTGCGAGTTTACTTTCCTGCACGCAAGTTCGCCGAGCCACCTCGCTCGTGCCTCCTGCAACCTTGCGGGTCTGCTAACCCGTGCGAGTTTACTTTCCTGCACCGCAAGTTCGCCGGGCCACTCGCTCGTGCCTCTTGCAACCTTGTGGGTCTGCTAACCCGTGGGAGTTTACTTTCCTGCACCGCAAGTTCGCCGAGCCACCTCGCTCGTGCCTCTTGCAACCTTGTCGGGTGTGGTAACCCGTGGGAGTTACTTTCCTGCACCGCAAGTTCGCCGAACCACCTCGCTCGTGCCTCTTGCAACCTTGTAGGGTCTGCTAACCGTGCGAGTTTACTTCCTGCAGCGTAAGTTCGCCGAGCCACCTCGGTCGTGCCTCTTGCACCATGCTTAGTCGACTAACCCGTGCGAGTTTACTTTCCTGCACCGCAAGTTCTCGAGCCACCTCGCTCGTGCCTCTTGCAACCTTGCCAAGTCTGCTAACCCGTGCGAGAGTACTTTCCTGCTCCGCAGTTCGCCGAGCCACCTCGCTCGTGCCTCTTGCAACCTTGGCAGGTCTGCTAACACGTGGGAGTGGGAGTTTACTTTCGTGCACCGCAAGTTCGCCGAGCAACCTGCTCGTGCCTCTTGCAACCTTGTAGGGTCTGCTAACCGTGCAAGTTTACTTTCTTGCACCGCAAGTCGCCGAGCCACCTCGCTCGTGCCTCTTGCAACCTTTACGGGGTCTGCTAACCGTGCGAAGTTTACTTTCCTGCACCGCAAGTTCGCCGAGCCACCTCGTCGTGCCTCTTGAAACCATGCTTAGTCGACTAACCCGTGCGAGTTTACTTTCCTGCACCGCAAGTTCGCCGAGCCACCTCGTCCGTGCCTCTTGCAACCTTGCCAGGTCTGCTAACCCGTGCGAGTTTACATTCCTGCAGCGTAAGTTCGCCGAGCCACCTCGCTCGTGCCTCTTGCAACCTTGTCGGGTTTGCTTAACTGTGCGAGTTTACTTTCCAGCACCGCAAGTTCGCCGAGCCAACTCGCTCGTGCCGCTTGCAACCTTGGAAGGTCTGCTAACCCGTGCGAGTTTACTTTCCTGCACAGCAAGTTCGCCGAGCCACCTCGCTCGTGCCTCCTGCAACCTTGTCGGGTCTGCTAACCCATGGGAGTTTACTTTCCTGTACCGCAACTTCGCCGAGCAACCTCGCTCGTGCCTCTTGCAACCTTGTCGGGTCTGCTATACCGTGCGAGTTTACTTTACTACACAGCAAGATCGCCGAGCCACCTCGCTCGTGCCTCTTGCAACCTTGGCGGGTCTGCTAACCCGTGCGAGTTTACTTTCCTGCACAGCGAGTTCGAGCCACCTCACTCGTGCCTCATGCAACCTTGTCGGGTTTGCTTAACTGTGCGAGTTTACTTTCCAGCACCGCAAGTTCGCCGAGCCAACTCGCTCGTGCCTCTTGCAACCTTGGAGGGTCTGCTAAACCGTGCGAGTTTACTTTCCTGCACAGCAAGTTCGCCGAGCCACCTCGCTCGTCCCTCCTGCAACCTCGCCGGGTCTGCTAACCCGTGCGAGTTTACTTTCCTGCACCGCAAGTTCGCCAGGCCACCTCGCTCGTGCCTCTTGCAACCTTGTTGGGTCTTCTAACTCATGGGAATTTACTTTCCTGTACCGCAACTTCGCCGAGCCACCTCGCTCGTGCCTCTTGCAACCTTGCCGGGTCTGCTAACCCGTGCGAGTTTACTTTCCTGCACCGCAAGTTCGCCGGGCCACCTCGCTCGTGTCTCTTGCAGCCCTGTTGGGTCTGCTAACTCGTGGGAGTTTGCTTTCCTACACCGCAACTTCGTCGAGCCATCTCGCTAGTGCCTCTTTCAACCTTGGCGGGTCTGTTGACCCGTGCGAGTTTACTTTACTACACAGCAAGTTCGCCGAGCCACCTCGCTCGTGCCTCTTGCAACTTTGGCGGGTCTGCTCACCCGTGCGAGTTTACTTTCCAGCACCGCAAGTTCGCCGAGCCACCTCGCTCGTGTCTCTTGCAACCTTGGCGGGTCTGCTAACCCGTGCGAGTTGACTTTCCAGCACCGCAAGTTCGCCGAGCCACCTCGCTCGTGCCTCATGCAACCTTGTCGGGTCTGCTAACCCGTGCGAGTTTACTTTCCTGAGCCGCAAGTTCGCCGAGCCAACTCGCTCGTGCCTCTTGCAACCTTGGAGGGTCTGCTAACCCGTGCGAGTTTACTTTCCTGCACAGTAAGTTCGCCGAGCCACCTCGCTCGTGCTTCTTGCAACCTTGCCGGGTCTGCTAACCCGTGCGAGTTTACTTTCCTGCACCGCAAGTTCGCCGTGCCACCTCGCTCGTGCCTCTTGCAACCTTGTTGGGTCTGCTTACCCGTGGGGGTTTACTTTCCTGCATCGCAAGTTCGCCTAGCGACCTCGCTCGTGCCTCTTGCAACCTTGTCGGGTCTGCTAACCCGTGCGAGTTTACTTTCCTGCATCGCAAGTTCGCCGAGCCACCTCGCTCGTGCCTCTTGCAACCTTGACTAGTCGACTAACCCGTGCGAGTTTACTTTCCTGCACCGCAAGTTTGCCGAGCACCCTCGCTCGTGCCTCTTGCAACCTTGTCGGGTCTGCTAACCCGTGCGAGTTTACTTTCCTGCACCGCAAGTTCGCCGACCCACCTCGCTCGTGCCTCTTGCAACCTTGACTAGTCGACTAACCCGTGCGAGTTTACTTTCCTGCACCGCAAGTTCGCCGAGCCACCTCGCTCGTGCCTCTTGCAACCTTGGCGGGTCCGCTAACCCGTGTGAGTTTACTTTCCTGCACCGCAAGTTCGCCGAGCCACCTCGCTCGTGCCTCTTACAACTTTGTAGGGACTGCTAACCCGTGCGAGTTTACTATCCTGCATCGCAAGTTCGCCGAGCCACCTCGCTCGTGCCTCTTGCAACCTTGTCGGGTGTGGTAACCCGTGGGAGTTTACTTTCCTGCACCGCAAGTTCGCTGAACCACCTCGCTCGTGTCTCTTGCAACCTTGTAAGGTCTGCTAACCCGTGATAGTTTACTTTCCTGCAGCGTAAGTTCGCCGAGCCACCTCCGTCGTGCCTCTTGCAACCTTGCCACGTCTGCTAACCCGTGCAAGTTTACTTTCCTGCAGCGTAAGTTCGCCGAGCCACCTCGCTAGTGCCTCTTTCAACCTTGGCGGGTCTGTTGACCCGTGCGAGTTTACTTTCCTGCACAACAAGTTCGCCGAGCCACCTCGCTCGTGCCTCTTGCAACTTTGGCGGGTCTGCTCACCCGTGCGAGTTTACTTTCCAGCACCGCAAGTTCGCCGAGCCACCTCGCTCGTGCCTCTTGCAACCTTGGCGGGTCTGCTAACCCGTGCGAGTTGACTTTCCTGCATAGTAAGTTCGC